>NC_069661.1:63425666-63732500 GCF_027244095.1 Hemicordylus capensis
ATCACTATATCTCTTTTCTGATTCTACAAAGTGAATTCAGTATTCTGAATTCCGGTGTGATTTTAGCTCATGCTAACTTGAAATAAATTAATCAGGAAATTGATTCTGAAGTTTCATATATTTGATCACTGGAAGAAGACCAATGACCAAATACTTTTGAAAGAATGAAAATACATTTACTGTGCTAGTGGAGACTATGCTCTTGGAACCTTTTTGTTAATTCCATATCATATTTATGTGAGAATACTTTAGTTTGAATGGAATACCAAATAACGTAAATACTATAGATGTTAGACCCATTACTCCTGATACTATGCATATGGAATACATTACACTTTTATTCATTTACCATATGAATATTATTCCTTTTACAACATCTTCCATTCACTACAAGTAGTAAATAGAGCTTTGTTTTGCCTGGAAAATGAAAGCCTGCATTACATCATGGAGCATTAAACCATCCCGACCCTTCTGGAGAATTTCATGTGTATCATTTCAGTGACACTTGAGGTTGAACACGGCCAACACGGCAGCATTGAAAAACTGCTCTCCATCTCATTTGAAACACTAGTTGTTTGGGCAAATCACAGAGATATTTGCATCCATAGTGGGAATTGGGGGAGAAATAAGGGAACCAAGATGCAGAGCTGGGCAAATAAAGAGGCCACAGCTACATGTTATTAAACATGAATTACACATACTTCGTTAGTTGGGCACTTGAGGGAAGGAACTTAGGCCTTGATTGCCTAGTTGAATTGCTTGTGCTATGACCCAGCCCAAGTGGTGGGTGAACCTTAGAAGGAAGAATTATGGTCATCAAAGCTGGACTGGAGGAAGAAATCTCCCTTCTGGTCAACACCAGGAAATCCCACCCCACCCCTTGAGCTGATGCCAGAGGAATAAAAGCTGTGCAGAATGAGCATTTATCCATAGGACCTGCTGGGACTGGGTACACTGCTGTCAGCTAAGCTCACCTCCTCCCGCAGCCCTTTCTTTCAGGGGTGGAGCTACCACTGTTCTCCTGTGTTCAAAAAACACGGGGTCCAGGGAGGGACGGGGCCCTCATGTGGCTGCAGAGCAACTGTCGCTGGGGAGCAACAACTGGGGACTTGTCTGAGAACCCTACCACAGAGTGTGTGTGTGTGTGTGTGTGTGTGTGTGTGTGTACACACACACACACACACACACACACACTTAAATGTTACAGTTATGAGACAGGTTACTCCAGTCACTGGCTTACATCCAGACGAAGTTACTAATGAGTACTCCCACTGCCTTTAGTGAGGATGACAAATTCACTAGAGTGAAATGGTCTACCCGACTAGACGGACAATTTAAGGAGCTGTTGCTCTTTATTACAGTGTCAGTGCTACCTTGCTAACTGAGCACTCCAGTGAAAGGGTACTTGATCAGTTCCAGACTCTTATTCAGTTAATTCAACAGCCACTTGCCCAATGTGCTAAGAACAGATCTAGTGGGTGTAGAGGTGGTATTAGTGGATGGTTGACCAAGATTGCCTTAATGCAAAAAGGCCTTAGTTGCCAGCTTTAAACTTTATAGCCAATAAAAACTGCATTATGGTACAACACATTCTCGATCAGAAAAAAATATATAAAGCACTAACAAAAGGGAGAAAGAGTTGCACTTAGGGAAACCTGGGAGCAATTATGGGTTGCCTCTAGGTCTAATGATACCACCATGAATATTGTATCTGTCCATTCTTCTGGCAGGGGGTCTGGGCTGGGCTGTCACATCCCTGCAGATGTGTGGGTAACCTACTTTCAAGCTTTGTATGGGACATCTGCCCCTGACAAAATGCCCTTATTCCCCCAGCTAGAATCTCTACCAATTTGGCCCTCAGTTTCCATCAAAGAGGTCACTTGAGCAAGCCAGCTCAAACTGGGTAAGGCCCCAGGGTTGGATCAGATATCTTCTGAACTGTTAAAATCGAATGTTGAATGGTGGGCCCCTGTACTTGCAAGACTCTTTACTTATATTGGTCATACCACCTGTATCCAGAGGAGTGGGGTACAGCGGTAATTGTTCCCATCTATAAGGCCAATGCTCTGACCCTTCAAATCATCGATCAATCAGTCTGTTGAGCATTATTAGTAAATAATATTCTAAACACCTATACATTAAACTCACAGACTGGTTGGAACAGGAAAACATACTAAGGGAGGAATAGGCGGGGTTTAGGTCCAGTTGGTCAACTCTTGATCAGGCCCTAGTTCTACAGCATCTGGCTGAAAATATTCACCACTGTATGCAGCTTTTATTGATTTTAAGGCAGCGTTTGACTCAATTTCTAGGGAGCGCTTGTGGAGTAAACTTGCCAATTCCTCCATCGATCGTCAGTTGCTTCTCCTTATCTGAATGTTGCATGAGAGCACCTCACTGAGGGTGAGATGCAGTGTCCAAGGACATCTGACCCAGTCTGTACCCACACAGAAGGGAGTAAAACAGGGATGCATTTTGGCCCCACTTACTTTCAATCTTTACACAAATTATCTTATTGAATGCATGATGACCCGGATTTTCACCCTCCTAAATTAGCCAGTAAATCTATCAGTGTTGCTTTATGCTGATGATGCGGTTATTCTGTCTAGAACATCTGCTGGCATGAGAAGAGCTTTACATAGGTTAACTCAATACTGTGAAGAGGACAGGCGCGTAACAACGATAGGGCAAGGGGAGACAGTTGTCTGGGGGCCCCACTGCCTGGAGGGGCCCCCCAGAGGCACCTCATGTGACTCCCCATTGCCCCCTGCCCAGCCCCAAGGCCCCTCAGCCACTTGCCCTGTTCGCCGTCTCTCCAGCTTGTTCTCCTGGCCGGCAATCGAGCAGCAGACACGCTGCAAAGAGCTCCTTTTCTCCCGCCTCTCAGCTGATCGGCGGGTGGGCGGGGCTTCCACGGAGGTCTGGTGTAGGCCTCTGTGAAGCCTGAACTCCAGTAGGGCCCAAGCCAGCCAGGAAGGAGGAGGCAGCCAGAGAGGCCTCCACTGTTCTCTGCAACAGAAGACCCCCTGCTGCCAGGTAGAGTGTGAACTCCTTTTTGTGGTTACCTTCCCCACCCCGGATATATAGGCATCTGCTTGCCATAGGGCTTTGATATGGGGGGGGAGGGACTGAGAAGTCTCTGAATATTTATTTTTAAACAGCTTGGAAAATTTGCTGGCTTAAAAAAAACTATCTAAAAAGTCCTATAAGTGGCTTGTTTCATGGCAGAAAATTACAAAAACTTCTGGAAGAAACAGTATTATATTTATTTTATTCATTCATTCATTCATTTATAAATGCACTTATGTTCAAGTTGTTTTGCAACCCAGAAGGTCTGAGTGAGAACTGTGAAGCATGTCTTGTGCTTTTATTTTATTTTATTTTTCTTGTGTGTGAACTGCTCTCCAATAACTTGCAGGGACTTCAGGGTAAATCTGGCCAACATGTGAATGCAGCACCTCCATTCCAGAGGAGATGTGTGTTAAAGGGCTTTAAAAGCCTCCTGTGAAAAACCTCCTGCAATCAAACTTGACTGAATTTGTTCAGAATTCTGAGAAAACAAACATGGGCTCACCCTGCATGGTTGAAAGTCTCCTTTGCTAATCTGCAGCGAGGGGCCCATTTTAATCATTCATCTTTCTAGTGTGTTCTAGGCATTAAAAGTAAAACAAATGTATAGTACTCAATGTATATCACTATATATTGTGACGTGTGCGTGTGTGTATTCAGTGAAATGTATTTCCAGGCAGCATACTTATTTTGGAATATCAGACTTAAATCCTTGGGGGCCTGGGGTGTGTGGAGGCCCTGGACTTTGAGTGGGGGGGGACCCATTTTAAAATCTTGTCTCTGGGCCCACTCCAACCTTGCTACGCCCCTGGAAGAGGAGTATTTATCTATAAATGTCCAAAAGTGATCATGGGTTTTGGTTAAAAAATATATATATATACCGAAAAAACCCCTAAGAAACATGTCTGGTGGATTAACGGGAAGGACTTATAAATACCTGGGAGAGGTTTTCAGTGAAAATGGCTCTTGGAGAGCCCACTGTGAACATGTTGCAACTAATGCTCAGAAGAGTGCCTCTGCTATCTTAAAGTTCTTCTTCCACAGAGGTGGACACTGTCTACCTGCGGCAATTAAGGTGTATGCAGCTAAAGTGCTCTCACAATTGATGTGTGGTGCTGCTATTTGTGCTCTACATACCTTTAAACAAATTGAGGTGGTTCAATCAAAAATTTTGCATGTTCTATTCTCAGCCCCCAAATGCATGCCCAATGTCATTCTATTGCTGGAGGCCGGCCTAACAAGAGTGGAGGCCAAGGTTTGGATGCATGTATTTAACCTGTGGATTAAAATCATTTTCTGGGTAGCCCCCCTTGTTTTGGAAGATGGCTTCCAATCTAGCTAGGGTAAATGACTCTATGATATGTTGGGCAAGCATGGATTTTCCCCTCAGTTTCTAATGCTTCTGGGCCTTGATGCTGCTAAAAGTTGCCACCGGCTCATTTGGTGGCAACCCAGGGTTGGGCTTTCTCTGTGGCTGCCCCGGGGCTTTGGAATATGCTCCCTGCTGAAATAAAAGCATCTCCTTCTCTGTTTGTTTTCAGGAAGATCCTCAAGACTCACCAGTTCTCACAGACTTTTAATTAGAATTAATTTTAATAATTTGTTTTAATAATTGTTTTATGCTACTGTTTTTATTTCGGTTTTATGTTATGATTTTAATTGTTTTGTGTATTTTAAACTGTGCTGATTTCTAAATATTCTTTTAAATTTTGTACACTGCCTAGAGATGTACATATCAGGTGGTATAAAGATATAATAAATGAAAATCATTTTATTTTGGTCATCGTCCAGAATAAAAGAACAAAAGAAAATCATTTTAAAAACAGTACGAGATTTACAGAAAATATAGCAAAACTTGACCACCGAATTAGTACTCATAACATTAAAATTGGACAGCAATAGATCAAGATAAAATTCATCTGAGTGGCCAGGAAAAGATTTCAGAAATCGAATATCCCTGTAAAGGTCACAATGAAAAATAACATGGGCAGTGGACTCAATAGCGCCTGAGACACAAGGGCATAGGCGCAAAGAATATGGAAGCCCCTTAAACCTTCCCTCAAGTAGTGGGGAGTGCGTTAAGACATGCAAGAGATAATGCATGTCTAAATTTAGGGAAATATGAACGATAAATAAATAAATAAATAAATAAATAAATAAATAAATAAATAAATAGGGCTTATAAAACAACCTATAGCAGACATTGAAAAGCAGAGCAACCTGGCACGAATTTCTGCAAGAAACTTTCTTGGTAGTTTAATGAATTACCTAAACCAGCCCACTATTTAATGAATTTAACTATCTTGTCCCAGAGAAGGGCCTTCTCCCTTGCATGATTTAACACACTTCCATCTGCTGTCTAGAGAGTAGGTACCATAAAATCCCCGTTACCAGTCGAATCTGTCCTTGTGAGCAGGGTGTCGAAACTATGACTAATGTTTTTCTGCTCATTTTACAGAGATTTTCATTTTTCTCTTATCTCCCCTCTCTTATCAAACATCCCTGTTAGAATGGATGACGGATATAAAATTTTTTAATTAGCTGATTGCTGTGTATCTACAACACTGTGTGTGGTCAAATTTTGTGCAGCCGCATGTAATATCAGGTCTGAGCTGATCTGAGTTATTGGTGTTTTGTATTACTGTATTATTTTCATTGTGTTTTGTATTGTTTCTGTGATGTTGGGTCAATGGCCATAATAAAGTATTCATTCATACTCCCACTTAATTTAATGGGACAAGTTTACTTGTCCCATCAAATTCAATAAGATTGCTTATGAATAACTTAACCTGGATGTAACCAATAACTGGAGTAACCCATCTCATAAGTGTAACACTCAAGTCTGTGTATATCCACACACACACACACAAATTTAAATGCTACAGTTAGGGAGACAGACCACTCCAGTCACCGGTTCACATCCACACGAAGTTACTCATAAGCAGTCTTATTGGAATTAATGGGACAAGTAAACTTGTCCCATTAAATTCAGTGGGAATACTCAGTGCTAATTTTCTGGAGCTTGTCAGTCTGACAATTGATTCTGTCATGTCACTGATGACATTTCCTCTTCCAGCTAGTGATCGTCAGATGGTGAACAAATAGTGTGAATGCAGAATGGAGAGGTAGGAGGCAAATGAATACCCCCTGGAAGACCTTCAAGTACCCTTAGGGGTGCTAGTACCCCCTCTTGAGAACCTCTGATGTAGATCACACCATTGTATGAATTCTCCATGCTACTCCTAGACATGCCTGGCAATGAAAAAGAAGACAGTGTCACAGAAATACATTGGAAGTCCTCCAAAGGTACCTGTGCTGATACAAAGACACCTTTGGAGAACTACTGCTGAGCTGATGCCTGCTCTGGCTACATATGAAGGACTGCACCCAGCCATCTGGGTCCAAGTAATTATTGGTGGGCCAGCACAGCAACAACAGTGTTCATACTGATGACTGCTGCTTGCCATGTTTCCCACTCACCCACAGTGCCCCACGTGGTATTACTGCTCCTACTTGCCCACCAAGAATGAAATAAGCCAGTGTCTGCTGCATGGTAAAGTGAAGGGCCCCAACAGAGCCACTTTGCTGAGGGCTGAGATAGATAGAGCTGGCCCTGCTGAAGGTGATCCATGAAGCAAGCCTCTGTTAGAGCCATGATGTGGAAAAGCTGTTATGCAGAGTTATTCAGCAATTCCCAAACAGCAGTCATAACATATAGGCTGGCCTCAATAATGTGTGCTGTTTATAATAGCTTGTGTGGCCCTAGGTACATAATTCTCGAAGGTAACCAGCACTAATAACCCCTGCTAACTTGGCTAAGAGGCACCTTTTAACGTGGTGATTCTCTTTATTTAGCAGGGGGAGAGTAACTTACCCCATTGACCCCCAGCACAGTACCTCCAGTGACTGTTGCTGGTGTCTGTCTTACGTTTCTTTTAGATTGTGAGCCCTTTGGGAACAGGGAGCCATCTTATTTTTATTTATTATTTCTCTGTGTAAACCGCCCTAAGCCATTTTTGGAAGAGCGGTATAGAAATTGAATTCCCTTCCCCTGCAGATTTGTTTAGCTCCTTCTTTGTCAATTTTTAAATCTTTATTGAAGACTTTTCTTTTTCACCAGGCTTTTACCCTGTAGTTTATCTATTCCCCCCCCCCGTTAGTTACTTTAGTTTTATTTAGAATGTAATTTTAATACTGTTTTTGTTTTGCATGTTTTTGTACACCGCCCAGAGTCTTTGGAGAGGGCGGTATATCAAATGTTTCAAATAAATAAATAAATAACAGCAGCAGGGGGAATCAGCAACAATTGCTTCAGCCTCACCCCCCAGACATTCTGCTGCTCAACAAGATGTCAGTTGAACTTGCAGCAGCCTTTTTGTGCAGGGATGCAGCTTCCTGGCTATGCAACATGTGAGCCAGTATTTCTACATTATAGTTTCAATATTGTTCAATATATTTACTTCATGCTGGTCGCTGACCAAAATAAAGAAATTTGATTTGATATATTTACTTAAAAGGAAGCAGTGACATAGCTAGGGCTCCCCCTAGCAATGAGCTGCTCCCATGGTGGTGTGTGGCCCCCCTCCATGGCGATGGCCTTGTGCACCTTTGATGCACACATTACCAGCTGCCCACTACTGCTTCTGATAGGATGATGGAAGTTGTACTCCAGCAACATCTGAGGACCCAAATTTGAGAATCCCTGCTCTTTGGGATATCCAAGCTGAATCCCTGCTCTATGAGGTGTCTTGGGGGTACACTTGTTTTAAAAGGGTTGGGAACCCATGATCAACATTATGGCCCTTGTGTAAAGAGAACATTGGATAAAATCAGTGAAGTATGCTAAATATTTCCAGCTTCTTTTATACCAGATAAGAGAATGTTTCCTTCATTTACAAGGAGAAATACATGGATTCAGTATTAAAAGCATTTGTTTTGGCTGACAAGAGTTCAAATCCCAGATGAACCATTTGGAAATTCAGGGTGCATTGTTCTTAATTTCAGGGCCTAACTAGATATTACAGAGAAGACATGGCTGGTGCCATTTCATTTCTTCCTGGTATCATCTAATAAAAGAAACAATCAATGTAACATCATTGCATTTGACATTTTCCCACCTGCTGCAAGTAGCAACCAATGAAATGGAGTGGGGATGGGGCAATACTGAACAAAAAGATCAGGTAGGCGCTTTCCACAACAAACAAGCATGTTGTGGAATCATGAAATATTTTAGGAAAGTGACCATTCCTGCAATGTAAACCTGGGGCTAAAAGCAGGCTTGGCTTTTCAACCCTACGAGCAAAGTTTTCACCACCGATCTGGATTCAACAAAGGTTTTATTACAAGATTCCAAGTCACCGCCAGCAGATGTCACTCTTGAATGCTCGATTAGGGATAGCAAACACATTAAGGGAAAACAAACTGGCTGAGAGACTTAAACAAAGGACATTTGGCTAAAGACTGCAGGGATGCAGTGCTAAAATTAGATATAATTTTCATGTAATTAATTTTAAAGGAAATTCAATCAGTACCCTCCGCAGTGTGGAGAGAGCAATATGTGTGCTCAAGTTGCTAATTTTGAGGAAATATCAATGCCAAGCCCACATAACTCTAGAAGCACAAATGTAAACTCCTATCACACACAGTTTGAAGCCCAGCACAATCAGCCTACATCCTATCAGAATAATCTGGCTTCTTTAATGTGAAAGCTGTAATGTAAGCCTCTCTCTAGAAATGTAATCTATTCTGCTTTTTACAGAACTTGCCAATCTTTATGATAATTCATTTCATTTTGAATGACCCTAAATCTGGATTTAATTCAACGCCTTCTAATTTTTATTTACCATTTGGACTTCAAAACTTTTTGAAGTCCAAATACCATACATATGAAAAACAGTGAGCCCATGAAAATGCCACAATATTATTTTTAAAATGTAATTTTTACTATTCCTACATACTTCAGGTCATAGCTGTCCCCTAAAAGTGTAGATATGTGGGTCAGTTGGATAACAACGATGCCATATTGTGTAGTTTTGTTTAATATATCTGAGATTTCAGTAAAAGGTAAACGGGATCAGATTAAACTCAAATTAATGTGAAGTGATACAATAAAACACTGCATGACTGAGAATTTAAATGCTAAGTTCAAGGTAAATGACCCTCAAATATAGTAAAACCTCACACAACAAAAGAGGTTGTGCACACAACCAGTACAGGGGGTGGTGGGGGTTGAACCTAGGGGGGATCCAGACAATCTGTGCTCTCACACAATCTGCGCTGCTCAGAGCAACGTGGATATCTGGAGGCTGGGAAAATGAGTCCCGGCCTCCAGGAATCCCAAGATGAGGGATTCCCCACTTAAGCTGGGTACTCTGGGTGCCTGCCTCTGTGTATACTTGGGCTTCATGCAGCCCCAGCATACATACAACCCCAGACCTGGGGTGGAGGGCGCACTAGCGCTTTCCAACCCTAGTATGGATCCCTCTAACCCTGGTATGGATCCCTTGTGGCACATCTTTTTAAAATAGAGAGATTACAGATCCCCTTTAACACAGAGGAAAACAGTTCCATACCTGCTCCTCTGCTGCACACCACCACTTCCATAATCATGGCCCATCCCCAAGCTATCAGCATACACTGGCGGCACTCTCCCCCGGCTGCCCCCACACGATGTCAGTATGCACATAGCCTGCACTCACGCACAGCAACTTTGTTCAGCATGCGCATGCTGGCATCATACTGGGGGAGAGCAGAGTTATTATGGAAGTGGTGGCAAGTGGTGGAAGAGCAGGTATTAAAGGAGATGTGCAATCCCTCTGGTTTAAAGGGATGTGCTATGATTCGGACTCCGAATCACATTTCGTGCACATCCCTATATCCGAGGTTTATGCGTATCAATTAGTTGTTTCCCAACAGCCAATTCCATGCAGACAATTCCTAAAAGGACAATGTGGTTACTAACAAGACCTAAGCAGCCCACTTAAGCCCAGAAGCATCTAACTTGACTATTTATTTTTTCAGCAGTTGGTTGGCATGTTGTGAATATAAGAACAGAAAAATATAATGTACTGTTTGAAATTTTCTGGGCCACATGAGGACCCTGTTACTCGTGATTCCAGCATCCACAGTTTCACATATCTGCAGTTGGGTAACAGGCACCCGACCTTGGAATACTCAAGAAAAGAACCAGAGAAGAAAGGGTTAAATCCACACATACACAGATTGGGTGTGGCTGGAAATTATCTCTGATGTCATTTCAACTGCCATTTTGATTGCCAGAGCCATTTTGTGGTTCCTTTTCACTAAAAAAAAAAAAGGCTTCAAAATTGTGCTTTTCCGCCATAAAATGGTGGAGTGAAGACTTTGGGGGGCATTGCTAGAGCAGGGGTGCCCCGCAGAGCACAGTCGGGCACTTTATTTGGCTTTTTTTCAGGGAGAGGGTGCCCATTTTTAGCCATTTCCCTGCCATTTGGAACCTAACCCTCGGATTTCCATTGCCCCAATGCATTGGTATCTGCGGTTCTGGTATGGAGAATGGCACCCCCGTGAACACCAAGGTTTTCCTGTATTTGCTCTTTGCTATGGAAAATGTTTAAATCATCCTTAAATTAAAGGCACAAAAACAAAATAGAGACTCATACAATTTAGAATTGCATTTAACTCAAAGGCTTTTCAAATCTAGAAATAGCTCTTTTGTGCAATCCAGTCAATTTACTGTATTGTCTACTCTTTTGTGCTAGCAAGTCAAGCTTTTTTCAGATATGCAGATATTGGGATCAACAGAAACAGAGTCATTCGTGGAAATTCGCGTGCTGCTTCTGCAGTAAGTGGACCTGTAATCAAGAGGCCTCTCCCACAAACCACAAGCCTTAAAGAACTGTACCCCTCAAATCTAACAATGGATATAATAATGCCTGAATACTATTATGCCATGTACAGAAATGTTAGTAACCACATAGGTATTCCTTACCACTTGGACTGTCACCAATGCAATTTGTTTTGCCATTCCAGTACCACAGCAGCAGTGTTGCATCACGTGATCCTGAGAGAATGTAACAATTTCCTCCAATGTAAGATTCAGAGCGGGCGAGGCAGGTAACAACATCCCAGTGTCCAAACACCACTTGTATCAATTTCCCTAAAATACACAATACAGATTTCAGTTTGCAACAGTTTTTCTGGGTGGTTTTGTTTTGTTTTGTTTTAAGATTTGATTTTCTGCAACACACATACATAGGTCTTACATACTACAACTACAACAAACATTTATTTATCACTTTCCAAAGTTTCCAAAGCAGTTTACATAGCAAATAAATAAATAAATAAATAAATAAATAAATAAATAAATAAGAAAGAAAGATGGCTCCCTGTCCCCAAAGGGCTCACAATATAAAAAGAAACATAAAATAGACACCAGCAACAGTCACTGGAAGTACTGTGCTGGGGGTGGATAGGGCCAGTTACTCTCCCCCTGCTAAATAAAGAGAATCAGCATGTTTAAAAGGTGCCTCTTTGCCCAGTTAGCAGAGGAAATACATACATAGATATCACAAACACGTGCACTGATCTTACATACATGCTCTTACACTTTTCTTATTATGAACAGACAAAAATAAATGCAAGTTTCTGCTCTACAGTAAGTTCATTAATCACACTGTACAGTTCCTTTATCTGTAACTTGGATATGCTATCATTTGTACAACCTTTTAAAATTTATAATAGATTTTTTTTAGTCCTTAGCAAATATATGATTAACAGGTAAACATAAACGTTTAGAACATACTGCAAAATGTATATGCATAGATCTGTGTGATCAATAATACTGCCTAAGGCAGAACTGTCCCCTTCCCATGAAAGTATTTTTCCAAAGTCTCAAACACAGTTCTTTTCCAGCTCTACTAGATGAAATGCTCTCATGCTGGGCATTTGAACTCAGGACCTTCTGAATACAAGCACTCAACTAAAGACACTCCCTCTCATCCACACTCAATTGTTTGGAGAGACTAACCAAGCTGTTTGCGGCTATTCAGTTAACTGCCCTACAAAACACATCCCACCAATTCCACTAAGGACTAGCTTCCCAGGGCCTCAATTTACCTCTCATCCCTTCCCCAGACTACTACCACTCCCTGCATGTTCCCCAGGCTAAAGAGAAAAGGAGGGGAGGGAAATCCCACCGTGACTGTGGCAAACATATGCAAATAATAAAAAGCAACCAAACTGTGGAAATATATATTAAAGACAATAAACCAATTGTAAAATAATCTCTAATTACTGATACTCATGAACCAAAAATCACAGAATTGGGCAAGAATAATAATATATACAATAATATTCAAACCATCACATAATACAAAATACAAAAATATAAACATATGCAATAACAGTCCAAAATTTCCAGAGGAGGTGTGGCCAGCAAGACAAAATAGGGCTGCTGAATAAATGGGCAAAGTTCAATGTCATCCATACAGTAATGAAAGTTCAGAAAAGCCGCATCAAATGTAGTCTCAATAAGGTGTGGAAGTCAGCATTCACTTGACTTAACCCTCATGCCCTTTCAAGAGAATACAAACTAAACGTGTAGAGATGTAGTTGAGGGCAAAAGAAAGAGGGGTGCTGGCTTGTAAGAGAATGCTCAGTATCATCCACACAGGAGTGAAAATTCCCAACAGCAAACACGCAAATTGTAGAGAACCAGTTGAGCGTAGCTTCAAAAGATGTTGTAAATCAAAGATAAAGCCCACTGCATGCCCTGTGGAGGAATGTGAACTAAACAAGTCAAAGTAGAACGGCTATTCTGGATACTTGCTGTTGCGCGGGCAAAGCTTCATCAGCCTCCTTCATACCGGTACCTCATTCCTAGAGCTAAATAATGCCTTACAGTATTAGCCGGTTAATACTGTAAGGCGTTATTCAGCTCTAGGAATGAGTTCACGTTCCTTACAAGCCAGCATCCCTCATTCTTTTGCCCTCAACTACATCTCTACACGTTTAGTTTGTATTCTCTTGAAAGGGCATGAGGGTTAAGTCAAGTGAATGCTGACTTCCACACCTTATTGAGACTACATTTGATGCGGCTTTTCTGCAGTTTGGAACTTTCATTACTGTATGGATGACATTGAACTTTGCCCATTTATTCAGCAGCCCTATTCTGTCTTGCTGGTCACACCTCCTCTGGAAATTTTGGACTGTTATTGCATATGTTTATATTTTTGTATTTTGTATTATGCGATGGTTTGAATATTATTGTATATATTATTATTCTTGCCCAATTCTGTGATTTTTGGTTCATGAGTATCAATAATTAGAGATTATTTTACAATTGGTTTAGTGTCTTCAATATACATTTCCACAGTTTATATATATATAGTATTTGTATATGTTTGCCACAGTCACGGTGGGATTTCCCTCCCCTCCTTTTCTCTTTTTCGATTGATTCCATGATTGCCCTTGTTTGTGTTTTGTTCCCCAGGCAAGCAGTAGCTCTTTCCCTATCAATACATTATCAAAATTATCCTATTAAAATCCCCAAGATTGCTTTCAATGGTCAATAGGAGATCAGTGACAATTCCAGTACTCCCAGCTAATCTGGATGGGTCGGCAATTCATTGTCACTTACAAACTGCATCTTTACTGCACAGAACAGAAGTGGCTTTTCAAATGGGGGGGGGAGTCTTTAACATGGCAGAAGGAGAGTGGAGTTCAAGTATTGTAGCAAAAAATTCTGTTATATACACAAGTATTCTGTGGTGGGTCTGTAGCTTGATGGTCAAGCAATGCTTTGCATGCAGAAGACAGTGGTGGCAAAGACCCTGGAGAACTGCTGAAACCCTGTGTGGACAGTACTGGGTTAGATGGACCAATGGTCTGACTCAGTATAAGTCAGGCTCGTGAACAATGTTACTGATCCTCTTAAGCATCATTTAATCACACCACTGCAGTGAGATCAAAGTATGCAGCCTATTAAGAAATAGGCTGGATACCTTGAGCTCACTGCAACTAATGCAACAGAATGAATATCACACAATCAAATATGCTTATTCCTTGAATAGGTTTGAACGCATGAGGTTAGCATCCTAGTTTGTTTTTAGGTTCATTCCAGCACAACCACCACTCTCCAAAGCTTGGACGATAGCTTCTCAAGTCCTTGCACTAATCTACTGATTTTGCTTTGTTAGGGCCAATGGGACTAGAGGACTTATTCGGCGATTAGAACTGCTGTCCACTCTGGCTCTTTGTTAAATTACTTCCTGATAATCTCGTAAGAGTGTATCCACTTTTTTTCTTTTAATACTAGTCTATCTTTTTACACCATAATATCAATTACCACCACCTGCAGTGGGATATCCTCTTTTTGACAGAACAAATTTTCTACTTAATGTTTTATTTGACAGCTGTACGACAAATAATAATTAAAAAAATCAGACACAAGTCTTTGCACTACTGGATCTAAAAAGCTGTCTGAAAATAATATCTACCATTGCAGATGATTTTATTGTGGCTCTGCTGTTCTAGCTTTACTCAGAAAGCATGATTTATGTTCGAGGTATTTCCTGTTACAACCCCCCCCCAAGATCTAATAAGAAAAAGGTTCTTTTTGCGTAAGTGCTAAAATATAATTGAATTCAACAGTTGTGATAGCTTGCCATTACCTATTACTGATCACATCATCTTCTCCTGTTCTTCCCCCCACAACTCAGGAAAATTATTTGCATATTTGGGGGGAGTGATTTACAAAACCGTAACCAGATATTCTTTGTATTAAAAACAGTTGAGGTGTTAAGGTAATTTTAAAATTTTGCTTTCTATTATATTTTTAATTGAATATTAAAAAATATTTGGTAGAGCTCTTCTCTAAATGCTAAATGTTGTTCCACTTGTTGGAAGATTTTAAAAATTTTGTGGAGTTTTCCAAGAAAAATTCTTAATGACTTCTTGTATTTTTTCTTCTATGAAAAAATTTCCATAAGACCATTACCAAAGCTAAACAGTTTCTTCATGATGCCTGAATTGGAATGTCATGGGATATAATTTTTTTTTAGCACTGTAAAACAGCTATATTGAGGCTTTGTGGTACATTTGTATTCAATGTGAAAAGTTTGCTGAACATTCACTTGCAAATTTTACATAGTTTATTCGGGTAGTGTTTTCTAATCATTTACTAAAAGATATGAAAGCAAAAAGGCCAACTGAAAAGGAAACTGTTAGTAAACTATTGCAGTCAGACAATATTCAGTACATACATTTCTTTTAAATGTGATAATAAAAGAGAAGAAAAAGGTATACTTTGTTTTTAAACACACATACGCTTACTATTAATAATTGATTCATGTGGAAAGATCAAAGTCGTTCAGCTGTATTCTCCCCTTAGTCAGCAGAGTGCGAGAGAGCACATATGTCTCAAATAGCACATTTGGAGAGTTATTAAACACTAGTCCAAGGGCACATTTAATAGCAACATTTTAATGTCCCAGATTACTATGCACCAGTACACTATGTACCTACTCTCACCTCTTCTTTCGAAACAGAGGTCTGTCTTGAAAAGAGAGGCCTCTGTCTTCTACACATGCAGGAGAATCTGAAAGGAAGGAAGTACTAGAGTCCAGAGGTGGCAGAACAGACTGTACCACTCCAGACTGCAGTGGATGATCACATTTTTAATGCTCCCATATGTGAAGCAAACAAACAACAACCCTCATGCAAGTAGCACAACAGGGAGTGGGCTGAGCTTGAATCCTTCTGTCAGAGAGAGATTGTAAGGAGGCTTATGAGAGAACATTTAAAATTGGTATTTCCCTCCTGTAGTCTGATGTGGTACATTCCACTCTACCACTACAAACCTCAATTCTGCAGCATGTGTAGACCAGGCCCAGTTTTGTATCTTGCACAGAAGTTGTACTAAATTTACATTTTCAATGTAACGATAATTCTTGCATTCTTCCTAAAGTTCTTTTCAATAGGATTTTAAGTATGCTGTTATTCTACACTCAAAAGCTATAGCCCAAAAGCCAGTGTATAGGTGCTAGGCACTGATATAGCCTCACTGCCCAGTGAGGCTAATCAGTACGAGTCTGCTTAACTCCTCCTATACTCAGTCTTCATACTGTTATAAATTGCAGGCTGCTGGGGCTATTACATCATGCTCAGCTACCACCACCACCCCTTTTTTATTTCTTTGCTTCACTTAACATCTAGCCAGAAGAAGAACTCTGAAGAATTCAAAAGCTAACTTAAAGCTTTGTGCATTTTTATTGGTCCTAATATCTGTATTATTAGATTGTGGCTTCTGAATTTTCTCTAATGGATCAACAGTGTGTCCTGCATTCAATCTATAGTACATCTTGCACAAAATGTTCATTTATTGTCCTTTAAATTAGGTTATGACATTTCAAACATTTTTCTTTCTGAAAAGTGTTTCAGTAATTCACTATGATTCATGCTTTAGGATTCTTCTATATTTCTAAAAATCTTGTATGCCTGTGTGTGTGTGCATATGCGCAATGCACATATGTGTCGGGAGGTGGACTGGGAGACATCAGAGAAGAAGCAAGTTGCAGAGACCAGCAGATATTTGTGCATTCCTTACCCCAAAGTCAGATCCCCAAACTGCATTTTCCCATGAAAAACCTGCTAGAAGGTACAATCTACATCTACAATAGACTGGTATTATTCCATTCCTTTTACAACTCCTGTTCATGTAGGAGGCACTAGGAATAGATGAAAACAACAGCAACATGGGAGGCTAGTAGGAAAAGCATCAGAAAAAGGATATATATTTTATAAGGAGCCGCAAAGGATATCCGAGGATATATATTTACCATGAGTTAAATAATAATAATAAGATTTTGAGTTGAAACGGAAAACAAGGACAGTTAGCATATCCTTCTCAAACATTTTTGGATGATTTTTTGATCCCCTGAATTATATGACATACCAGTATCAGTAGAGTACACTCGAAAACTTTTGTCCCAAAAACCACAAACCAGGATGTGGCGATTATCAGATGTAATGACAAAACACTGGGAATGGACCTGAATGCTTTGGTCTAGAAGGTCAGTGATTTGCCTCCTGTGCATACCCGTATTGCTGGCTACAAAGACAAAAAAGACAAAAAAAGAAAATCATCATTATAGCATAGAACCAAATTGAGAGGTTTTTAAAAATCAAATTGATGTACAGACACTTTAAATCAATGGATGTATGCTGCTGTTTTGTTTTGTTTTTTGAATAGCCAACCTCTTTTCTTGCCCTTTGCCCACAATGTCTTGCTATAATACCTCACGTTTTGTCAAGAATAAAATTGTATAAAGCCCTGCCTATAACACAGTCAATATCCCTTGTGGTATTTTCAAATTATTTGATAACATATGCCTTTCCAGAAGGAAAAAAAAATCAGGAGAGTATAACTCCAGCAGACACATATTAATAAGATTAGCAACCTTAATATATCACAAGTTATAATCAGAGGTATTTGTTGTCAACAAGAGAAGCATAATATCAGTGGTATCAGACTGTATGCAGAAATCTGTATTCCTTTCATCTGGGAAGGCATCATAGTAACATTCTGCACCACAGCAAAGTATTCATGAAAATGCTCTCAGATAAGCAAACACCAAGGTATTGTGCCAGCGTTACATGGTTAAAAGTAGTTTTCCTTGAGAGTAGGTGTAATGGTATACAGTATCCTTTAAAACAAATTTTTAAAAAGTGTTTGCCAATGAAGCCTGAATATGTCTTTTTAATGTTCACTCTCATTTTGAATATGGAGTTACATCAAAGGAAGAGCACCTCAAACAGGTACATATAAAGGCAGGCTTCTGAAAACCAGTATAAATATGTGAAAAGACTAATGTTGTTGACTGAATTTCCAGCTACAGAATTGCTTGGGGAAATCATTAAGAGTCTACATCCCAGAGTCACACCCCGGAGTCTAAATTCAAGATTCAGATCCCACTGACACTTAAGATACACTTTGTATCAGGATACCTGACTTCCATTATACAATCATGGTAGAATGCTGTTTTGTGTATACTCATACTATTAGTAGTTAATAACTCAAAGGGACTACTGAGTCAATAAGAATTGTTTTGCTAAGCTAGAACTATCAAGTCTAACACTTTATCTTCAGAGCTCAGGCCAGCTAGTTGTCCCAGACAACTCACATGCAAAGCACTCAGTTGCTTCTCAGATAATCAGATGTATAGTACCTTTTGAACATGGAGGGTTCTTCCTTCGCTTTAATGGCTATTAGCCATGCCTTTCATTAATTACCTTTCATGAATGTATCTAATCCTTTTTAAACTTCATTCATTTTATATATTTGTATACTGCTTTGTATATTCATCCAGAGTTAGTTGCATGCAACATAACTTTCAGTGTTACTAGTTCAGGACATGGAAACACCCCTGGTTTTTAGAAGTGAGCTCTGTACACATTCAGAAAATCAAAGACCCCACAAAGGACTACTTTGAAAAACTGAGATTATGTTTGAAAAGAAATCTGGCATTTTTGTGCTGTTGTAAAGTTATGTGAGAGAAAAGTACATTCTACATTGAAAACCGGCTGAAAACATATTTTTCAAATCTGTGAAATTTGCAGGCCAATTTGAATTATAATGGTTAAAACCACAAATGCCAAAAAATTAAGGGTTTATAAACAGGCCCATCTTTCTTCTTGAAAACAAACAGGCCCATCTTTTGTCATTTAGCAACAAGAATCAAGTATAAGGATTCATATGACTGTGAAACAATCTCCCTGCTTCCCTGACTGAGATCCTGCAATCTACCATACCCTAGAAAAACGAATACTAATATCTCAACACTAAAAATGGCTGAGCAATATATTTCAACTTTGGAGCTGCTCTGCAATTACACATTAATTCCCTCTGCCTGAACAGCAGGCCTGTGAAGAAAGGATTGATCTCCCTTAATGATGAAATTCTGGCACCACAGTTTTATTTTTCACAACGCAGTGCTGTTAAGAACCCCACTGTTATTATGAAAATTTCCCCAGCAAAGGAGCTCCATCGCATTACTGGTGCACCAATTCATCATAACATGCCTCGCTCTTGCTCATCAACAAGTCTGAGTGATGAAAAGACCCAATATTATCCTGACAGTACTTCATGCGCATTCTCAATCACACATTATTACGGCATCCATATTAATTTTCACTGACACACGTCCTAGGCCTGTTCAAATTAGGCAAACCAATGAGGGGGAGTTGATGAAATACCAGCATAGCCACAGCTCATTGCATTCCAATTTGCATGCAAATGGTTTATCAGGAAAATTCCATTCCCAGCAACCAGCAAGTGAAAAACAACCGTAATCTACACTTCAGGGCCACCATACAGAGCTTAATGAATCGCAAAGAGAGAAGGAAGTGACAGACCTATGAGAGGATCGATTTCCACTGGCAGCTGGTATGGCTGGTCCTGTACAGCACCTTGATGAGCTAGAATGCATGAGAGAAGATTTAAAAACTGTGTTATTTTCAGGCATTAAAACCACAGAAAATCCTATAAATCAAACCCTATGTGCCATTGTTTCACTCTAGAAGTTTCTTCCATTTATTGAACACCATCAACAAAAAATCCAGGTGCTTTCAAGGACTGCTTACTACATTTATTTTAGATTATTGCGATTCACAATGTGTGCCATCATCAGAGGCTCCAGCTCTGGGGCCATAAGCTATAGCAGATGCTTGACCTGCAGTCTCTCATGTTGCAACAAAACAAAATTAAGTGGTAAAGAGCACTGAAAACAAAATGTGACAACCATCTGCTGACTGTGGCAAATATTATTTCCCCCTTTTAAAAAGATGCTTTGAACAGCATAACACAAAGGATTTTTACAAAGTTTTTTTTTATTATGTTCAAGACGAAGAGAAAGAAAATTCTAGATCACACAATATTAAACATTCCATCCATCATAAAAAACTTGCATACATGTATAAAAACTTCAAGCAACATTTCTGAACTCCTGTGTGTTATGTAAATGCGTGGACAATTTTGCAACTAAAAGTGGTTTGTTTGTTTTATGCTAACCTTCCTAGAGCATCATATTAAAATAGCAGTGAAAGCTTCTGGAAATGGAAGCTAACTTAATAAAACTCACTCGTGCAATATCTCACATTTCCATATGTACCTTGCAAAGCATATGCTTATTATACACCCGTATTGCTGGAATCATTGCATCGTTTTATGGAATTCAGAAATGCTGTTTCTGTAATACCTGAACATAATGCAAGCTTTTGGCCTGTATGGATATACTGTATTGGGCCGTGAAATGTGAAGCTGACAAGCTAGCAAAATGAAGTGGGCATACAATTTTACTTGCCGGCCTACTGCCTCCTTGCTTTTACATTCGTCCTACTCTAAGTTTTTATTTAGTACCAACAATGTGATACAAAATGTATAAGAAAGTACTGAGAACTGAATGACATGCTCCCTGTCTTGTGGGATTACAATCTGAACAGCAGATATTTAAGAGACGAAGGCCGAGAACAACATTTGATAAAGGAATGAAAAGGCCAAGGGGTAAAGAAGGATTAATGTGTAGCAGGTAGTATAGGATGGGGGACATTGTTTTGCTTCAGGAAAAGCTCTTGATGACAGACGGTCCTAGGGCAGCCAGGAGAAGTGGTGGACAAAGAGGCCTGACAGAAGAAAAGCTTGCATGGATTAGAGGAGGGTTAGAAGGGGAATACAGAGGATCAAACATGCAAAGCCAAATGTCATGATGAACATTAAATTTAGTTTGGCCCCAAGAACTGGCAAGAGCAAACCAAGAGGCAACTTCCCCAGTGTATAAACAACCACATGGTAACGCTAGTTGTCTCTAATATCCTGCTACGTAGCAAACATAATTTTACTACACCCCAGTTTCCCCAGAATTCTAATTGAATCTGCATATGTGGTAAAATTGTACTCACAGCTTACAACGGCATTGCAGACAACCAGCTTACCAAATGATTTATACACCACAGAAAGCTACCAGCTAGTAAATGTTCACAAGTACTCTGATAGAAAGCCTTAGATAAGCAGGAATACAAAGGAGTTTTAAAAAACTGATAGGGAGCAATATAGATATTTTCTCTCTGTATAAGATGGCTACACTATATCTGGAGATAGATAAACTGTTGTATTTATTCCTTTAATTTTAATCATTAGACAAGTTTAAAAAGAGATAGGGAAGCAGGGACAAGCTCTGGTGGACAAGCTCTCTGCTGTTACAGCTGGTAGGCAGCAGGGATTTCAGGCTGCAAACCTGCCTGCAGATTTGATCTGATTTCAGAAATTCCTAAAATTTAAAGTCTTCCCAATTTGCACTCATGGGTTGTAGTAATTTCTTAAATGTATTTATTACAGACGTTCTTCACTATATATAAACCAAGGCTGCCTCAACTCAAATTCCTCAGGTACCAAACCCATCATAAAAATATCCAAAAATAGATATTAAATGCACAGCAATTAAAATCCCTGATAAAACAGTCATCCAGGCTGGAAGAAGGAGAAACCAAGGGGGGGAAATGAAGATACCAGAGAAGAGCTAATACCAGGAGCGCCTTCTCGTTGCCATCTTGACTCCTCCCCCACAACCGAAAACATAATATTTTTTTTGCTGAATGTTCACATTAATAATAATTATTATTATTATTTCTTGTTTACACAGTCAGACAGGTGTTATTGACTGGTTTGTTTTATCCAGACATCGAGTCCTTCCTAAGGACCTGGGATGGCTGAATTTTGTTATCAATGTTGTTGCTGTTATTATAGATATCATCGCAGAATATAGGCTGTTCCCAGTAAAGTTGCTTTTTGTAATTGGCTGATGGTGATTTCGGTGGCCCCTATGGTGTTGAGGTGCTCTTCAAGTTGTTTTGGAATTGCACCTAGGGTGCCAATTACCACTGGGATTATTTTGGTCTTTTTCTGCCACAGCCTTTCAATTTCAATTTGTAGATCTTTGTATTTTGTTATTTTTTTTCTATTTCTTTTTCTTCTATTCTGCTATCCCCTGATATTGCTATGTCAATTATTTTGACTTGTTTTTCTTTCTTCTCGACTACAGTTGTTGATTTGTCTACTTTTGCTCTCATTGCATTTGTTCTTAGTGCCTGTTCTTGTGCAGCCATTATTATTATCATTATTACATTTATATCCCGTTCTTCCTCCAAGGAGCCCAGAGAGGTGTAATACATACTTAAGTTTCTCTTTCACAACAACCCTGTGAAGTAGGTTAGGCTGAGAGAGTAGTGACTGGCCCAGAGTCACCCAGCTAGTTTTATGGCTGAAAGGTATTAAACCCTCTGTTTCTTTCTTCAAGCTGCCATTCTTAAGCCATTGCCAGGTCTTGGTGATGTCTGATTTCCCACTTATATTGTGCAAATATTGACCATGCAATGGCTTCCCCCCCATGTTTCTGCTCGGTTCTTGATTTGTTCTTTCTTGTAGGCCTGCTTTGTTTCATTGCTCTTGAATAGTTTCTCGTTATTGACCATTTGAAATGCATCACTGTCCTTTATATATTCTGCAAGGCCTCTTTTCTCTTCCTCTACTGTTTGATGGACTTGCAGCATTCCTCTTCCACCTGAGCTGTGAGGGAAGTATAGCCTATCTACATCACTGTGGGGGTGCAGAGCATGATTGATGGTCATGATTTTCCTGGTCTTACGATCTAGCATCTCTAGCTCTGCCTGGGTCCAGTCTATTATTCCTGCAGTGTATCTGATAACAGGTATAGCCCAGGTGTTTATGGCTTGTATGGTGTTCCCGCCATTGAGTTTGGACTTGAGGATTTTTCTAACTCTCCTGATGTATTCACTTCCAATTTTTCTTTTAACTTCAGCGTGTGCAATGTTATCCGCCTGGAGAATGCCCAAGTATCTGTAATGTTCTTTCTCTTCCAGGTTCTTGATCTTGCTTCCAATGGGCAGTTCTATTCCTTCTGTTTTTCTTATTTTATCTCTGTTCGTTATTAATGCAGCACACTTGTCTAGTCCAAACTCCATTGCTATATCGCTACTGAATATACGGACAGTGTTTAGCAGTGATTCGATTTCTGACTGGGACTTTCCATACAACTTCAGATCATCCATGTACAGCTGATGATTTATTTGACTTGATGTTTTAGATGTTTGGTATCCGAGGCCTGTTTTGTTTAGTATTTGTGAAAGTGGAGTCATGGTTTATTACAAACAACAGAGGGGATAGTGAGTCCCCTTGGAAACTACCTCTTCTAATGCTAACCTGTCAAAGTGTCTCACCACTGATTGTTAACTGTGTATTCCACATGCTCATTCCTTTTTAAATAAATATCTGAATGTTTTTGCTGACACCAGTTGTTTCTAAACATTTTAATACCAATGTGTGAGGCAATGAGTTGAAGGCTTTCTTGTAGTCAATCCATGCTACACTTAGATTTGTTTTTCTTCTCTTGCAATTTTCTAAAATCATTTTGTCAATCAGCAGCTGGTCTTTTGTGCCTCTGGTGTTCGGGCAATTTCCTTTCTGTTCAACTGGAAGCTGTTTGTTAGTTAATAAGTGTTGCATCACTTCATCTGCTATTATTCCAGTTAATAATTTGAACATGGTTGGCAGGCAGGTTATCGGTCTATAATTACTTGGAACTGCACCTTTTGCTGGGTCTTTCATGATGAGATGAGTTTTCCCAGTTGTTAGCCATTGTTCTATATCACCTCCTTGCAAAATGTGATCGAACTGTTTTGATAGTTGTTTATGAAGGCTTGTTGAGTGTTTAAGCCAAAAGCCATGCAGTTCATCATCGCCTGGAGCAGTCCAATTTTTAATTTTCTTTGCTCTTTGACTTATTAATTCTGGTGTTATTATTAGATCTTGCATTTGTTGGTTACATTTTTTGACCTCTTTCACCCAGCCTGCTTTTTTATTATAATCTCTTGGATTGTCCCATAATTTCCCCCAGAATTGCACTGTTTCTTCTTTATTTGGTGTTTCTAAGTTTCCTGCAGTTTCTCCTTCTATGCTTTGGTAGAAACATTTCTGATTCGACTGGAATTGGAGGTTCTGCCTGTGTTGTGTAATTCTGGCTTCGTATCTGCTAATCTTCTTTGACACTGCTGTTATTTGCTGCTTTATTATTTCCAGGACTTCTCTAACTTCCCTTGAATCTAGGTGGTATTTTTGGATCAGATACTGTTTAGTGTTTTCATTCTTCAGCTTCTTGTCTTTCATATCTTTCAATTTATTAGTGTCTATTCTAAGCCTGGCAATTTTATTTTCTAATCTAATCTTCCATTTAGGTGATGTACTACTTTTTTTTTTTTACAGGTCCACTGATCTTATATCTGAGTTCTTGTGTTGTTATTGTTGCTGCACTATACATTATTATTATTATTATTATTATTACTACTACTACTACTACTACTACTAAGGTATTCTGTATAGGTTTGTGTTTTCTTCTATATTTTGAGTAATTTGTAATAATTACAATATTTCCAAATGTCATTCTAATATTGCTAACAGTAATGCCTAAAATATAAAAGATTCTAATTATTTACTAGAATATGTAGCCCAGATTTTAAATATTAATAGGCATTTTAAAGACCATCATATTGGATTGGATCTAAAGGGCATCAAGATCACAGTCACAGCTCCCCACGCTACATCCCATGACTCCAAAGTGTCCCTAACATTCAGGAGCAGGATTCTTGGGAGGCATAAGGGGTGTGTGTACAAACAGAGGTGCACCTAGGTAATTTTGGATCCTGGATCTAAAGGCCTTTGGAGGCCCCCCACTGCAAGTTAAGCATCATTTTTTAACACATAGATTCTGGATGGCACAAACCACACCATCCAGGACAAACTAAAGAGGATTTGGGGGACCCCAGAAGGTGTGGAGACCCTGGACTTCAGCCCCAAAGTCCAGGGGTAAGAGCACCTCTGTGTGCAAAAGTGGAAGTGGGAAAGTCCCCTCCTACAAGTCAAACTCTGCTAACAGTTCTTAAGGATGCAGTCCATCATGGATAAACAAGAAAGCACTGGCTACACACACACACACACACACACACACACACACACACACCCTAAAATGCTCAACAAATGCCTATTTACTGATTATATCTTCAGTTACAAGTAATTCATACTTACCAGGAAGGTTGTGCCATTTATTCACAGCAAACAATCGGTTGGCGGTGACTGTGATAACAGCAGGATTTGCCAAACCAGGCTGGGTATTAGCTGCTACATGTGTTACACGGGAATTGGATGGAAATTTTAGGACCATGATGACATCCTGCTGAGCTTGGTCTGTGAACATCAATGGACTCTGCAGGAGGAGATACTGTTGAGTGGGCACAACAAGACCCCAACCACATGGAAAAGAAAAGGCAAAGGAGATAGGAAAGAAAGGACAGGACAAGAGAAGGAAAACCCAATTAAAACAAGCAGGAACCAATAGCAGCTGCAAATGAACACCAACGCAGTAATTTTTGACAGGCCCATGGAAACCATCATTTTAGTGAGCACCATGATGTTTGCTCTTAATTGCATACAGAATAAAAGATATGTAGCAGGCCACCACCAGCCCCATTAAAAAGTTTCCAGTTGCCTGTGTCTTGCAAATGGTTTAGCTTTCACATCACCAGAATTAGTGCGGCAAGAAAAAGTAAACCTTAATAAATAAAGAAATAAAATCAAGCAGGAGGAATTCCCACTTCCCAGAGAACCTTAAAAGCTACACTTAAATTCAAAGAAGAACAGTCCTCCTTAGCAAATCAGAGAGTGAATAAAGACACACATGCAAAATTAAATATGCAATATATGTACACTATGTATGTCTACCTCCATTATGCAATTTACAACCATCAATACGGAATCATTTCTATGCTCTCAAACAAAATAAAATGTAGTCATAAAATAGGTCAAACATATATTTTTAAACAACATCCCATCAAACTGCAAATACAATACCTGCAAGTCTTTAAAGTAAAGGTGAACTTAAATATAATTCTTATGTCTGCCTTTCTAAATTTGTTTTCAGCATCTGACATGTTTCCCAAAATAATACAGGTGGTTCTGAGCTGCCTGTGCTGCTGTAAGCTCCTAAGGAACCACCAGCAACAGTCCTGCATTTTTGCAAATACTTGAAGTGCCCACATTTCAGGAGCACTACTTAGATTTGAAACCATCAGAAGCCCCTATTTGGACTTTTTTCTAAAGAGGCTGTAGGGATCTACAAGCCTCTTAGAGCATGCCAGAAGTCCTGCCTCCAGTTCATCATTCACTCACCCAGAGCCGTTCACAGTTACAGCAACGTTTGTCTCAAGAGGCGGATGCTGTAATTGGCTGCCTGAGCCAGCCAATCATGAAAGTACCCACTCTAATGCTCACAGCATTTTTAGATGAGCACTGCTGTAAATGTGAGCAGCGGTGGGTGCGAGTGAGCGATGCACTGGAGGTGGGATTTCTGACACACTCTGAGATACTTTTACTCACATACAGCCTCTTTAGAAATAACATCTGAATAGGTCTTAAGTAGTGCTATGCTGCAGAACATGTCAGCCAGTATCTATCTCCTATATAATTATTTCTCTTAGCCAGCATGCATGCCCAGGCTTTTTTGCAGTGGAACTCTTGCGACACCCTGCAAGAATTCCCAGCATTATCCGGCCACGGTAATGGAGGCGGCGGCCCAGCCCAGCCTCAGTGAGGAGGAGGTGGCGGTGGCGGTGGCGGTGGCCCAGCTGTGGTGAAGAGGAGGCGGCAGCCTGGTTAGGAGGCGGCTGGGCCACCAGGAAGAGGAGGCAGTGGGTGGCGGTAGAGCCACGCCACTGGGAGCAGAAAGTGGGGGGAGGGCAGGAGAAGGTGGGGGGAGCAGAAGGTGGGGGAGGGCAGAAGAAACGGCTGCAGTGAGGAGGAGGAGGCGGCCCTAGCCTGACCAGGCCACCAGGGTTAGGAGGTGGCTGGGACGCCAGGAAGAGGAGGAGGCAGGTGGCAGTAGAGCCACGCCACCGAGAGCAGCCCAGGAAGGAAAGCGCGGCCGGGGACGGAAACGTGAGAAGACGAGGACAGAAGGTGGGAGGGAGGGCAGGAGAGACTGGGGCAGAAGGTGAGAGGGAGGGCTGGAGAGACTGGGGCAGAAGGTGGGGGAGGGGGGAACCGCCAGCCCCAAAGAGCACACAGATGATCTGTGCGGGTTCAGCTAGTAAATAATTAAAAAGTTTGCATCAAGGCTTCACAGTGGATTGTAAATGATAACACAAAATACAGTACAACAAAACAGCATGGGGTCATAAAACCAGTGGAGTAGAAATATTTGGCAACATACAGACTAATCAGTAATGATTAAGCACCTATGACTTCAATGAAACAAGTTGGTCATGGCTAACTGAAGTCCCAATGGGCTATTAATTGTATGTTTCCCATAATATTTACATCAAGCAACACTGACATGGGAATTATGCAGTTTAAGAGAGATTCCAGGATAACTGATGTTATGGGTGTTTTTTTAAAGTTCAAAAGCCAATGCAATCAAAAATGGATAATGATAAGGAGTTGAAAACTACAAAATTTACACCATAGTTCTGAATGCTTGGGCTGTATACAAAATGTCATTGTGACAAAAGTAGCTCTCATATTTTGCAATGTTTTGCTGATGTAGCTATTGTGCAACTGTTATGTAAATCTTCAGGAATGGGATTTCAGTGAGCTTGGTTTTAATGTATAGTTGGCTGAGTGAAACGGATTATTTATGTGGAATTTTTACTTCATTGCCCCGTTAGACATATTCACAAGTAATACAGAGAAAGTATTTCTTAATAATTAATTAGTATGTTTATGGAATTTGAATACACTAGCAATGGCTTTTGCCCATTTATCATCAGCAATATTGCAATACATTCACATATATGTAAATGTGCATATAAGGGTGCACATTTAACATATTTTTATATAGAACTAATAAAAAAATTAAGTACATTTGCATTTTTATTATCACTCCTTTTTAAAAAGTTATTAAGAGTACTTAGAAAAACATATTGCACTATGAATTCCTGTTTACAGTCTTTGTATAAAGGTGTAAATAAAAACAACTAATAAGCTACCCAGACACCCTTTTGAGCAAGTGGCTAAAAGCCAATCAATATTATGAGTTAATCCTCCCTGGATGCTCATTCAATTAAAGGTGTCAGTAATGCCTCATCTGATGTGGCCTCAATTAAATCCAGCTATCTGATGGTGTGAAAACACAAGGGGATACAGCAACAGCAGCCAAACCAGACAAATAGGCAGCCTTCATGTGACTGCTAATTACTACACCTGGTGCATATTATAGCTTGTGCACTTAACACAGCTCATGGTGCCTTTAATTTCTTCTCTGCACATATCCCAGAAAAAACACATTGAAACTTTTAGTGATTAACCCAATCATTACGGCGGTAAAATGTTTCATTTTGTGATGGGAAAAGCCAACATACTAATGCTTCTGGGGGTAAAGGCATATTGTCTACTAAAATACTGCATCACCATTCAAATTCTATCATTCACAAACATTTATCATCTGGTACTGAAGTTTCTTATAGTTTGATAACAACAGTTTGAGAGGTTAAAAGGTGAACTTCAACACAGGACAGATCTGCACAGTGATGTTTTTAAAGGCATTTACAGACACAAGGATCACTTGAACATCTGCCTACCTGAAACAGATGTAAGTACAGAAACAAAATCCCTCCCTCGCTCCCACAAGAGCAATCTGTATAGTCTGGATATAACTTCAGCCTTAGCCCTCTCTCTCTCTCTCTCTCTCTCTCTCTCTCTCTCTTTATTTATGGAGTTTGGAAACCAATCCTTACATCAACTTCCAGATTGCCGTATCACATTTTCATGTTACATATTGCATGTGCCTTCATATAAGTTATGCATTATCATGTGAACAACCTTGAATTCAAGCAATGAATAAGATACCCAGCAGCAACAAGGATTCAGTTTTGATCATCTATCTTGAGGTGTTTGGTTCCTTTTCTTACTACCAAAACTACAAAAAACTACTGTCTTCTCTACTTAAACCATTGCCATTGGTTTTGCCATTGTCATCATTTTTCTATGCACACATTCATGGTCTTTTAGATATACTATTTGGCAAAGAACAGCATACCACATTATTCTTTACTAACACACATTACTACTTGCAGGGAACCATAGATATTGAAGAATCGATTTGCAAATATGTCCCTTTCCACATAGGGTGTGCACAAAGATACTTTGAATTTTACAAGATCCTCACACTGGGTACATGCTACATCAAAGGAAGACAATGGCAAAACTCCCATTGACAATAAATGACCTGAATTGGGCTCAATATCTCTGAAAACTGAAGATTAGGAAAGAAAAAATAATAAACTTTGCCCAAGAGATTAACATATTTATGTCCTAAAACCTGAATGACATTTGAGAGAAATCTATTAGATAGAGGACATTTTTTTAAAACAGAAAAATATTAAATGAGGCAATCCATGGAATTCCCACAGATTCTAATGGATCAGGAATGTCAGAATTCAGAGATTTTTTAGAATGTAATTTCATTCTGAATATGAAAGTTCTGTACTTTCATATCTGCTCATTTAAGTTCATGGGGAGGGGGGAATCATTTAAAATAAATGGTACTAGGAGAGAAATATGTATGTGTGAATAGAATACTTGGTTCACAAAGAATTAACCTGGCACTCCACTTACCACCTGCATGGCAGAGCTTCTTGGAGGATGTGGCTCTATGAGCAGTTGGGAAGGAGTCTGTCCAAAGCTTCGGATTTGAGCTTCAACAGCCTGGAAAAGACATAGGCAGGTTTGCATGTTAAGAGGTGCTAATTACAGGCAATAGAACCATAACTGTCACCTGAAAATGTCATTCCACACTTCTGGTTTTTTTCATCTCGAAAATCAACCCCGTGTGTTCACAGTGGGGCTAAGTGCTTGGCACTAGTATTAAGCATGAGGTAATCTTTTTAGTACTATAGATGCTATTTCCATGAGAAACTGCAAAACTTCATTCTGCTCAGTGATATTAAACAGAAACCAGCTATTACAATCAGAAACTCTCCTCATGGGCTCCATTTTTCTTTGCTTGCACTGGTTTATCCTGCTTGCATTATATGCTAGCAACAAAAGCTAATATTTTACAGGTACTAAGAAAAACTCAAACATCTCATTTAAGTGCCTCAACCTAGGCATTGGGCATTGTCCCAGAGCAGAAAAAATAATGGTAATAAAGAGCTTTAATCAGCATTGCTTGTATAAAAAGGAAAATACATTACTGTAAGAATAGGCTACTGTTAACGGCTATCAATAGCAAAACATTCAAACAGAAGAAAAATAAAGTTTACCACATATTGTGATAAAAATAAGTTCCATTTAAATTGAGAGTGATTTGCAGATTTTCATAAAAGCCAAACAGTGAAAGGAAGTGTCAGGTTGCAAAATACCTTATTAATTAAAATCAGCATTTTGAAATGCAGATATATAGTGTAGTTTGTCCTTTCTTGCCATTATAATATTATCTAAGGCTGCAATTTAATGCATAATTAGGCTGCTTAAATGCCATTGATTTCAATGAGATTTAAGTAGCCTGTTTGGAAGATATCAGCCTAAAACTCCTAGAAAGTGATTCATAGTGAACTGAAAGATCTTGATATATCAAGTTTTCATCCCACAAATATCAGTTCCAGTTAACCATTTCCAGTTCAAAAGCCAAGCCATCCAACTTATATCTGTATCTTTAAAAAGTTTTTACATAATTGCTTTAGAGAAAATTCACATGGTTTTCCACAGAAAGATCTGTACATAACATTATTACTATAAAGGTCTTATTTAATCTAAGGATTTGTTTATATTAGAAAAGGCAAATAAAAACCTACATTGAATAGTTACACTACATCATCATGACAGTTCCAAACCAATGAACACTCCCATGGCAAGTATCTCCAAGTGAACCACAGGGACTTGTGAGAGCAGTGCTAATTTGCATCAGAAGACACATTTGGGACTAAGATCTATAATACTAGTTCCTTTTTATCTATAAAGATATACCTATACCTACATAGAAATTAAGGTTTGGAACTAGGAAACTCTTCAGCCTTCCCAGTACTTCGAGCATTGAGTTCTAGCACAAAACAAGGGCAAAATCCATATTCCAAGGGGGAAAAGGCTGCAACTCAAATGGCAATCTGCATTGCATTCTTTCCCTCCTACTCCTCCTTATAGGGTTGATGCAGGCACACAATTTATTATTTATTTATTTATTTATTTATTTATTTATTTATTTATTTATTAGATTTATATACCACCCTTCCAAAATGGCACAGGGCGGTTCACAGCATGATAAAAACAATTAAAACAAACTAACAATTAAAATCAAACTATTAAAACACAATAAAACCGATAAAACAGCTAAAAGCCCTGAAAATCAGGGCAACAATTTAAAACAGATAATCATCTAAAACCCTGGAAGGCTGCATAATAATAATGCAGTAAGCATGCTGAAACTGAACAAATTTTGTTGTGTGTGTGTATTCTTTTATAAAAGTGTCAGTACCTGGAAGATTGCATGAAAACCCTATATAGGGAGTTAGCTAGCTAGCTAGATCCATCATGGAAAACAGGTATGATCAGATGCACTCTTAGCCCTGGACTTCCAGGCAGAAGTCTAGGGCCTCCACATCCCCTGGGGCCCCCCAAATTCTCTTTAGTCTGCCCTGGGTTGTGTGGTTGCCAGGTGGCCAAGTGTGACTGTGGCCTGCGCTGGGAAGCCAAGAATAACCTCTGCTTTAGAGACAGAGTGAGGAGTGGGGAAACAAATATGTGGGATTAGAATATGTTAAAATGTGCATTGAAATGTTTCTGTTAATGCATATTTGCATACATATATCAGTTTTATATTCTTACATTTTTGTGAGTTCAGTTGCTGTTTGTGCCCTCAAGAACCTGTGTGTTAAAAATACTTTGTGTATCATGTTATGGAAAGAAATGGGGAAATCAACACAGGACTGTTCTTTCTGGCAGCAATCCTCTCTTCTTTACAACCCCCAAGCTGTCTTGTTATCTTTGGTGGCCCTTAAAAAGAAGCATGTATTAGCTTGATTATCTAAAACCTGTGATGGTACTGCTTGGGAGCTAGGTTTGGCCATTACCCTGTTATAAAAGCCTTTTGACCAGTGCAACATTTCCCCGTAACATCAACAAACTGAAATGTAATACCATTAATTGAAACATCCCTCTTTGGAAGTAAAAATTTTCTTTCTTATATTTGCTTTGACTACAATCAATACAAAATTGTATGATCCAATGTTTTAGTTCACGGCTTCTAAACTATTTCAATAAAAAGCCCTCCTCTTTCTGCTAGTTCTCTGCAAGAACAGAATTTTGGTTCTGGTCTTCCATAATTGTTCCAAATGCTGCAAAATGTAGCTATAAAATGAAATAAGCTGTAGGACTCCTTTACAATCCATTGTAACATTTTAAAAGTGTATACTGTATATAACATTTCCCACATGTCAAAACTGAAAAATATTGTTAATGAGTGATAACCAAATGATCAATATTTAGTCACCAGTGCTGATTCTATCTTGGGTCTAATAATAATAATAATTGCAGCTAGTTACTACATATTTGGTTTGGTGTATTTTGCTGTTTTCTCCTCTCCCTTTGGAAATAATAAAGAAGCAGAAGAAACATAGACTTTCCACGGCAGCAATTTAGATTTTTCTTAATGTATAATTCTAGTCTCTGAACCTATTTTATATTCCAGTACTTAGTTACTAGGAAGATAGGTGCAGAAGACCCAGCCTACCTAAGAAAAATACCAAAGCCTACTCCTTAACACCAAGCATGTGTAGAAAGGATGCAGTTGCTTAGTGATGGGAAGGGAGATAAACTCTGCACATGCTCATGGGCACTTTTAAAATTACTTCACTTATTCCAGTGTTGGTAGTAAAAACAGCTAGAAGAGCTGAATCTTGTTGAGTCCTGGCACAAATTAAATCCTGCTCTGTTTTAACTGTGAAAAAAGTTAATTCAATAGTGTGCAATGCCCACCAAATAAGGTTGTAAATTTCTCCAGGAGACGGGTATTAGAGAGTTTGAACATATGGATGCAGTTAAGGCAAAAACAGATGTTTGTTACTTTTCTTTGCAGCACCACTCAGAAATGAAATCAAAATTGCTTCCCCTCCATGTTTATGTCTGAAAGGACTATAAAACGGAATAGGAAGGAGGTAGAGGGGGATGTGAAAGACAAAATGAGAGAAGGAATAGAATAGGGTCTACAATTCATAGTGAAAATAATGAGAGTGATTAAAGCATCTCAAATGTAATTATTGCAAAAATTACATGTCTTGAGATTAAATACAATTCTTAATATTAAAGAAGTTACAGATACATTTATCGATTATCAAAGAACAATCATCATCACATATCTGTATTTTGAATCATCTCACATATATGAAAATAGCCAGCACAGGATTCCGTTGAATCCAAAGCATACTCCAATATCTGTGCAGCACTCAAAGATCAGAAGTACTTTCAGCTTCAAGCTTATGGGTAGCCAAAACTTAAGCAGGAGTAGTTGTTTTTAAAAGTGCTTCTGCCCAGTTAAATATAACTTCTCATTATTATATATTTGAACTTTTGTCCTCAATTTTCTCAGGGTTCAGAACAGACTGCACTACATCATTACAGTGTTTCATCTTCACAAAAATGTCTGTAAAACAGGCTGAGAGGCAGTGTCAAGCCCAAAGCCATCCAGTGAATATTCTGGCTGAGTGGGGACATGAATCTGGATCCTCCATCTCCATTCCAAAAAAAGCTCTCTTCACCACACCACACTAGCACTGATAGACATGTCAACACAGGGTGGGAAGGTGAAATAAAATGAAACCGCATGGTGTCACCAGCCCACACATAAGTGCATGTGCAAAGTATAGGAATAATTTAATGTCTTCTCTTCTTTGTTTCTATACAACACATGTTCAAAATAATGCTTCCTCTTGGTTTTGAAAATAATCAGTGATTGCTAGCTATTCTTTCCCCTTCTCCCAGATATTGCTTAACTGACCCAGAGATCAAAGACTTTGCATTCACAACACATCATGTCTGTCTGACAAGGTTTCTTTCCCTCTTCAAGTGTGAATAAAGTAATGCTTTCAAAATAGTAGGTAAAAACAAAAGGATTCTGATCAGTTTAAAGTGTTCTAATCTAATTCCTTGTGGACTAGACATCACTATGATACACACGTATAGCTGGAAATACTAGTAGGAAAGTTCCACATCAATATATTCTTCCCTTTCTTAAATAATGGCTCCTAAACCTTATCTGAAAAGACTAGGCAAGCCATAACTGAGAAATATCCAGCACATTGGCTCAGAAATATACATGCACTTGATTCTAGTAAAAATATAATAGGATGAAGCTATAAAGAGATTCCCTCATCTTTCACTGAAAAGAACCTGCCACTTCTGTTCATAAAGCAGCAACTGCATTTCTGCTCATATGATATGCTGGAAGACAGCAATTCCACAAGTTGGAGCAGCAGGTTAAGTGACGCTAGGAAGCCTACCTTGAACGAGATGTTTTCATAGCAGCATCAGGCTAGGGCCAGTGGATAAGAATAGTCCACAAAGATTCCATCTCCAATACTAGGTGTCCTAAGCACCTAGTCAAACCGGGACCTCCTGCATGCAAGCATGTAGATATTCTTCCACTGAGCAATGGCCCCATCCCCTAAGGGAAATATCTTACTGCACTCACAAGTAGTTTCCCATCCAAATGCAAACCAAGGTAAACATTCCTTAGCAAAGGAGACAATTCATCCTTGCCACCACAAGACCAGTTCTCCTGCCTGTGCAGGTAGGAGCTCTCATCCTATGCAGGTAGTATAACCTCCTTTTGACATGGTTACCTGCATGAGTCCCAGTGACACTTCACCTCTGTCTCAGTGGCCAGGTCATATTTATTTATTATATGCATATATATCCCATCTTTCTTGACATCTCCCATCTCAAGGCAGCTTAAAAAATAATACGCAATAAAATATGATCCAGAAGTTACTAAAAGGATACATACTATTCATAAACAGTTGACAAAACCAAACATATTAAAAGGGCAGACTAAAAAGATGTTCCGTTCCCACTTAAAAATGGATAGAGGAGGAGCCAGGTTAACCTCTCTGGGGGTTCTACAACTGTACAAGTCACTGAAACCAAGTCAGTTCTTCCCAGCCCAAGTTGCTGGCTTCTGCTATAGGTTTCGTAACTAGCTAACAGTCAAAAGTGGCCTCCATGTAACGCTGGGAACATTTCAGTGTGCTAGATTTAACCTTTAAAGCCATAAAGGTCTTACCTAGGTTAATTAGGAAACACTTTCTCCTGTGCTATACTAAGGAAACGCTTTCTTCGATACTCGCCTTGAGATCCTCAGGAAAGAATCTCCTCTGAATCCCTTCTGAATCTTAAGACCGATGGGGACAAATAGCTGAGCCTTCTCAGTAGGAATGCCCACTCTTTGGAATTTCCTCCTTAGGGAAATCCCCCAGACTAGTTTTCTTCTCACCTTACGGAAATCAGTAAAGTTTTTACCATCTCAAGTGGCACTTGGAGGGTGAGGGGGAAATTGTTTTAATTGGAATTTTTTGAAATCAGGCTGCTAATGTACTCTTCTGCTGCTATGTTGTGTTTTGCAGTTTAACAATAAATATTAATTGTAAGAAATTTCATTGTTATTTTATTATGGGTTTTAAGTTATTTTTATATGGTTTTTGTACTTGTGGTTTGTTAGCCACCCCAAGGGCCATTTGGCAGGATGTTATAATATATTCTGAAAAAAATTAAAACAACAGAAACCCACAGAGCGATGCAGGCATATGAGGAAAGGACCTGGGGGTTATCCTGTTGCATGTTGAGTCAATACACTTTCATATTCATACAAAGAGGCTACTCAGTATTCAGTAGTGGCTGTAAGCACCACTAAGGGGGTAGCGATGAGGGAAGGAAAATACAACTTTAAATGGTGAGAAGATTACCCCTGCCAGTATCTGCAAGGCTCTGTAGGGCAGAGGTGCCTGCCAGGAAGGTTGCCCTGCCTCTGCTGCTCTTTTGGCCTCTGTGCATGCACAGAGTTCATTTGAAGGGTGGCAGGCACAAACCTGTCAAGTGCCACTGCTCCACAGAGCATTCCGGCAGCATGTAAGTTGGCTGCTGTTTAAAGTGGCATTTTCCCACCCTCACTGTCCCCCCGCCCCAGAGTGGTGCTCACTGACTGCTACTGTAGGTAGTTGTGCTATCAATTTTCTAATCTTTAAGTAAAACTCCTCACCCGGAAACACCTCTGTAAATATCTAATAATGATAATGTTACAGTTGAAATCTTGTACCTAAATATGCATTCGCTGGGGTTTTGTTTTTCTTTTAAGGAATTGTGGGTTTTGAAAGAAATGAAGTAAATAAATTGTGTTTTAATAATCACTCATTTTCATCTGAATAAAGTTAGGCAGATGTCAAATGCCCTTGGTGCCATTTGTCCAATTCCTCCTTCAGCCAGACTGCTTTCCCCCCTGCTCCAGCAGTGTAAGAAAAGATCACATGGGCCCAATGTTCCCTCTTATCAAGGATTCCTGGATGTTGTGGACTACAACTCCCAGAATCGCCAGCTGCAATGGCTTTTGCTTGGGGATTCTGGGAGTTGTAGTCAACAACATCTGGGAATCCCTATTAGAGGGAACACTGCTTGGGCCACAATCCCTGACAGTAGATAATCTGATAAAATTAGCAGGGTACATGTAAAGTCTAATAAGTACATAAAGGTTTACCCAAAATGCATTTGCAATAGGACCAGTAGATTCAACAGTGATTTACAGAAGCCTGTCCTTTCAAGTGCCCATCAATCACGATGGCAGGTAGAATTGTCAGAAAATAGAATCTCATTCTTAATTAATTAATTAATGACATGTTATGCAGACTTATGCCAGCATTTCCAATCAGTTTGTGTTGCTATGGTCATCTAACGAAACGTTGGCAGTCCCACACAATAGCACCTTGCACAAATATTTAAACAGCATGTGTGCATTTCAGGAGCACAACTTACTTGGGGTTACTAATGTAAATTGTGCTCCTGAAGTGTGTGCATACTGATTTAAGTACTTGCACATGAGCGCTCTTGTGCAAGATCTCCAATGTTTCCTGAGATGCCTGCAGCCGTGTGGGCCAGTCAGAAACACTGGCATAAGCCTGTGCAACATGTCCACCAATTTATTTATTATTAAAAATATATATTTCTATTGCATTTTAGCAAAAAAAAACAAAAAAACCCAGTTCTCAAAAAGGTTTATATTGAAAGAGGAATAAAATGATGTCTCCTTTGTCTTTCATTTTAATATTGCAGATCAGTCATTCTGGATAAGCTTAGTTTCTTATTGATTTCCTCTGATGCAGTAGATGTTACCAATGTCAAAAAATGAAGATCAGAATAGGCCAAGTGGGCAAATAAACATCCTTCAGAAATACTTATGGTCATATCCTTCACTTCTCAGAAAAAAACCTAACCATAATACATTTTTAATCATGGGTTCACCAGAATTATACCATATTTTAAGAATGAACTTCATGTAAGAAGGGAAATTGTGAATTAAAACATATTTTTGCCCAGCCTAATTATGAGAATGGCTGTTCCATGTAATTACATTGCAGCCAGTGAGTTAAAACAGAAAGTAATTATAGTGCGCAAAAACAAGAATTTACTTCCCCCCTTCAGAGCCTTGCAACTTTTTCTAATCTGAGTCTGTACATTCCAAGCATATTAAGCTGAGGCCTAGTGCAGCTTCAATGCAATCTCCAAATCATGCAAACTGTCCATCTACTACATTGTAATCCCAGCTGCCAATCTGAAATAAACCAGTTAGTCAGAGCAGACACAATTTACAGAAACAAACGTCAGTCAATAATGTTCGGGGGCTCTGCGTTCATGGATAATTTCAAACAGTATCTCAGTCTGGAACACTGATGTGCTCACTGAGAACACCTAAATCTCTGGCTACTGGAAAGAAGCAGATAAAGTGGAGCAAGAAAACACGGGCCTGAAAATACTTCAAAGACACTAAACATAAAGTCTAAATTAAAATAAACAAATAAATATTTAAATATTTATAAAGAAAATGCTAAAAAAAAAAATTCAAAATAAACTTATGGCAAAATGACTGGATGTAATGCATTCATGAGTACAAATACTTTGGAAATGGCATAGTTTTCATTATCAGATTAGGAACCATTACATTTCTTTTTACATGGAATGATAATATCATTCGGTTCTGCCACATTTCATGGCTAAAGGATGTTGCTCCCTCCCTAACCTATCTATGCTCTCATCTTATAGATTTAATATTTAAATCTTCTCTGGTTTTCAAGAATAAAATACTATTACCAAGATCAGTTGATAATCCGACTGGGAAACCAAAGATAGTTGTATTTAAATACAACTTTCCTCCAGTTGTGCACACTTAAATCCTAATAATTTCAATGGGCATTAATCAAGTATGTGTAATGGAACAAGACTGCAGAGAACAGCCATGACTGAGTAGATAGCACAAACAAGAGGGAAGGAGAGTTGCTCTCCTGGTAGCAAGCATTAATTGCCTACTTTGCTAAGGGAAAGGCTCCATCCTGCTTTGCATTTGAATGGGAGACTATATGTGTGAGCACCAGTGTTCCCTCTAACAGGGATTCCCAGATGTTGTTGAGTGCAATCCCCATAATCCTCAAGCAAAAGCCATTGCAGCTGGGGATTCTGGGAGTTGTAGTCAACAACATCTGGGAATCCCTGTTAGAGGGAACACTGGTGAGCACTGTAAGATATTCCTCTTAGGGGCTGCGGCTACTCTAGGAAGAGAATCTGAAAGTTCAAAGTTCCCTCCCTGGCATCTCCAAGATAGAACTAAGAGAGATTCCTGCCTGCAACCTTGGAGAAGCCACGGCCAGTCTGTGTAGACATTACTGAGCAAGATGATCAATGGCTGACTTCGTATATGGCAACTTCCTATGTTCCTGAGAGAGATCACCAGTTAGGCTTTCCCCCCTCTCTCTGTCTCTGGGATACCTTTGAAAAATGGCTATAAAACCCAAACCACATGAGGTCATTATCTAAAAATAAAGCCAATCCTCTAAAAATAAAGCCAACACCTTTGGATTGTTTCCTCTTATTTTTTTTTTAATCTCTATCAAATACGAAAAAATGCATATAGCAGGGTTTTTATTTCGTTCTGTTTTGAACTTTATTTAAGTCTCCTCATGTTTTAAAAAAATTGCTTGGATTTTTTGGGGATGGGGGTGGAGACAGAGTACTGCTGTAGCAAAAGAAAAAGCAAAACACTGTGTGCATAAATGGATCTGCTGCATACATTCTAAGGGAATCATAATTACATTGTCTATTATTACATACCATACAGAACCCATATTAAAGCCTATTATCTAGGACTTGTATATAGCTTTCATAGATCCTCATAGTCACATAAAAGAGAAAACAATGGTCAGGATCAAAAGAACTGCAAAACAGCTGTGTGTGTCAAGGGAACTTCAGCTTTTTCTCTAGCAGCAGATCGCCGCTATATGGCAAACTGCTTTTGAACTGAAGACCATGGAGATCAGAAGTTCAAAGAATAGTCAAATTTAACTGGGCTAGTATACAGCCCTTGAACAATCCTTAGCAGCATTCTAGATGCTGGCTGACAGAATATCGTCAAAACTGATTTCTTTATAGCAGTCCCCACCTAATACTGTGATTTTATGAGATTCTGAAAAGTTACACACACTTTTGCAGCACTGTACAATTAAAACATCTTCAGTAGGGATGTGTATAACTTTTCGACGTCGAGACATTTTGATTCAAAATGGGCTGTTTAGAGCTTGAAACATAATGCCTTCTAAATAAAGGACTTATTTTGAGCTCAGAACAAAACAACCCCTTTTCTTTAGAAACATTTTGACATTCCGACTGCCATTTTGGAAGCCTGTTTTTTCCTTTCTGATTGGTTTTCTGGCACTGGGTTCCGACTGGCTTGCAATCTCCTTGCTTCTTGATTGGCTTGTTATCATATAAATCAAGTGTTGTGGGCAACTGTGCCCCTATTGCCTGGGACGGGGGGCGGGGGACGACACAAAAGGAGGGAATTTCAAAGTGTATTCAAAGGGACTGGGAGGCAGATAAATCCCTTATACTGTGCCTCTCTTGAAGAAGAGGATACATCAGGGTACAACCCCTGCTAACTTGGCATTACCCCTGCTAACCTGGCAAAGAGGCACCTTTTAATGTGGTGATTCTTTTTATTTAGCAGGCGGAGAGTAACTGGTCCTATCCATCCCTAGCACAGTACCTCCAGTGACTGTTGCTGGTATCTATCTTATGGTTTTGTTAATGTTGTGAGCCCTTTGGGGACAGGGTTCCATCTTATTTGTTTGTTATTTCTCTGCATAATTCCCTGAGCCATTTTTTGAAGGGCAGTATAGAAACAGAATAAATAAATAATAAATAGTTAATAATAATCAGGAGGAGAGGAGTAAGGAATCAAGGAAGGTTTTATTTTTGTGGTTTTCTTTTCTCAGCACTGAGTATAATATACTGTGTTTTTGTTCTATAAACTATCTGGTTTTGCTGGATCTCAGAACTTGGATGCTTGTCTTCCTTGACTTGTGTTATGTTTTTGTGAGATTATGTGGTGGTGAGAAATGGACAGTGGCAGGTGTGTGTGTGTGTGTGTGTGTGTGTGTGTGTGTGTGTGTGTGTGTGAGAGAGAGAGAGAGAGAGAGAGAGAGAGAGAGAGAGAGAGAGAGAGAGAGAGAGATTTCTTGGTGATAGCTGTGATGAGCTCCATGTCTGGCCTTGAGACTAACTTGTGCTTCACTCGCTGTTCTGGTCTACTCAGTAAAAACATTGTTGAAGTTGGTCTGGTTGAGCATATGCTTGCTTCCATTTTTGGACTATGTTTGAAATGTGTGTTGTGAGAGACAGATTCCCCTTTTACTGTGTGCTTCTGCAGTGTTTCTCAAGGCAAAATGCATTGCAAATTGCAATGCAAAACTTGTGTCAACAATGGGTAAACATCCCATTGTTCCCCATGGATAGCTCCTAGGGACATGGTAGGGCATGATGGGTGCTACCTAACCGCCAACCCACAAAAGAAATGGACATTTGGATTATTTTAAACAAATTTTTAACCTTTCTCCCCAAACCCCATAGAATCCTATGGGTGTTAGGGGAAAGGTTAAAAATTTGTTTAAAATCACTCACTTGGCCATTTCTTTTGGGTAATATGTAGCACTCATCATGCCCTACCACACAACCCACTTTGGTACCCCTACGAGCTACCCATAGGAAACAATGGAGTGTTTTGAGTTTCCCCATTGCTCCCTATGGCTGAAACACTCAAAACATTTGAGTTTGTTTAGTTGAAACAGCCGGCTTGACCATTGCTTCTGATGAAACATTTCAGCCATTTGTGTTTTGTTTTGAGCTTGAAACAGAACACAGAATCCATTTTGTGCATATCCCTAATCTTTAGGCCTTTTACTAAGCAGAGTGTATGAACTAAATAATGATATGCCCATATATAAGCTTTGTAAAATATAAAAACTACAGGATGCAATCCAGAGAAACATATTGTCAAAGATCATTATCAAAGGCTCCAAAGGAAAATTAGCATAGATATGGGACCAACTTATGGATTGGTAACTACCTAAAAACAGGAAGCAGAGGGTACAACTAAATGGACAGCCAGCACAGTGATAATGGTAAATAAAGCCCTCTCCCACAAGAAGATGCAGAGCCTAAAATATATCTGAAGCATCTTAACTGTTTGGTAAACTTCAGACAATGTGTACAAGAGTCTACATTACATCCCTCCTTCAAGCACAGCAGAAAGCCATCAAGGTTGTAAATGGTCAGGAACCTTTCCATAAATATCAACACTTTTTGTCTGTGGCACAGCTTTGCCATCGACACAATACCAATTTTAATCACATTGTTCTAGTAAGAACTAGTCAGCCTACCTTCCTTTCAATGTATCTACAACTAGGAAAAAAATTGGTTCAAATAGAGGTCCACAAGTTAGATCTCTTGCACCTCAAATGTTTATGCATCTGTCACCTTGGATTGGGGTGGATGACATCATTACAAACTACACCATTGAGGTTTTCCTGTGTGTCACTCACTACAACTGTACCAAATTTGGTTCAAATCGGTTAGACAGTCCTCAGTTTAGTGCACTTGCACCTCAAAAGTGTATGTGTCTGCCATATTAAATTGGGTTGGATGACACCGTTGAGGTGTCCCTGTGTGCCCCTACAGCTGTAGTAAATTTGGTTCAAATCGGTTAAGCAGTTCACAAGTTAGCCCACTTGCACCGCCAAAGTTTACAAGTCCGCCATCTTGAATAGGTGTGGATAACATAATCACAAACCATGCCATTGAGGTGTCCCTCTGTGTCACTCACTGCAACTATACCCAATTTGGTTCAAATGGGTTAGACAGTCCACTAATTAGCCAGCTTGCGCCTCAGATGTTCATGTGAACACCATCTTGGATTGGGGTGGATATCATCACAAACCATGCTGTTGAGGTGTCCCTGTGTGTCCCTACAACTGTACCCAATTTGGTTCATATTGGTCCAGGCGTTGCAAAGTTGAGGGGGAGGGGGGACAAACACACACACACACACAATGCCGGGTGATCTTATAAGTCTACTGGAAAGTAGGCTAAAAATGAGGAAACCTTTTCTCCCAAAACACAGAGTGGGGAAACAAATTACTGAAGGGAGAGAAAGATTAGAAAGAATAAAAGAAAACCTGATTAAAACTGCACCAAGTCCACCATTATGCCAGTGTTCTCTTCAGCTACTGTAACTGCAGTGATTAAAAGAAAAACTAAGGGAAGACACTCACTCACTCAAACTTTTCATGGCATGTGCATTTAAAGGTGAAAGGGGTGAATACAAGTCCCCTTCAAACACTCTCTGAAGCTAGCTCTCATCATATGAATTTGACTGCACAACAACCACAAGGAAGAAACAGCAGAATCTAAGAATATATTCCCTGCCACTGTGATGGTGCTTTTAAATTTATTCAGAAACTGTCTGTAGACATGTACTACACCAAGTGATTGAAAATGGCCAGATCCCAAGCACAGAACCAGAGAATTCCAGAACTCACTCCAAAGAAGATTTAGCAACACCATAGCAGGTAGGATTTTGCATTAAAAAGTGCAACTGTGTAACTCTGATTCTCAGATGGTGGAACAAAACTACAGGAGTGGTTTACACCATATCCTTCTCAGGAGCTTCTCAGTGGCATCTAGTTAGCTGCTGCTGAAGAAGAAGGGTGGGCAGATGTGATTTAAAGCCTCCCCTCCTCATTCCATGTTAAATCTAGTAGAATTTTCGTCTCCTACCACCATTATACTGAATGCCTAGTTCTGGATAGCAGGGGCAAGAATGTACTCAATGTAATCAAGCCAGGGTCCAGATAAGTTCTACTAGACATTATGAAGGGCAAGGGGGAACTCTACAAACGCAACAATTGTATGCTTGTTGTAACATCTAGTTCAACCCGGAGTAATGGACTTCTGCCCAATTCAGGAAGGTAATTCTTGCATATGCTATATTCCAAAATCGACTACATCTTTTACAAATAGCATGTGGGCCAAAGAAATTACCACATTGCACTGTTCTTATCAATATTACATGAAACGCTCAACATGAAATGCTGAAGAACGCAGACCAAAATGAAGAGATCATCATACAAAACCAACATAGAAGTACTTGAAAACAAAGCTATTGCCTTACCAAATGAAACTTTACAGCTATCGTGTATTTGCTTTATTTTTAGAAGTGCTAGATGTACTACTTCAGCTGATGATGGATAAAACCACAATCCCCTCTCCTCAGAGTTTCCTTATTCAAACAAAAATAATTAATGGCCAAGACTGAAGGGGGTCTTTAAAAAAAAAAAATTACCTTTTCTCCTGAACACATTACCTTCTTTCAGGGGCCCTGTTTTTCACTAAGCTTCAGAGAAAGAGATCACAGTCCAGCACCTAGTAATGTTGACAAGCCAAATTCCAGGTGGCCATGAAAACAATGTGTTTGGTTTTGATATGCTCTTAAAAAAAAATCTGGTACTGTTTTATGGTATTTTAAACGCAGGTTTTCAATTAAAACTAGACTAATCCTTAACATTTATTTAGCTTTTCACACACAGTTCCTGTGCTGCTCTGTATCAAGCAAACCATCTGGGCAGCACACTTCTGGCCAGTGATTCTTCCAACATAATTTGTTTCTACAACACTTTTGAATTGTATTTAAATGCACTCTTCACTTATTTCATTTACACTTCAGAAATAACCTCCTTTGTGGTGGCATCTTGTAACCACATTACTCCATAAATGTGGAGCAAAGATTGCATTCTACCTGCTTATAAACAAGACCTACCAAGAATTTCAAAGTATTTAATTACTCTTAGGCAATGCTATAAATACAAATTATGTTTAGACTTCCCGAAAGATTCACTGTCTCAGCCTTCTCTCTCTGATGTAAAGTTCAAATACCTGACTCCCACCATGAGTGAAAAGGAAGGGGAAGTCAAACATACTTTCCTTTTGGTAGGATAGCAGATCTGCTACTGCTGTTATGAAACCAGGGTCATGTAAACTAAACACTGCTGAGTCCAGTAAAGTAGGGAAGGCCCCTAAACTGTAAATATTTGAAAAATTCAGCATATTTATAAGGGGAAGAACTACATTGTATAAAACCTCAGAAAATTATCTGAGTAGAAACCTCAGAAAGTTATCCTCAGAAAACAGTGGCGCTAGAACAAATTTGAGCTCAGGGTCATCCCACTTGATACAGCACAAGCTCTTTTCAAATTCAAGTTTTAAGACTACTGTACAGCTATGAAAATAATATAAAAGGTCAAAAATAATGTTTGATAGGGTAATCCTAGACATATTTACTAAGAAATAAATCCCACAATATTCAGTGGGGCTTGCTTACTCCCTAATAAATGTGTTTATGATTGCAGCCAAACTGGATTAATTTTTCAAACTGCAATTAATGATTTAAGACATCTGAATCAATAATATTCATCAGCAAAATTACATACATCTAGCTGAACGCGGACAGAGCATCTGTGGACAAAGACTTTGATGCTCTCCTTGCCCTCGCCAGAGCCCCTGCTTTATTGCTCAGTGTAAGCCCCCTCCCCACTACTCATTCACTCACTCACCCCCTCCCTGCCACTCACTCACTCACTAGGCCCATGAGATGCCTATGGGAAGCCCACAGCAATTTCTTGAGCATTTATTTTATGCCAGGCTTTCTTTTATCAAAACAGATAAAATGCTTTTTCTTTGGACAAAATTTTATCGGTTCTGCATCACCATATTTTTTTTTTCAAACAATGAAATTTACTATGAAGTATGATTGCTTCAGTTATTTTGATATTACTAGCCAAAGGCCTGTCAAAATGATGGAAGAATGGTAAGAAACTTTGGTTTTACATATTACTTTCCTCCCTATCCATGTATGTTAGTCTACTTTCCCTCCTGTCCTGTCTTTGTGTCCAGAGTCCTCTCCTCCAGCGTGGATCCTTCCCTCTCTTTTCCTTCTCCAGATTATCTCTCTGCTATTCCCCTATTTCTTTTCAGCCCTTCTGCTGACCCCTCATTCTTTGCAGTTCCCTCCCCCCCAAGTTTCCTTACAATTATTTCTTCCATTTTTGTTTCTTTCCCTCCATCCTTCTCTTTCCCAGCACTCACTTTACATAAGAACAAAAGAACAGCCCTGCCAGATCAGGCCCAAGGCCCACCTACTTCAGCATCATGTTTCACACAGTGGACCAACAGATGTGGTAGGGAAGCCCACAGGCTGGAGCTGAGGGCATGCCCTCTCTCCTGCTGTTACCCCCCTAAAACTGGTATTCAGAGGCATCCGACCTCTGAAGCTGGAGGTGGCCTATAGCCCTCAAACTAGTAGCTGTTGATAGACCTCTCCTCCATGAAGTTATCTAAACCCTTTTTAAAGCCATCCAGGTTCTTGGCCGTCATTACATCTTGTGGCAGAGAATTCCCACAAGTTGATTATGTGTTTTGTGAAAAAGCACATCCATTTATTGGTCCTAAATTTCATGGCAATCAATTTCATGGGATGACCCCTGGTTCTCTTGTTATGTGAGAGGGAGAAGAATTTCTCTCTGTCCACTTTCTTCATTCCATGCATGATTCTATAGACCTCTATCAGGTCTCCCCACAGTCTTCTAAACTAAAAAGCCCTAGGTGTTGTAGCCTTGCCTCAAAAGGAAGGTGGTCTAGGCCCCTGATCATCTTGGTTGCCCTCTTCTTCATCTTTTCCAGTTCTACAATGTCCTTCTTTTAGATGTGGTGACCAGAATTGCACACAGTACACAAGTGTGGCCATACCACAGTTTTGTATAAGGGCATTATAATATTAGCAGTTTTATTGTCAATCCCCTTCCTAATGATCCCTAGCATGGAATTGGCCTTTTTCACAGTTGCCACACATTGAGTGGACACTTTCAATGAGCTGTCCACCATGACCCCAAGATCCCTCTCCTCATCAGTCATCGACAGATCAGATCCCAGCAGCATATACATGAAGTTGGGGATTTTTGTCAACATTGAACCACATTTGCCATTTTGTCGCCCACTCCCCCAGTTTGGAGAGATCCTTTTGGAGCTCCTCACAATCAGTTTTGGATTTCACTACCCGGAAGAATTTGGTGTCATCTGCAAATTTGGCCACCTCACTGCTTACCCCTATGATAAGGAACTTTGTCGAAAGCTTTTTGGAAGTCCAGGTATACAATGTCAACCAGATCACCTTTATCCACACACCTGCTGACACTCTCAAAGAACTCCAAAAGGTTTGTGAGGCAAGATTTCCCTTTGCAAAAGCCATGCTGTTTGTCTCCCAGCAGGGCCTATTCTTCTACATGCTTAACAATTTTATCCTTGAAAATGCTTTCTATCGATTTGCCTGAAATAGACATTAAGCTAACTGGCCTGTAATTTCCTGCATTGCCCCTGAGTCCCTTTTTGAAAATCTGTGTTACATTTGCTACTTTGCAGTCCTCCAGCACAGAGCCTGATTGTAGTGATAAGTTAAATATTTTTGCAAGGAAGTCGGCAATTTCACATTTTAGTTCTTTAAGGACTCTTGGGTGGATGCCATCTGGCCCTGGATACTTGCTATCTTTTAATTTTTCAAGACAGTTTAGATCATCTCCTCTTGTCACTTCTATCTGACTCAGTTCTTTCGCCTCCATGCCCGAAAAGCCTGATTCAGGAACAGCTATATGCTCAGTATCCTCTGCCGTGAAGACAGATGCGAAGAACTCATTTAGCTTCTCTGCAACCTCCATATCCTCCTAATAATCCCTTTCAGTCCATCATTGTCTAATGGTCCAACTGCCTCCCTGGCAGGTTTCTGCTTAAAGAAATTTAATTTAAAGAAGTTTTTGTTATCTCCCTTGATGCTTTTAGCTAAATGTTCCCCAGTCTTTCCTTTCGCCTCCCTTATAGTCACCTTGCATTTCTTTTGCCAGAATTTGTGTTCCTTTCTGTTTTCTTCATTTGGGCAGGCCTTCCATTTTCTGAAGGAAGTCTTCTTCCCCTTTATAGACTCCTTGACTTTACCTGTTAGCCATGCTGTCATCTTCCTGGTCTAGGTGGTACCAGGTCTGACCAGGTCTAGGTGTACCTCCTTTGGGGTACATTCTAACTGGGCTTCTAATATTGTGGTTTTAAGTATACTCTGTGTATTCTGGAGCGGAGTGACTCTCCTGATTTTCCCTTTCAGTTTTCTTTTCTCCAAAATCCTCATTTTGGAGAAGTTTCCTCTTCTGAAATTCAAAATATCCATGTTAGACATCCTTGGTGATTCTCTTCCCACATGTATGCTGAATTTGATGGCACTATGGTCACTGTTCCCTAGAGGGTTGATGACACTGACATCACGCACCAGGTCCTGGGTGCCACTCAGAATTGGGTCCAAGGTCGCCTTCTCTCTCGTTGGTTCCAAGACCGGCTGTTCTAGGGCACAGTCATTTAGCGTTTCTAGAAGTTTGACCTCTTTGTCATGACCTGACTGTGAATTTACCCAGTCTGTGTGTGGGTAATTGAATTCATCCATTATTACTGCCCCGCCTCTGCTTGACACCTCCCTGATTTCCTTCTGCAACTCCCAGTCACTGTCAGCATTTTGGTCAGGAGGGCTATAGCACATCCCCAGTAGCACATTTCCTTTCAGGCCTTGTATTGTCACCCAAAGGGTTTCTATAGAGGAATCTGGTCCTGCTTGGTTTTCTGGCTTGTGAGATTCTATCCCTTCTTTAATATACAGTGCTATCCACCTCCAAGGTGCCCCTCCCTGTCCTTCCTATATTTATTTATTTGATTTATATACTGTCCTTCCACAAATGGCTCAGGGCGGTATAGAGTTTATACTGTGTATAAACTATAGAGTTTATATCCAGAGATAACAATGTCCCAATGGTTCTCAGTGTTCCTTGGTTGCTAATGAAGAAATAGATATAGTGTTATGCCCACTATATCTATTTCTTCGTTAGCAACCAACAACTCCAGCTCGCCCATCTTGGCTTGGAGGCTTGTGGCACTGGTATATAATCACCTATATGCTGAATCTCTTACTTGGTGTATGCTACCTTTCTTTTGGCTCATTGATCTCTTTGACCAGCTGCACAGCCTTCTGCCTGCTATGTGGTACTATTCTATCCCCTTCTGTTTTGTCTGAATCTTTTACACCCTCGCAGAGCGCCTATGCCCCTGTGGCCTAGGGCAGATCAAAACTACTGAGCATGTTCTCCTCTACTGCTTGTTCTATAGAGACATTCATGCCTCCCTCATCCTTCCATTGCTAAGCAAGTATCTAGGTCATCCGAGCCAATTCTACAGCTCCTTGCTGCTCTCCGACTCTAAGCCAGCCATCACATATAGCATCACCAGGTACTGTGTGGCTGCGATCAGCATTTGTTGGCGGATGACAGGCAGTAAGTCCTATCATCCTTAATCTGACCCTTGGTGACTCTGGGCAGGCCCTGCAATTGCTCACGCACCTCCCTTTTTACTGTTCCTTATAACCTTCAATCTAGCTGTTTTCCAGGTTTATTACTCAGGCTTTTATATATTTCTATATTATCATGTCTTTTAACATTATTACATCCATTTTATGCCCCCCTCTTTTTTTATGCCTTTCATGCATTTTTATGACTTTTACCCCTCATGCTTTTGGTGTATTATATACTATTTTTAGTCCTTTTAGTATTAATATGGACCATTTTATATGTATTCAGTTTTTATATACTCTCACTTTTAAGATGTAATCACCCTTATACTTTATGCTGGTCTGTGACCATAATAAAGATTGATTGATTGATTGATTGATTGATTACACCCTCATACCTTAAGAGATTGCAGTTGCCAAACCAGATACTTTCCAGCTCCTGTTGGCTATTCCCCAGGTGTCATTTTAAAAGCTGCTCTGTGACCTTTTGATTTTAAGAGCCAGCAGTCTGGTTCCATCTTGGTTCAAGTGCAGCCCATCCCTTTTGTACAGGCTTTGATTACCCCAAAGTGCCTAGCAAATCTAAACCCCTTCTCCCGGCACCAACATTTAATCCACTCATTGAGAACCCTCAGCTCTGCCTGTCTTGCTGAACCTGTACGTGGAACACGTAGCATTTCTGAGAATGGTACCTTGGGGATTCTGGACTTCAGTATGCTACCTAGCAGCCTAAATTTGGCTTCCAGGACATCCTAACTACATTTCCCCACACCATTGGTGCCAATGTGCACCACAACAGCTGGCTCCTCCCCAGCATTGCCTAACATCCCATCTAGATCCACCAGGCAGGCAAGTCACCAGGCAGGCAAGTCACCGTGTGGTCAACACATGGGTCACAGATCCATCTCTCTATACCTCTAATGCTTGAATCACCCACTACAAGGAGGTCCCCATCCCCCAGAGGAGTATCCCCTGTGCAAGATGATATGGGACTCATCACTTTGCCGAACCTCTTATCCCAGCACCTCACATCTGTCTCCACTCCTCATCTCTTTCCCCACACTGCTGTTTAGCCCTTCCATTTCTCATGTGCTTTCCTGGCTGTTCAGACATATATCATTTAACATGCTAACATTCTGAAAACAATGGCACTTAATTTAAGGGTGATTAAAAGGAACTAGAGTTCTGAGGTGCCAATTATTTATCAGAGGATGGAGGGTACATCAGGTCTGAATTTTCTAAATCCTCCAGTGTCCCAATAGATGAGGGAACATAAGGGTTTTGAGCAATGCAGCCACACTTGAAAAATTATATATGGGGGAGTTTGCATGTAGATTTTATTATTACTTTATGGGCACATCTAAAAGCGAACATCTAAGTAAAGTAAGTCTAAGTATCAAAGTCCAGGGAAATATTATACAGCATGTCTTTTTTTAAAGGCACATATTTTGTAACCATTAATATTTACTTGAATAGATTGTGCAGGATCCAAACTAAGTTAGTCATGACCAAGTCCCATTAAAATTAATGGAATTTAAATAAGTCATGACAAACTAATCTCATTTATTTCAGTGGTGCTGAATCTTAACTAAATTAGACTAGACTAAGCCCACTATATTAAAAACTACAACAACCTTGTGTTACATTATAATTATTTACTTAGAAGCTTAATGTCACATAAAGGGAATATTTAAAGCAGTCAACAAGAGACAATTAATCTGCTCAAGGAAATTAAGCTACTTTTATGTATTAATAGTTAAAGTATGAATTGTATCCATGCTGGGAGTTCCAACAGTTAAGCATGGATGCTTTGAAAGCAACATGGAACCACTCTTGGAAAGCTTATTTTCTGAGGGGTGGGAGGAATGATGTTCAAATGAAGTTGCTCTGAATTTTGGAATGTTAGAATACGTCCTTGAGGAGATGGATTAACAGACAGAAAGGTGATGAGGCTGTCAAAAGATGCATGATAAATTCATTTATCACATGGATCAGCAATTTGTCACATGCATATCAGTATGATTACACAGAGATATGCACAACCTTATTTCATATTACTTTTTACCTTCATCCATAACTAAAAGGAGAATAATTCACCACCTTCAATGCTACAGAATGCTTTTTGCAATCTTCTAGATACAATATATCAGAACAGATCAATTTAAAAATGTGTAATACACAAACTCTATCACACACTCACACACACACACACACACACACACTGTATTTTTCACAACAGAAAGTGGAATATGAGGGACACAATTAGGTTTGACTATTTGCATTGTTAGTGGCAGGGAGGCTGTTTTGGAGTATGCTCAGCTTATGGCACTGTAGGAAAAAGAAACACTGTAGAAGCCACTATTAAGGGCCAGTTCCTATGAGATAATTTTTGTACTTGGGGGTGAATACATGCATGTATCTGAATAAAGTACACACATGCGGCAAGTCAGTTATAAAACATACATGTGTATTTTTACCTCAATTCCTCCTGAAAATAGATCCATCCTAATCCATACAGGCTGGCTTGCAGGTATTTTAAGGATAATTGCACACTTCAAATCTGATATATTGTGTGTGTGTTTTGTACTTGGATGCATTCATTCCTGATTACCAACTGCCATCACTTGCAGGTATCAGTCCTACTTTTGCTATCAATTTGAGAAGGGCTGGCTAAAAATTGAAAGCTTTCTTTCATTTATTTATTTAATTTGTTTATTTAACATATCTCTATACCACCCAAAACTTGTGTGTCTGATTTAGTAATGTATCATAACTATACATGAAGGCTGTCTCCTAATCTCTGCACTCCTTTTACTGGCACAAAAAGGAAAAAGCTTTAGTTAAAATAGATTAACTCAAATCTTTTCTCTCCACTGCTTAATTTCCTCCTCCATCATTGAACTAGCTATTGCTGCAGGTGCATTTTTTAAAAATGCATTGACTTTCATAAAAACACACACCTTATTGGCAACCAATTTGACACCCCGATTTGTGCTTCAAGAGTTTGAGCACAAATAGCTATTTTCATCTGCATCTGTTCTGAAAAGCCTGTTTCTGTATATGTGGTGATGGGGTGGTGGTGGTGATGATGATGATGAAGAAACTGCTTTTCAGCAAAGTTCAAAGCAGTCTGCAAGGGGGGTGGAGTGAATGAATAAGTTGATTCCCCGTCTCAAAGGGCTTTTAAAAAAATAGACAAGTGAGAGATGCTGTGCTGGTGTTTAGGAAACATAGGAAGCTGCCATATACTCAGTCAGACCATTGGTCTATCTAACTAAGTATTGTCTTCACAGACTGGCAGAGGCTTCTCCAAGGTTGCAGGCAGGAATCTCTCTCAGCCCTATCTTGGAGAAGCCAGAGAGGGGACCTGAAACCTTCTGCTCTTCCCAGAGCGGCTCCATCCCCTGAGGGGAATATCTTGTAGTGCTCACACATCAAGTCTCCCATTCATATGCAACCAGGGCAGACCCTGCTTAGCTATGGGGACAAGTCATGCTTGCTACCACAAGACCAGCTCTCCTCTCTGTCTCTGTTTGACAGAGACAGTTGCTCTCCCGCATTAAAAATAAGCAAGTAACCACTTTAAGGAGGTGACTTTTTGCTCAGTTAGTACACACACCTTTAATGGAGGTGGTTAAGAACTAGATTCCCCCCTCCCCCCGTCACTCATGCAGTAGAAAATGGGATGTGCAGAACCGGTTTAATTGTGAACCAGACTGCTGTATATATATACCACCTGACACATGCATCCCTAGGTGGTGTACATAAGTTAAAATACAAGTAGTATAAAACAGGATAAAATGATTAAAACAATGTTATGATATAGAACAGTCAATTTAAAATTAATTAATTAAAAGCCTGAGAAAACAAATGTGTCTTAAGAGTGTACCTTTATACATAATTATTTATTCTGTATATCCCTAGGCATTCCACAGAAATACAGAATTCACCATCCTGGAAACATCTACAAATGACGTACAAAATCAACAACACACGTGCCTAGTATATTCTAGTCATGAGTGCAGATAAAACTCATAAATTTAGATACTAGGGTTGTGTACAGAATGGGATTTGCGTTCTTTTCCAAGCTCAGAAGGGAATGCAAATGCCTGGAATGTTCTTTAGGAACAACCGGTCAAGCTGGAACTCTGAGGAAGATTTCATACAGATTTTTTAAAAAATTTGTGTTATTGCTATGTGTCGTAAATCTGTTAGCTTGCCTAACCCAACAGGATTTACAACCCCCTTCAGCACTCCCCCTGTGAGATAACAGAAATAGGGGTGTGCACAGAACTGGTCCAGCACTGGGGTGGGGGATTCCAAAAAGGATGGGGGGGCTTTAGTTAACCCTCCCAACAACCGTGCCGTATTTCTTTGAGTAATTGGGCGGCAGGATAGCTCCCTGCCGCCCCCTTCCAAGTCCCACTCGGCTGGCGGCCGCCCCCAAGAAGACCCGCGCCATTCCAATAAGACCCACCCGTGCCGCTCCATGAAGTGAAGACCCCTGCCCTGCCGTGAAGACCTCTTCTTGCAAAAGCCCTCCCATTGCAAAGGGGCGGCTAGAGAACTCCCCTGCTGTGCCCTTCCCCTTTGCCGGTCTGGCTGCAAATGGCTTCTAAGAAATGGTTTCCTCTCTTGTGATCTCCTGCGCCTGCATGACTGCCACTGAGCTTGCCTCTTGAGACGCCTTCTCAAGACAGGTGAAATCCTAGGCTCCTCCCCATCATAAATCATGTCTGGCAGCTGTTGCGAATCTTCAGCTCCAGAGTCTGTTCTCCCTGCCAAATCCTGTTGCTGTGCCTCTGAGCCCTCAGTAGCAGGCAAATCCTCCTGCTCTGACTCTTCTGAGTCAGAAGTCTGAGCCATGACACTATGCATAATATATAACAGCCATGGTGCTGCATAATAATTTAAGATTTTAAATCAAAGATGATAATACAAAGATATGTGTATGCACAGGTCCCTGGATCCTCTCCAGGTTTCCTTCTCAGAAGAAGCTTTCAGAGGACCTTGAAATGCTCTCAAATTCAGTTTCTTGAAAAACATGTGCTACCAGCAGCATTTCCCCTTTGAACAGTTTTTGCACCCCAGATCATTGTTTAACTGCAAGAAAATGAAAATGAACATCTTGGGAGATTATCTAGGACCATCTTTTGAGGAGGAAGAAATCTCTGAAAAATCTGGTGTGCATGCAGAAGTACATTTCTCTTCTGCTTAAATCTGGGGCTAGCAGTTACCTTATTAGTACTGCATTCACAGTTGCCTTTGCATGTGTAACGGATATTCATGGTAAGAAGTCTCGAGCTCTCATGGGGCAGAAACCTTTCAGTGGTATAAAGAGAGAGGAAATATGTGCATGCACATGCAGTTGCCATAAGGTTGGACAGTGTTTATTGTTTCTATAAACCAATGCTAGGGTGCTCAATTATCCTGGATTCCTATTTGCCTTCTAACTTGAGGCAATGGCGCACGAAGGTAATTTGGGTGCCTGGACCGACCCAGCCATGAGGCCCCCACAACCTCCTTTGGGTGGCCCGCCCCACCAAAGCTCTGCTTTGTTACAAAAAATCTTACCACGGCCGAGGGGTGGCGCGGTGGGGAGCAGAGCAGTCCTTTTCCCTTCTCCCCCCTCTCCCGGCGGTGGTGGGGTGGGAGCGGAGAGACGCTGGCCCCATCCATTCGGGCCAGCATCTTTAAGAAACTGCGAGGTGCACCTGCACAGTTTAGAGATCATCTCAAGCCCTTGATTTGTATTAAAAAGCGGAGCTTTGGCAGGGTAGGCACAGGGTGGCTCAGCTGCCGGAAGCCCTGGCCATCTGGGGGACCCGACTGGGTCCCCAAGGTGCGGGGGTTAGTGTGCCTCTGACTTGAGGCCACGAGGCAGCAAAAGCAGCTGCATTATGCAATGTGACCTCTAGAAACACCATACACCACTATATTGGTTGTCTGATCTGGCAACAGAAGGAGTGAGAGAAAGGCCCACCCAGTCTAATGCTTTACTTTCATAGGGTAAGAACAGTTCCAAAAGGACTGCTGATTTAAGTTGAAATTTAAAGGTATCATTAACATGTATTTTCATTAATATTAATGTATGCATGGAATTCTTTTTGATATTTACACCCCCATGTATCAATGTGCTTACCTCTCTCAGTACTGGATCTGTTATAGAATTGAGATTGACAGCTCCTTCATAGGTCAAATAGTAGAATACATTTAGGGATCTGACAGCCTCAGGCCCTTGCTGCTTGTAGCCAAAAATCAGATCAATCCACTGGTGGAGCTGGCAGGAAACAAACTCACTCTCCAAGGCCTGAAAGAGAACACAATGCCATTTATATAGTTTCCGAAATTTATTTCCTTACATTTATATTAAAACTGAATAACTATAAATAAGATATAACTAACTAAGGCAATCCCACCGACCACCACAAATATTTCAGAAAAACTGTGCAAATGTTGGCCACAGCTTGCACTGTCTGTTGAACCTTGTCTACTGATTCAGGCGTAATACAGATGTTAGTAATCTAGCAGGATTATGAACAGGGCTACATACAGCCCCCTGTCAGAGCTGTAACCAGAGGGCTGGGGAAGGAATAACAGTACAAGAGAACCTTGTTAGACACGGATTCTATATCCGCGGTTTCGTGTATTAGTGGGTATCTAATTTACACCTGATTTCAGTATCCACGGATACTAAAGGGTTAAAACCCATGTATCCACAGTTACTAGAAAGCCGAAAGTGACTGCTGAGGTTACTTCCACCCTCCATTTTGTCAGCAGGGGCCATTTTTGTGGCTGGTTTCTTTGAGGAAAACTAATTTTTCCTGCTATTTTTGAAGTTCTGGGGGGTTTTGGCAGTCGGGGGGAATTTCTGGGCACAAGGAGACCCCACAGAACAAGGCAGAGTGCTGTTTTCACTTATTTGTTTTGTCATTTTTCTGTCATTTTCCACCTATTTTCTTTTTTAAAAAAACAACCACCAAGCATTTTCAAGCAATTTTTTTCAGTTTGAAAAAAACTGAATTTCCATGGTCTGGGGCGGGGGGCAGACCATGGCATTTCATGGTCTGGGTGGGGGGGGCATTGCTGAGCACAAGGATATCCCATGGAGCACACTAAAGTAGTTCTTTCGCTGTTTTTTCTTCTTCTTCACAACTTCTTTGAGCATTCAAGAACCTAACTCCCCTTTCCCCATAGGAATAATGCCTCATTACTCACAGTGTAATTACTCGCAGTGGTAGGTGAGGAACAGTGATAGGCAAGGAACAGAACCTCCATGAGTAACAAGGTTTTCCTGGATTCTTTACTTTCTGCATTGCTGCACTGACCTTTCTCCATCCCCACTGCTCCACCAGCTGGAGGGGATCAGGTCAGGATAACACAAAAGTGCAGTGGCTACTATCATCCCTAAATGACTTGGGCTATCCTGTAAATTGTGAGAGACATTTCCAATCTCTACTTAGATCTTCCTAATATTTTCCTGACATATTAACAAAACAGAAGCAATTACTTTATATATGCAAATAATTAATATCCATGTTTCGTTGGGTATTCCAAAACTAACTGGCAAAACAGAACACGCAGAAAAAACACACAGGCCCAATTCAGGCCATGAACCATTATTTAGATTATTTTGAACAACCTTGCTTTCCCATTAAGTTTGCATACTCCCCTGTCCACCTCCTTCATGCACCTAAGGAGACCAAAACTGCTTTTGAACTAACCACAATTTCCATTTTGTCTGAATTTGTGGAGCTGTGGTTTGTTCAAATTACAGTTAAGCAAACCATGATCAAACCTTGGGCAGCTTCATGGACAGAGTTACCCCATCTGTTAAAATGAATGAGAAAACATCTATGTGCAGGATCTTTTGGGATGAGTTCATAGAACCAAATATTATACAAGCGTGTCTAATCAGATCCTGGATACATTGCAGAATAGAAAGGCAATAATGATCAAAGAATAAGACAAAAACATTAATCTTTTGGCAGATTTTAAAAACTAAAAAGTACATTATGAATATTTAAATAGAAATGTTAAAGTTACTATAACAATATGATACATATCATACAAAAATTATATTGTACAAAATATAACTGCTTTTCATGTACAAAATTATATTGTTTTTCATTCTAGCTTACTAAGTGCAGATGAAACAATGCAGACATTTTTATAACTTACAGAAATTAAGCATGGTTTCCTTTTCAAGGAAATGCCTAATTTAGACTGGAGAATTTATTCTTAAACCCTGAGAAACTACTCTGCAGTGTACATACAGAAATGATGGGTTAGTTTCATTAACTGATGCCTGAAGAAACATTTAAATTGACACATAAAAACAGCAATTGTCTTAATTTGTGCAGTGCACTCTATACAAAAGCCCTAAATATGTTCAAATTAGAGCAAGCTGCTTGATTGTCACTGCAATCTTGTGTCATGTTAATGCATGACAAACATTAAACCATACACTTAAATGGCAATTTATATCATTTAAATGTTTACTGCCTGAGCAACTCATCACTCATTTAAATGTGGTTTTCTGACAGCTAATTTCAGTTAATTTTCCTCTATTCACTTAATTAGAACTTTCAATCAAGAAAAAAACCCTATCCATATCTTCATGTTCATATCATTTTTTTCATTTAGAAGCTCAGTTAGTGAATTGTTAGAAACATCCTTTATAATGAATGACTAGACAGTATATCAAGTCACTCCTTTACCCGCCACCCAAAAATGACCATATGGGAAAATCTTCCAATACATATTCCTACAAGGAAAGCAATCTTTATTTATGTATGCAATACTCTGGCCAGTAAATTTAAAAAAAAAAAAAACACCTTCATAAACACACACACAATTAAAACTATAAAAAAAACCCACAACCAATCCAATTAAATATTAATGATTTCAAAATTGTTCAATAAGTTTAAAACTCTGAGAATTCTCATGAGTGTCTGCACAGCACACCAGTTTGAGGCTGTAAAAGCCCATAAGCCTCCAAAAATGACAACCACACAAATTATTTATTTAATTTTGCTTCCCCCACCCCACCCCCAAGAAACATTAAGCACTAGATCTTTAATTTCTCCTGTGTCTATTTCATCTATAAACTAGTGGAAAAGCAAGAACAGAAAATATGTTTATACATTCAAAAAGCAAAACATACATGGCTTCCTCTCCTTTAAAATCCTAGAGATAATGCCAGTTAGACATTAAATTTTCATAGACAACTTAATAAAGCCAAAGAACTTGAATAATGATTGAAATATTGTTTTGCAGTTACGATTAAATCATGCATCATATAATTTATTAAACCTTTGAAAGTGAAAACCAGACCTTAATTTTCATATAAAAGAGTATTAGTGATCATAATGAATTTGCTTTTATTTTACAAAGAGAGCATAAAAACTGTAGTTTTTAAAAAATATATACTAAACAGTAACATTCTATGTGTGTCTGTTCAGAAGAAAGCCCCACTGGGTTCAATGGGCCATACTGCCAATAAGCTTCTATAACACTGCAGAGATTAATAACTAGCAAAATAAATAATGGAGTAATCATGAAATGTGTAGCTTCTTTTTCATTACATCAAGGTATTTCTAACATCATTGCCATTGTGTATAAACGTGATATGTTAATTTCTGATGGCTAAACAGAACTGTAACATCCAGAATTATGCAAAAATGGTTTTTTTTTTAAAGTTCAGATTTGGAAAATGTCACACATATGTCTATTTTTCTTAGACTGTAGTTACAAATCAAATATAAAAGAAGTGGGGAATAAGCATTTTGTTTGTGAGGGAAGGAATAATCTTTAAAAGCAGCTCAGGCCAAATACAAGAAATATAGAAAATAGAAATCCAGATAGAGACTGGACATTGTTTTATAAAATGACAATGTTAAATATCAAGTCTCTATGCTCTTGGGTGTAAAAATCTTAGATGCAACAAATCCCTTCCATTTATACCAAGCTACACAATTTAATTTATCCTTCACCCTCCAAAATCTGCAATTCACTAACAATACAGGAAAACTCCAGCAACCCAAACATTTAGGATCACTCAAAGCTTCTGTGGCAGAGAGCACTCATTAAAGCTACAGTTAAATACGGTGTGCAACTGGGGGATACTAACCTCCTTCCCCATGCTGCTCTTAAACCCTATCCAATCAATTGTTAGTGCTCCCACAGCAGACAGGATACATCATTTACACCCTGTGTGTGCTCTAAGAAAATTTTGTAAAAAAGAAAATCCACTAAAACGTCCAACACAGTACAATAATATTCAGCTCTATTGAGTTATTGTAAAATAAATCAGGGACTAATGCCCAATTGTTAAGGATCAAATAAGACCACGAGAGGACTGCCATGGAAAGCCACACACAAATTGTCAATTCAGTCCAGTGGGACTCATATTAGCTGTGACAAACTGTCTTGGGGCTGATATCTATTTTTTTAATGAGACCTATTAGGCCAAAACTAAAACACTTGAGATATGCTAAAAAGTACAATATACAGATGTCAAACACAAACACCTATTAGTAACTTTCATTTATCCATTGTCAAGCAGAAATGCTCCTGAGTCGTCAACATATTGAGCTTAAGATAGTAAAAAAGAAAACTCCCAGTTGCTCATAAATTTATTTAAAGTGCAATGCAATTTGATAAGGCACTATTAGTTCCCTCTTCAAATACAAGAAAATAAGGTACCTAATAGCCCAAGTCTTCTGTTTTGAATAGAGTTAACTAGGAAATAGCCATTTTATGTCATCATGACATTTTGTACACATGTAAACAGTATTGTATAAGTATGGTTTCCTAAAATATAATAAGCAGAATAAACTATACCCAGCTTGAAATTAAGCCTTTGCTGAAGTGGTACTTTAATAATATCAAGATAAATTTCACATTTTAAAAAAAATTTCTATCTTTGCACATGCACACATTTTAGACTACCTTAGATAATAGGTTTGCCCAGATTAATTATGAAAAGAACTATCCTGCATTAAAAACAAGCATATGGACTACAGCCAAAATAAGTTTTTAGAATAATGAGAATTCCAATGTACACTCCTATGCAATTTTATATGAGCAAAAGTGTTAGATTGTTTTAAAAAAAAATGACACCAGGCTGCATTCCTATTTACCTTATCCCTGAAATGAATAAAACAAGCAAAAACCAAACACAAATGATGAAAATTGGTAGTTTTCTTGTTTATGATATTGCATGCATTCCAGAAGAATTCAATGAGTGTCAGTGGTGTAAAAGACCAATAAGTAAGGTTATTTGGCTCTATATGTAAATTACAGTATTTCAAGTTGGTTTTTCAATATATATTGATGTTTTAAGAAAAGTCTAATATGACCCAAAATAATAATATGTAAAAGAAAAATCTTTAAAACATTTTTTTTAAAAACTGAAGAAAACCAGTAACTAGTTTCAAGACTTTTTAAATTATGTTCTTGCATTTTAAATACCCACCCTCTCAAGGGTAATGTAAGTTTAACAACCACATGATATCTGGGCAACAAACAACATTTAAAAATCAAGCAGTCTGTTATGTTTGCATGTGCTGGATTTCAAACACTAGCAGTAATGTTTCCTTAACACTGATGTATGACCTTTCTAATTTACAACGATGAAGGCTGTTTTTTTCAACCTAATTAGAACCGTTTCAAATTTTCCTGTTAAATATATGATAAAAAGTCCTTTCAACTTTAAAAAAAATTCTGGAGTTTCTTTCCATGTCAGCTTTGTTCCAATCAAAATATGCTTTGAATTAAATGATTTTGATTGAATATGTGGATCACATTCCCTTCTAAGATTTAAAGTCCAAAAAGGAAAAGTTTAGTCTGTTCAAACAAAGCAAGAGCAGCCACTTTGCAGAAAGCTATTCACATTTACGAAGACTGACAAATTGTTTGTGTGCACCATTAGGTCTAGTCTCTTCAATAGTTACCAGATTTCCTCTCTTCCTAATAAGATATTAACTCTTAAAATGCTGGCCTTGTATTTGAAATCTAGATGTAAATCCACTAGGGAGAACCAAATTAAGCAAAAGACAACACAGAAAATCTAACAAAAAACAACAGCATCCTAATTATTACGATTAACACAACTGCTGTGTACCTTAATATCAAAGGTATTTGTTAATTATTCTGTTATCTACTTTTATTTTTAATTCATTCATTATCAGCTAAAACTAATTTATCAGCTAAAGCTGATACTTCTCAGATCATACAAACGCTTTCATACTATTTGGGTGCTATTTTAAATATACTATAACCTGGAGCCTATGGACAGCATCTAATTAAGATTTGTGCAAGCAGAGTGCCCTTGCTTGTGCACAGGGGGCAGGTGATTTTTCACCAATCCCCTATATACCTTTGCCCATCAAAATAAATGTCCTTGAGGGTTTTCTACAGGCACAAAGGGCTGCAGAGAGGAGGAGATCCCTGTAAATTGTCCCCACCCGCCCTCACATGAGCAGAAGTGTTTAATTCATGCAAATCTTAATTTGAATGCTGCCCTGTGTTTGGAAATTCAATACATGCTTATGCATAACTGCAAGAAAAACTATTGGCAAACTATTAGCAATCTATTCACTTGTTTGATTCATTCCTGAAAATCTGAGGGACCACAAAGTATACAAATGATGAGTGCTAAGAACACAAACATTATGGAATTGTTTCACTTTGAAAGAAAGGCACAGGCCCACATAATAGTAAAGGGATTGCTTACCAAGACCAGCAGGCAGTGGAGGTCTCTTAAGCACTCACTTCCTGGCAGCCACCACTGTATCACCCCATAATACTGCAGATGCAGTATCAGCCCAGAACATTGCAGGGGGGAAAGGGAGCTGTGAGTGGGGGGCAGACATGGTTTTGTGATGGCAACTAATTTATTTTCAACCAAATGCAGGTTCACTCTGAAGCTCTGTGGGAAAATAAAATAGCCAGCACCAAAACATGATGGCTCCTACCGATGGCTACCCTGCAGTGCCTTGTAAGCTATGCGGGGTGCTGTGGGAAAATAAACTGGTGGCTGCCAGAAGGCGGCTGTACAAACAATCTCCATTGGCTGCCATGGTCACAGGCAGTGGCAAAATGTTTGTGGAAGGAAAAAATTAAACCCGGGGGTGGAGGGGGCACTAAAAACAAATGTAAAGAAAACTACGAATGAGCAACAAAACAAACAAAAATGTGATAATTCTAAATGGATATCAGTTAACTGGTTTTATCGGTGGTGTAGAAAGCACATATTCTGCACATGAAGCTATATATCTTTATTAACCACATATTTGCAGACTAAGTCTTTGCACTGAAAAGTAATAAATACATATTAGGACTGAGCCTGGGCTCAACTTAAGTTCTGCTTTCCACTAACTATGCTAAAATCCATGACTGTCCTTTTCTATAAAGCTATTACTGGACCCACTCTTGGCCCCACAGCGTCTGATCCCCCCCCCACCCGCTTTTCTAATAGCTCAAATTCTGATTTCTCCTCATTGGTCTTGTCTTGCTTTATCTTAAAAATTATATCTCACTTTTCATGCACATGGTGCCAATGTGACTCACAAAACAAAATAAAAATACAACACACTAACATGTAATGCAAAAAACTGCAGAACTACAAAGACAGTAAGGTTGGGTACCAACATTCAAACAACTAGTGAGAGCTAAAATCTGTCTCAGTCAAGAGTGAAGAAAACCAGTTGAAACAAATACCCCTTCAAAAGATGACTACAACAGCGCTCTAAATAAATAAAATTTATGTCTAGGAATAATAAATATATAAAAGATATGGGCAGGAATATAATAATAGACATTAGGGAAATAGAAAGATATATTTGTTTACTATACCGAATGTAACATGTCTTTGAAATCCATAGCTTTTATCTTAACTGGTGGTATATAAGATGAATATTTATATACAATGAATTTTTATATACCGTTTTTCAACAAAAGTTCCCAAAGCGGTTTACATCAATATAAATAGATATATCATAGTTATATATGCTCAGCATTCACAGAGACTGCATTACAAAGTATCACTTAAAACTTAAGAAAACTAACTTATATAAATTTCCTTATATTATGTTTGCTGCACATTAAGTAATCTAGAGTTGGTTATCTAGCATCGCTGTACAGGAGCATTCTAAAATATAGATATAACCACTGATACTCTAAAGATATAACATAAATTTCCAATGCAACACAGAAGATTTGTGGAGAGAAAGAAGGGGGGTGAGAGAGACCAAAACCTGTTGCTGGACCTTGCCATTTGATTATCTAGTTGATTATCTATCTCAAAGTCTTGCTGGGATAGGTTAATCTATTCCATTTTTTAAGAGTATGATGCATGAACTGAATTATTTGGAGTAAAAAGGCAGTATGGGAACAGTAAATTTTACCCTATTAGAACACATTTAAACTGAAAAGGCAAAAGGACTAAAGTATATATATTTTCATAAAGACAGGATAAGCATAAGAAACAAAGAGCTTCAATGAACCAGACCATAAGTACATGTTGGAAAAAAGCCATTAGGCCCAAAACCTCCCTCTCTGAGGGAGGGCAGGATGCCTCCTTGTCTTAAGGACGCAATCATTAGACCACTTCTGAAGAAGCCTGCCTTGGATCCCTCAGAGTTAAGTAACAACAGGCTGTCTCCAACCTTCCATGGCTGGGCAAGGTGATTGAGAAGGTAGTGGCCTCCCTGCTGCAGGAGGTCTTGGAGGAAATTGATTGTCTAGAACCATTTCAAACTGGCTTTTGGCGAGCTATTTTGGGGTGGCAACTGCCTTGGTTGGCTTGATGGATTATCTCCAATTGGGAATTGAAAGAGGGAGTGTGACACTGTTGGTCCTTTTGGATCTCTCAGCAGCTTTCAATACTATTGACCATAGTATCCTTCTGGAACGTCTGAGGGGATTGGGGGTGGGAAGCACTGCTTTGCAGTACTTCCACTCCTACCCCATGGGCAAATTCCAGATGGGGTCTTCTATAAAGCAAGGCGTTATAAACACCAAGGCCCTGGGTATTAAAGAGAATGTCTTCTTCATCATGAGCCCCACCACCTGTTAAGATCATCTGGAGATGTTCACCTGTGGTTGCCGCCAACTCGTCTGGCTGCTACTTGGGAATGGGCCTTCTCCATTGCTGCCCCTGGACTTTGGAATGTGCTCCCTGTTGAAATAAGAGCCCATCTCTGGCAACTTTTAAAAAGGCACTGAAGACACATTTACTCAACCAGGCTTTTAATTAGATTTATAGTTTTAATATTTTTAATGTTGTATGTTAAATGTTTTTAATGTTAATAATTTTAATGTGTAAATTATTCTAATTAATTGATTTAATGTTTAAATTATTTTAATTGTAAACTGCCCAGAGTCATAAGGTTTGGGTGGTATAGAAATATGATAAATAAAATAAAAAATAAAATAAATAACAAATCTGAAAAGATCTCAAGAGAGGCATTGGCCATGTTAATGTCAACAGCAATGGACTTGTACAGCGAAACCATGCCCATTATTTAACAGCAAAAGCCTTGATTGTTAGCAATGGGACCTAGGAGTTTCCAAGCACTGGTTCTGGATCCTAAGTTCTTCATGTACAGATTCAAATATATTTGTTGGTTTAATTATATTAATTATTTAATATTATATTTTATATATAATATTATATAAAAATATATTTTATATTAATTATTTTAATGTGTACTAACATTGCTCTTGAGTCTCAGTATTCTCACCAACCTTCTGGACAACTAAAATCCTAATATCCTCCAACATAGTTCTGGTCACAGGACCAACTTTCAGGACTATCCACTCTTCTGATATCTGTGGAAATCTCTTCTATTTATATCAGTTAATTAATCTAAAGCCCCAAGCCACCAATTCATTATTTAACTCCTCCATAAGTCTTAGGTGCATCTCATTTCCTGACTCTGGAACCTCTACTCGTATTCCCACGAGTGGAAGAAGTCCTGCTTGTCCAAGGGGGAAAGACCATTTTTACAAAAAAACCCAAAACCCTTCTCTCTGCTGCCCTCTGCATTACCCAAAAACCATTCCAAGTGTTCCTCAACTCTCAGGAGCATATTTTAAGGGGGAAAGGGTACAGCAAATTTGCCCCTCGCACAAATGGAACTGGTGGGACTTTTGAGTTGTATCATTATATTGAATACACATATATAGACTGATATGATACAATACAATATGATATGATATACAAGTCAAATCAACAATTCAGAAGTTAAGTCAGTGTCCTTGAAAAGTAGTGTAATACTGAAATTCCACTCAGAGTCCCCATTACTACCAGAGGTAACTAGGCAACTGTATGGTAGTTAGGGTTGAAGGCTGCCAAGATCTAAGACAGAAGCTTGAAAATTCATTGCTCTTCTTCACTTTGCTGATCAACTTTATAATATAAACTTTAGCATTTGTCCATGTGAATATGAAATAATCTAGTTCACATCTACTTATTAGCCTTTACTTCAGTTACCAGAACTTTACCAGCCTAAACCAAAACAGAAATCTTCAAATCACAGCTGAACCCACACACACGCAAACACAAACACCCCTCCCTGCTTAGAATTGCTGTTCATAAGGAGGATAGCTGCTACAGATTCATGTTATCCAGGAAGTATAAGAAAATCTCTGTTCTAAGCATAGTTTTCTAACACAAATTAGATGCAAATTAACAAATATAGGTGGGTGACACCAGCATAGGTTTAATTCTTCTGTTTAGGCTAAATAACAACATCTCCTCACTCTTCTTGGTCCTGATGCAAGTGAAAGGCAAGCAGCAAGGCAAGAGTTAATTGGAGCTAAAGAGGGAGGGAGGAGTGTTGTCTGGGGAGAAAGGCTAACAGAGAGTTAATCAGGGATCACATCCAGAGCCAGGCATGGATAAGCCTCACTAATGAGGCTCGAGTACCCTGCAGTGGCTTTCAAACCTAACTGGCTTCAAACGATGCCACCCCATGACAGAATGCAGCTAGCCATACGAAGAGAGTGATTAGAATAAATGACTACAGTAATTAACTTTGATTTGAAGCCACCTGACTGGAAAGAGAAGCTAGGAGCTGTTTAGCTGAACTCTTCCTTGTAGAAAGGGGAAGCTTTCCTTTACTCTAATGTTTGTGTGTGTTAGGAGAGCTCTTTCTTTCAAACAGGTATTGGGTGGCACTAATGAAAAGCAACTTTCATTCAAGGGCCTCCCCATTCATCTCTGAAAGGAGAAGAGAAGAAAAGCTTCAAAGAGGAACTAATTTAGTTCACTCCAATCACCTTCCACGAGTTTAGAGTTTACTTTGCCACTACTATTGCTCCTTCAGATACACTCAAGAACTCCTTTAATAAAATTTCCAGAATTGCCAGCTTCTTGGGATTTTAAAAATCATATCCAAATTATATTTAGTGTTATGCAAAAGCAAGGGACTTAAGACCTTCTGCAATAAATAGTTTTCAGGTCAGCTTGAGCTCCATTAATGTACAGACCTTTTTCTGAGTCAATGTGTACTGCTGTTAGCAATACTAACTTTACTGGCATTGTAAAAAGGAACCAAGATCTATAATTTCTGAAATTAGGTTCACTATTGCCCAGTGCCCTGAAGATGCACACGCAATGACTTAATCTGCCTCATTACTACCTGCTGTTTTACAAGTAATTAGCAATCATTGTATCAATGTTGTCCTATATCTTCTGACTAAACACTTACCACAAAGTTTTGCCAAGAAGCATCTATAGCATAGTAGCCAGAGCCATTGCCAAACATTTATGCAAAGACTCTGATTTATTTGACAGCTTTACACCTTCAAGGCACAGTATAATTAAATGTTTTGACAGTTAAACAAAAATTGTATAAATCTGAAAGCTCTTTAAATAGCTAGTGTATCCAAAATCAAAATGGAGTAAAATGTCTCCAACTAAGTCTCCTTTCCAAAAATATCTATTCAAAGTTTTAAATAGTTTTGTCACTGTTGTCCTCAACCATTTATGGAAAATTCCATTGTTATATCAGTTTTGATATTATTCTCTTATTCCAAAATCAAAACTAATAACAAACCTTAAACATTTTAAGGCTCTATAAAAACAGTCAAATTGCAAACTTCACTTAAGTTTTTTTTTTTTTAATCAAAACTGAAAAGGAAATGTTTTATTCTATTTCTGCTGTTTCTATCACTTTCTAATATAAAACGAGTCAACATTTGTTAAGATTAGTTGCTGAACTCTATTGTATAGATTCCTAATGGGATCCCAGGTCTTGGATGGCTTTTCAGTCTAAATCAATACAGTCAATCATATTTTCCCCCTCTTTGGGAGAGGGTGGCTTCTAGGGATGTGCATGAACTTGTTCAGAGGCCCTTTTACAGGCCTCCAAACAGGTTTGAACAGCCGGCGGTTGGGCCAGTTCGAAGGCAGGGGGGCACTTTTAAGGGTGGGGAAGGGTGCACTTACCCCCTCCGCCAAGTTTCCCCTGCTGGCGCTCTCTTAAAAACCGGTCCGGCAGGGCAGCAGCGTACCTCCCTGATGCCCCATTCCCTCCTCGGTCTGGAAGCAACTGGAAGTACCCCACACATGCTGCTCACACGCTAACAAGCACACATGCACGGGGTACTTCTGGTCACTTTTGGAGCAAGGTGGGAATGGGGTGGCAGGGAGGTATACTTCTGCCATGCTGGACTGGTTTTTAAGAGAGCACTGGCAGGAGAAACATGCGGGGGATATAAGTGCACCTTCCCCCACCCTTAAATGTGTCCCCCCTCATTCAAACTGCCCCCGCTGGTTCTGTGCATACCCCTAGTGGTTTCTAATAGAAGAGCTGACCAACAACAAAGTATAGAAACAAATAGTGGGCAATCTCTGCCTTCAGTGAGTGACTCTAAAGCCAACCATGAACTAGACACACACAAAAGGGAAACTTAGAGAGACCTAGCTAAAATTAACTCCATAAAACAAGTGGTTTGAAGCCAAGGTTCTCCTCTTTAAGGGTAATTTTTCTTCAGTCCAGGCCATTACAGTGCTATGAATTAAAATTCAGTGTTTAATGAATGTATAATTATATAGCCATTATTTAAACACTGAAGTATTTAATCAAATATACCAAAACACTAAGAGTCAGCTGTGTAATACAGATGAAGTGCCTTACTGCTTTGAGAGAAACTGTAACCCAACTAAAGGTAACAATGACCAGTTGTTTATAAGACTATTGAAATGTTTGGGAGTTAGTTCACATTCTCATGCTATGTTTATATTTCCATTTATCATCCATCTCCTCAAGAAGAAGGCTGAAAAGGAAGAGCAGCCCAAGAAAAAGATCTTGTTTAAACTACACATGAAGATGTCAGGTAGCTTAACAAATTGAGCCAGTGTCAGAATGCAATGTATACATCTAAAAACATTATAGTATTACACCATTATTCCCGATCCCTCTTCTCTTTTTTACTTTTACCAGCTTCTGAAGAGCCCAGCTTACACATTGATTTGTAGTTATTTTTTAAGACCACATTTTCTACAGTTATCCAGCTTAAAATTACACGACAGGAACAGAATTGCTAAAAATGCAAAACATTTTAAATATACAGTTTGTATTCAGTGACTGTCAATCCAGGGTTGCACCTGACTTTTGTTTTGTATAGCCTGTTAATTAAAGATACTTAAGGTATACTGAAACGTAAATAATCTATACTCGCTGATTGGGCACAGAGCATCTGCACCCCTAGTTCGCCCCCGCCACATTCTCCTCCCCACCCCTGCAACTGCTTTTTAGCCTGCCAGCCCAGCTGTATTCTCCCCCGCCTGTTTTCTTCCCTGCCCGCCCCCTGCCTGCCATCGCCTTGTTCTCCCCCCACCCACCCGCAGCTGCCTTCTTCTTATTCCCCACCCGCCCCATCTTCTTTTGTGCCACCTGCTGCCCAGCCGCCCGTGCTGTGGTTTTCTGACTGCCCGCCAGCCAGCCAGCTACCAGTAACAGCTGCTTGGCCGGCCAACTGCCTGCCATCGTTTTCTTTGGCCGGCTAGCCACCACCACATTCTTTCTCTAGCCTGTCCCCGTTGCTATTGGCAACTGCTCGCGAACTCTTGCACAGGTACATCTAAGAGAAATATATATAAAGAAAAAGATATTTAAAAAGAACTGTGCATTTGTCAAGCACCACTTCAAAAGTATATGTAAGATGGGCTGAACACAAGCAACTATGGAATGGCACTCTAGCTCATTGATAGAGCATGTGCCTTGAATGCAGAAGGGCCCAGGATCAATCCATAGCATCTCAAGTTAGAGCTGGGGAACACCCTCTCTGAAACCCTGGAGAGTAGGGCAGTGAATGAAATGGATTTTGTGTTCTGTTTCGAGTTTGAAATGAAATGCAAATGGCTGCAATGTTCCATTGAAACAACTGGTATGACCATAAGATTTTACGGGAGTTTGGGGAAAAGGTTTAAAATTTGATATAAATTGCCCACTTTCCCATTTCTGTTGAGGGTTGGGTGGTAGGTAGCAACCATCATGCCCTACCACACAACCCACTTTGGTGTTCCTAGGAGCTACCCATGGGGAACAATGGGGTGTTTTGAGTTTTCCCATTGTTCCCTATGGCCAGAACATTTTGCATTGCAATTTGCAATGTATTTTGCAACCCTGCCTTGAAAAATACTGTAGAAGCACACAATAAATGGGAATCTGTCCTTCCCAACAAAGAACACACATTTCAAACACAGTCCAAAAATGGCCAGAAAAGAATCACTGGCGCAGAATCCACTGCCAGGCACAGTGCTGGTGCTGCACCATTGGCACAAGTTCCTCTCCTACCCACAATTAGGACTCCTTACTTTCTAGAATTGCAACAGCTGTCACAGCAGTACCCTTACTTAACAGCAAGAATATCCATAAGCTCAGTTTGAACAATTTCACCCACATTTTGACTGAGTATAACACCTTGCAATGCAGATTACAGAACATACCAGAGCAAATCACCAAATTAGTCTCAAGGCCAGACATGGAGCTCATCACAGCAATCACCAAGAAATATCATGTACACACACAGCAGTGCCACTGTCCATTTCTCACAACACTATCTTAGAAACAAAACAAACCACAACTCAAGGAAGGAAGGCACCCAAGTTCTTCCTTTGTTTTTTGAGATCCAGAAAGACCAGATAGTTATAGCAGCAATAGCACAGCATATTAGTACTCAGAAAAGAAAACCACAAAACCAAACATTGCTTCCTCCTCTCCAGATGTATCCTTTTCAAGAGAGACATAAAGGTTCTCTCTGCCTCCCAATCTCTTTGAATATATTCTGAAATTCCCTCTTTTTGTGTTCCCACTTCCTGCCTCCATTCCCCCAGCCAATGGGGGCACAGTTACCCATGACAACACTTGATTTGTAGGATAACAAGCCAAGCAAGGAGACTGCAAGCTAATCAGAAGCCAGTGCCAGAAAACGAATCAGCAAGGGATAAGCAGATCTCCAAAATGGCACTTGGAATGTTGAAACTTTTCAATAGAAACAGGGTTGTTCTGCTCTGAGCTCGAAACAAGCCTTTTATTTAGATGGTGTCAAAACAGCCAATTTTGAGTCGAAATGTTTCATTGTCAAAACGTTCTGCACATCCCTACTGGAAAGCTGTTGCCAGTCAGTGGCTGACATCCTAATGAGGCAAGGATGCATTGGGAGGCTGCTGTTAACACAGCCAGAGGCCTCCCCACTTCTGCAGTACACAAAGAGAGGAGGACCGATTTTTGCAGCAATTCCCTGCTTCTATAAATGCTCCGTGCATGCTCCTCAGGGACATATTTATGGAAGGCACAGAACATTTATAGATGGAAGGAAGATCCACAAAAGTTTATTCTTTACCACACATGCTGTGCAACTGGGAAAGCATTCTGCTGTGTTCTCACTTCTTTAGGATGTCAGCCATCTATAATCTGACTCAGCAGAAGACAGTTACATATGTTCAACCATACCATCCAAGATAAAAGGGGGGGGGATTTCTAATCTGTTCTCACCACAAGAACTTAAGCAGGGAATACCAGTAATTGTTCTTTTGATGTATACAAAATACCTGATTCAACTCAGTTTCTAACTCTTAAGTAGAGTTAATATGGCTACACTGGAATTGCACAGCTCATTCAAGATTCAAGTGCAAGGTCCTTGAATCTTGAATGGGCTGTGCAATTCCAGTGTAGCCATATACATGCACCAGTCCAAATCTATCATCCTCCATTAATGTATTGCTCAGAACACAAACAACATTTAACAATTTCTAGAACTGCCATCCAGCACGTAGGGTTGTGTATGTGCATTCCAAGTCAGCTAGTCAGCAACAGCATCAGTTATTTTATTAGGCAACCTTTGAAATGGGAAAATGAAATCCACATAAGTCAGCTCCTCATGTGGGAGTAACTGGTGCTGTGCTCAAACATCTGATTGGGGCTTCACATATATAGCCCTAGATGTTGGATATGGTATGTATGGGGAAATGGGTATAGGCTTATTCTGCCACCTAATAATAACAATAATAATAATATTAATTATAACATTTTATATCCCGCTCTTCCTCCAAGGAGCCCAGAGCGGTGTCCTACATACTTAGGTTTCTCCTCACAACCCTGTGAAGTAGGTTAGGCTGAGAGAGAAGTGACTGGCCCAGAGTAACCCAGCTAGTATTATGGCTGAATGGGGATTTGAACTCGGGTCTCCCTGGTCCTAGTCCAGCACTCTAACCACTACACCGCGCTGGCTCTAATTAGGCATGCTTATAGCTGTATCGGGTCAATGAGTATTTTTTTTAAAAAACTCCTTCAACGCATTGCATCAATTTGCAATGGCAAGGTCTCAAACTACCTAGGTCTTTTAAAGATTATAAAGAATGCAGGAAATTATCACAGCTATATTATGAATGTGAAAGGACAGAAAGTGTGAGAGGTTCAGTTCAGTTCATATTGGTTTTGACAAGGACTGTTACTTGCCGCACTGTTAAAGATGGAGGCTCCCACAAGGTGAAGAAAATGAAAGGGAAATCAGTTGGTAATCAGCTGCTTCTCTGCTCTATCAGATAAAAGATGCATTTAAAAACAGGCAAGGAGTAGTTGATCCAAAGGATACTCCGAGAAGTGAAACATACTTATAAATGAAGTTTGCTGCACTAAGACTTGTTTCGCCAAGTCTCTGCTTTTTATCAGTTCTCTTCTTATAACAAACTGAAGCACAAGTATCTTCCACTATTCAGGCTTTTAGCAAAAGCTACAGATATCTCTGAACACACACATACACACACACACACACACACACACACGTGCGGACGGACAATTATCTGGTAAATATTCTATGTTTAATTATAAATAGATAGGAATTAGGTATAGGGGTGTGTGTGGACACAGCAAATTAACAGAGAATTCAACATGTTTAAGTCTATTGAATCAAAAGTATCATTCCTTCATTCAGTTTGTATACTGCCTGACTCCAAAGGCTCTAGGCAGTTCACAAAAATAGATGCAAGAAAGACAAAACAAAACAAACTGTTAAAAAAAGCAATTTAAACATTTAAAAATGTCCAGAGATTACCTGGTTGAAAAAATGTGTCAAGGGCTCTTTTGAAGGCTGCCAAAGATGTTAAATCACAAATGTCTAGAGAGAGCACATTCCACAGCCTAGGAGTGACTACAGAGAAGTCCCACTCCCAAGTCACTGCGAAGTGAACTGGTGACATACAGAGACGGACCTCTCTCAATGACCTCAATCTGTGGTGGGGATCATGCAGAAGAAGGCACTCTCCTAGGTAAGCCTTAGCCATTTAGGGCTTTAACGGTAATCACCTGCACTTTGTATTTTGTGCAGAAATCTATTGGTAGCCAATGCAATTGCTTTAAAACAGACATAATATGGTCTCTCTGAGACACCACAGAGACCAATCAAGCCGCTGCATTTTGAACCAACTGAAGTTTCTGAATTACATACAAAGGCAGCACCACGTAGAGTGCATTGCAGTAGTCAAGCCTAGAAGTTACCAGAGAGGGCACCACAGTTCTGAGATCACCATCTTCTTCAAGGAACAGATGCAGCTGTCGTATCAACTAGGGATGTGCAAATTGATTCAGGTACAAATAGATTTGTACCCAAATCTAGCTGATTCAGGTGATTTGGAGACAAAACAAATCACCCCTGTGGTCCATTGGCTAGATTTGGGTACAAATGGAACTGTGCCTGATTCGATTTGAATCTATTTGAGATTCAGATCCCTCCTATTAATTTTCCCAGATTCCCAGCTTTCATTTAAAAAACAAACAAAAACAAAAACAAAAAAACTAAGCTCTAGCCCTTGTAGAAATGGGAGTTATGGAGCAAAATGTGTGGTCATGGTTTTTCAAGGGTTTGGATTATTTGATGTATAATAACTTTCCCTCAATGAATTCCTATGAGGATTCACTACACACCTTCATTTCTTCTATTCCTTTTGACTGTCTTTTCTACAGTGTCAACTGTTAACTGTCATGAGCCAACTACACCCCACTCCCACCTGCAAGGCAGTGGGATACTACCCAGTTTATGTTCTAGGATTTTTTCAAGTGTTTACGCTCTTTGGTGTCTAATAACCTTTCCTCATAATGAATCCCTATGAAGATTCATTACACACCAAAGAGTCTAAACACCTCAAAAATTCCTAAAGTATAAACTGAGTACCCAGTGGCTTGTGGGTTGGGGGGTAGTTGGAACATGGTATGCCACTAATTCCCCACCCCCATCTGCAAAGCAGTGGGGTCAAAATGAACAGAAGAAATGCAGGTCTGTAATAAAGACACCAAAGAATCTAAACACTTCAAAAATACCTAAAAAATAAACTGTGTACTCCAGTGTGTGTATGTGGGGGGGGGGGCTAGCTGACACATGGCAGTTGACAGTTGGCACTGTCCAATGATAGTCAAAAGGAACAGAAGAAACAAAGGCATATAATGAATCCTCATAGGGATTCATTCGGAGGAAAAGTTATTAGACACCAAAGAATCTAATCATTTCAGTATCCCTAAAAATTAAAAAGAGTACCCCACTGCCTTACAGGTGTGTGTGTGTGGGGGGCGTGTAGTTGGCACATGGCAGTTGATAGCTGGCACTGTCCAGTGACAGTCAAAATGAACAGAAGAAATGAAAATGTGCAATGAATCCTCAGAGGGATTCATTATGAGGAAAAGTTATTATACACCAAAGAATCTAAACACTTGAAAAATATGACTGCACATTTTGCTCCATGACTCCACTTCTACAAGGGCTAGAGCTTAGCTGTTTAAAAAAATAAAGAAAGAAAGCTGGGGATCCATTTTAGGGTTAGAATATGGCAACTTCAAATCCCCATTGTTTCCCATGGAGGAAATGTTCAAAATCAGTAAACACTAGAAAAATTCATTAAAAATCAACCAAGTGTCCCACTGCCTTGAAATTTGGGTGGTTGTTGGGGACCTACCCACCACCCAAATCTGGTGCCCCTAGAACCTTGTTAAGTGGTCCAAATTGGTCCAAATCCGAATTGAATAAAAGCAAACACAAATCAAATCTGGGGTGATTTGGAAGAGGTAGATTTGGATACAAATCAGTGGTGATTTGTTTGGGGCACAAATCGAATTTAAAAAATCAATTTGTGCACATCCCTAGTATCAAACAAAGTTGATAGAAAGCGCTCCTGGCAATAGCCTTAACCTGAGAAACCAGAGTGAGTCCTGGGTCCAGAATCACTCCCAAGCCATTTACTTTTTCCTTCAGGGAGAGTGCCATCCAGAACAGGAAGATCTATTGAGTCCCTCGAAGTATGACCCCTTACAATGAGTACCTCCATCTTGCTTGGATTCAGCTTCAATTTATTTTCCCTCATCCAGTCCATTACTGCTTGTAGGCAGGCATTGAGTGTGGTTATTCCATTTCCTGATGATGATGTCATGGAGGAATAGATTTGGGTATTCAGCATATTGATAACACCCTGCTCCAAATCTCCTGAAGATCTCACCCAGCGGTTTCATGTAGATGTTAAAAAGCACTGGAGATAGGATGGAGCCCTGTGGGACACCATACAATAGCTCTCATTTCAGAGAACAACTATATCTCCAAGCAACACCATCTGGAATCTACCAGATAAATCTGAATGGAACCCTGCAAAGCAGTACCACCTATTCCCAAACCCCAAGGACTATCAAGCAGAATACCATGGTCAATAGAATTAAAAGCTGGAGAAAGATCCAAAGGAATCTTATTCATTTATTTATTTTAATTTGCGTTTATATACCCCCCATATACAAATCTCTGGGTGGTTTACAAATTAAAACAAATATTAAAACAACAGATCATTTAAACCCATTTAAAATAACTATCAATAAAACTTTAAAACTTTATGAACTAAAAGTCTGATAAAATAGGTGTGTTTTTAGATGTTGCTTAAAAACTGCTAGAGATGGGGAGGTTTTAATTTTCTTTGGCAGCATATTCCAGAGTCTTGGGGCAACCTAGAGAAGGTCTGATTTGGGGTCACCACCCAACGAGCCAGTGGTAACCACAACTGGACCTCCCGTGATTATCTTTAAAAAAATAAATCTTAATATGTGGTCACCACATCTAAAAAAGGACATTACTGGAAAAGGTGCAGAAGAGGGCAACCAAGATGATCAGGGGCCTACAGCACCCTTCTTATGAGGCAAGGCTACAACACCTGGGGCTATTTAGTTTAGAAAAAAGATGACTGCCAGGAGACATGATAGAGATGTATAAAATCATGCATGGAGTGGAGAAAGTGGATAGAGATAAATTCTTCTCCCTCTCATATTACACTAGAACCAGGGGTCAACCCATGAAATTGATTGCCATGAAATTTAGGACTAACAAATGGAAATGCTTTTTCACACAATGCATAATCAACTTGTGGAATTCTCTGCCACAAGATGTGGTGACAGCCAACAACCTGGATGGCTTTAAAAGGGGTTTGGATAACTTCATGGAGAAGTGGTCTATCAACAGACACTAGTTGGAGGGTTATAGGCCACCTCCAGCGTCAAAGCCAGGATGCCTCTGAGTACCAGTTGCACGGGAGTAACAGCAGGAGAGAGGGCATGCCCTCAACTCCTGCCTGTAGGCTTCTAGTGGCATCTGGTGGGCCACTGTGTGAAACAGGATGCTGGACTAGATGGGCCTTGGCCTGATCCAGCGGGACTGTTCTTATGTGGAGGGCTTCATGTAGAAGAATGTGCTTGCTTAAATACCCTAAGCCCAACCATTCAGGGCTTAATAGGTAATAACTAGAACATTGTATTTTGCCCAGAAACTAGTGTAGTTCTTTTAAAGCAGGAGTAATGTAGGCTCTCTGGGTAGCCCCCGGAGTAATTAGGCCTCTTTGGGTAACCCCCTGCTGCATTCTGCACCAATTGCAACATCTGGACTACTCTACAAACCCAAATAAAACAGAACTCTTAGAGGGAAACCATGATTTTCTAACACGTGACTGAGCGCTAGAGAACAGTAGGCTTGCACACTCCCTCCTCCAGTCCCCTTCTACTTCACATTTCAAAAGAAGGAGATTGGAAAACTTCAACTTTTTATTCTAATCTAAGCACAGCTCTTTCATCATAATTCTGAAAACTATGGTCAGTTTTAACCATGACTTATTCAAACCAACCAACACTAGGCTCTGCTTATAAATGCTGAACATATCATAGTTAAAAGCAACCACATTTTCTTGTGTTTAAATGCACACACACAGAGGTGTGGTTAGTTTCCAGTCAAAAGCAGAAGTGTACAATTGCCTTCAGCAAGCAAAGGAGGAGGAGGAAAGAGGGAGCATGCAGACCTCTTCACGTAATAGGAAATCATGGTTACACCTGAACCAGCCCTGAAAGTGCTCAAGAAATGTTCACTTTCTAGTTTTTCTGGTTGAAACGCAACTTTGTAGTAAACATTAATTTGCTAAATTAATATATCTATATCAGAAAAGAGAAAGCCTATTGGCAAAAGGGTCCACATTAAGACAGATAATTCAGATAAGAACAGTGTATACTGAGCAGCTGAGAAAAAATGCAGGAGGATATTGCTGCTGTACACATCTATTATTGCTAGGTTCAGATGCTCAAGTTTTATACATGAGCACCAGAGGTACTCTTACACCCAGACCTTGGGGTTCTGGCCTGTGGCCTCCTAGGTCCAGAGGGGGCCACCAAAAGTCAGGGGGCCCTGCAGCCACTCCGCGCCACCGCTGCCCCTGCCCCGCCGGGTGACTCTAGTGTGCTTTTACCAAAAAATCCAACCTGTCTCTATGCAGCAGCAGCACTAGCTGCAGGGAGGTTGGGGAGGGTCAGAGGGGAGTGTTCCCCTTTAAGGATATGTTTACTGAGGGGGGGATGGAGCATGGAGGTGGTAGTTGCAGGAAGGGTGGGGCGGCAAGGTGAGGATGGGAGAGTTCTCCCTGTTACCCTCCAGAATGGAAGGTGATGAGCTCTGTCCAGCTCCTCTCCCTCCTCTCAAGTGACAGCCTCTCTCACCTCTCTGCTGAGTGGCCTTCCTCCACATGGAGGAAGCAGAGAGGTGAGAGGCCGTCACTTGGGATAAGGGCGTGGAGCTGGATGGAGTTCCTTAAAGGGGAACTCACCTCTCCTTGCCCCCCACCCTCCCTGCAGGTAGTGCTGCTGCTGTGCAGCAGTGTGGGGTTTTTTCCTAAACAGTGGGCACACACACACACCATTGCGATGGGGGGCCTCCGAAGCCCTTCTGGTCTAGTTTCCCAAATGACCTGGGTGTGCCACTGATGAGCACATGTCCAAAAGTTGCAACACCTCATGGTGGAGGATAGATGAATCGATTGATGGATAGAGAACCAACCCTAAGATAAAGTGCACTTAAAAGAAATTTATTTTTGGTCTAATGGTTTGATTTCCTCTCCCATCCAGAAATATTGCTTTGAATCCAAAGTTCAGATTTGGGACAGCACTTTACCACATTTGCTACTGTTCATCTGTATACATAATACCATTTCATTGAATTAATATAAAATTGCACTTTTGTCAGGAATGTAGTGCTAATTTTGGAATCATAATTACTAACAACACAGAGGCTGAGATGTGCACTTTGCAGCTTTTATGAATTTTGGTTTCATTGATGTCATATAAAAATGCTAGAAAGCAGCATTACCAGCTTTAGTACAAATATTTTAAATAGTTCAGCACAAAGTTTATATCCAAATAAAGCCCACTAATATCATAAAGTAACAACCCAGCTGCATTTGCTCATGTAATGTTTCACACATGGAAACCAAGATGCAAGATTACCTCATTTATGGTAACACTCATAAACTACACAGTACACAGTAAACATGTCTACCCAGCAAATTAAAATATCACTGGGTTATGTAGCAGCTGAAGCTATCCAGAACCTGTTTATAATCAAACAGAAACAGATATTTGTCTTTAATTTTAGAAATGGTGAAAATCAAATTCATTTACTGCATTGCAGGCCATTTGCCCCAGACTTTGCTTTACGACAGACAGGCACCCACAATTTTTCAAAAGGATACATTGTAAACAGTCTTAAAGTAACTGAATTACAACTTTAAACTAACAGTCCATTTATAATTGGTTTGGAAAGGAATAGTTTTAAATCATTCTCTTGTGCCAATTTAAATGTTATAAAAATTTCACCTGTCCAGACAACTAAATTCCTTCATTCTTACTACATGGACCAAAACACATATATTGACTTGATTAGCTTTTAGTTGTCTTGTGTGACAACAGGATTTAACAGTAAATGTACTGTACTGCATGGGCTTTAATCCTAAGGACTATGGGCAATTACAGTGAATGTATCAGTAGGATTTTCAGTATGGAATTTTGTTATTTACCAGTAAATGGTTGTTCTTCCCAGTGACAGTAGGGCAGTCTGGCTACTAGGACTGCCCCCTCTTTCTGGTGGCACATAGACCTTCAAACAAGTATGTCCTCCAGAAGGAGCAGCTCCTACCTGCGCAAACTGCGAGAGAGGTGCAGGATAGAAACTCCATCCGAGTCCATTGCCCAGGTCTAGGACAGGAAATGAAACTTTAAAATAAAAAAAAGTAAAAAGAGGAAGGGACAAACAGCACCTAGGAAAATAGAAAAGAGGAATGTATGTAGGGATCCCTATCTATTCCCAGCCTGGGTGCAGAAATTTTCACTAGTGCTTACTCTAGGAGCAAAGAAATTTCCACCATCTTTTCTTTCTCCCTAGTGTTGGTAGGGCTGAGGGTGAAGGCGTGGTTCCTGAAGAGAGCTAGTATGCCTAACCCAATAACTTTCATTGTTTCTGATATGAGAGTCCCATTAGGTCTGTAAACCATGGTCACCAGAGCTACTAAGGAGCATCAGGATGATCTGTGATTGTAGAACTTTTACATGTTAGATCATCCTGAATAATTGAGGAAAGAGGAATTGCATACAGTACTTGCTGAGGAGATGCAGTGATAAGACTACCTGCCCCATTGCTTCTAGGCATTGACCCCTGGCAATGGGAACAAACGAGTTTATTTACCTGACAAAGACCCACACCTCTTTGTCCAGGATCCGCCAGATGGATCAATTCACTTTGGCACTGGCTATTCTTACTACATACTCTGTGAAGAAAATCTTCAAGATATAATTTCTCCAGTTAAGCTTGTAGCTCTTTATCTTTTCAACTATTATGAATACCAAAAATCCTCAATAAAATACTTACCCAAGCAAAAACAAACCCACTTCTCTATCTTTTGTATCCAGACACTTCAGAAAATAGATACACAAAGGAATACTGAAGACATGTGAGTTTCTACAATCATGCTCATAACTATTCTATAATAAGCCAAACCCATTCCTCCCCAGGTAGACATTTCTCTATGTACTATCTGGGGCCTCTATGTACATTTAAGGGCCTAATCACCATCGGATAAGGGGGGACAAATGTCCCTGGGTCACTGGGATCTGAGGGGGCTGCCATGATGCTACCTCATCCCCCTAGAGCACCACCTTGCCCACCCCACCCCACCCCTAGCCATGCAAAGCACAGCCTCTCCTGAAAGTTAATGTTTGACATAACATATTCTAGCTGAGTTTTAAAAGTTTGGAAACTTAGTCAAGTGAATATTGAAAAGATTTTAATACTAGACAAACTGTGATGGAACACTCACCTCTGTTGGAAAGCCCTCACATACTCATTAACTTCCTTGGATTAAGCTTCAGCTTGTTTGTCCTTAGCTGGACCAGAACCACATCCAAACACCTGCTCAGGGTTTCCACTGCCTCCCTGGCATCAGGGACTTAAATGACAGCCAGAGTATATTGATGACATTGCAGCCAAAACCTTCAACATACCTCCCCCAGCAATTTCCTATAGATGTCAAATTACATAGAAAACAAGATAGACTTGTAGCACCTCATAAGCCAATGGCCAGAGAGTGGAGCACAAGTCCCCCAGTACCTCTTTTGGGGTATGACCAAGTAGGACTGTAGCCATCATAACAGTATCTCCTAGTCCCAACCCAGAGAGATAATCCAGCAGGATATCACGGCAGATTATACTGAAAGCTGCTGAGAAATTCAGGAGAATTGTCCAGAGAAGGAAGAAAGCTCCAAAGAAATATGCTTGCAAAGCCTAAGCAGTCCATTTATCTGTCTGAGTGTTATATGGTTTGAGCAGCTGCAAATATTGTCAAATTAAATCCAAGAAGTCCCCCAGTACCCTCCTTTTGGGTCTGACGTTCCAGGTAGGACTGTGGCCATCATTTGACAGTATTTCCTAGAGAAATCCAGAGAGACAATCCAGCAGATTATCATGGAAGATTATACTGAAAGCTGCTGAGAGATCCTGGAGAATCAATAGGGTTGCACTCCTCTATTTATTTAATGGCATAGCTCAAGCAGTTTCAGTAAGGAGATTATTGGGGAGTGAGGGGGCCAGTACAACAACACAATGGCAGCCCTGTCTTGTGATCCCCCAACACCAGATGCAGACACTCAAAATAATGATTGGTATATGGACCCTCTGGAGAGGGAGATGGCATCCTGATGGACCAAGATTAACTCCCTATCCATCCTACCTTGGCTGGTGTTACATGCAGTAACATGGAGGACACAACTGGGAGAATTTATACCTCCCTCTTGTCCAGCTAAGTCTCCATGACCAGCATTCCTTCTAACAGGAATTCCCAGAAGTTTTTGACTACAACTCCCATAATCCCCAAGCAAAAGCCATTGCAGCTGGGGATTCTTGGAGTTGAGGTGAACAACACCTGGGAATCCTTGTTAGAGGGAACACTGTCCATTATATATACCAGGTCAGCATGCTTCTGACATTAATATAATTATTGATAATAATGATACAAATATAATAATATATCACAAAACATCTATGTATCAATTTCCAATAAAACCATTCTCAAAGCAGTCTACATAATGAGAGAAGCAAGAAGATGGGTCCGTATCCAATAGGATCTTACAATCTAAAGAAAGTTAGACATCAGCAACAGCCACTGCAGAGAACCTGTGCTGGTTGAATTAGAGACAGTTGCTTTTCCCCTGCTAAATATAAGACAGTCTCCACTTGAAAAGGTGCCTCTTTGCCCAGCTAGCAGGGCTTGAAACTTACAACCATGGTGGAGTTGAAACTGACACGTTGTACAACATACTTGTTTATTTTAGTGCCTAAACTTGCAAACAGCAAAGCTATATATTCTATATGTAACAGTTACATCCATTTAGACTACCTTGGGGAAGGGAAAATGGGCTAGATCTTTAGTATGTCAATGGACCACATAAGCACTTCAAAATAAAGAAACATTGCATTCTCTTAAAATTATTTTAGGGTCATTGTCTTGGTCTATTGGCTCAGAACAGCCAACAGATGATGATGATAAGAACCAACAAAATTCCTTGAATAAATAAATAGTTCATTATTATTATTCATTCTTTTAACTTGTTTGAATATTATTCTTCACACAATGCTGTTGAGAAGAACCAATCATAAAAACAAAAATACCTAATCCAGCATCTTTTCACATGGACAGAGCCCCCATAAAGGACAACATGTTTACCATTTCTATTTGAAATTGACAAAATTTCCAATGTCTAGAAGTCCAATGGTCCCTGAAATGCACCTCCCTCTCCTTCCCTCCCCTCTCTCTTGTTGCTTTATCTACAACTCTTTTATATATTGCAAAATATCCAGCCCATAATACATATCACAAAATATCAAATAATGTTTCTGCATGATATAAAATGTTGCATATTGTCCCTATGCACTATAGTCTGAACAGAAGCTCCAAATAAGCAACTATTCAGACTTGTCCTTCACTTTCCTTCCCAACCTCCTGAATGACATGACTTAGAAATGTAATGACTAAAAGGTCAACACATGACAGTTGAATACTCATGACCCCAAATTAAGAGGTATTACCGTTTATCTACTGATCAGTGAGTCACAAATGTACAACTTGCCCCAAGAACTTTCAGAATTCCTGAGATTTGTTCACACACCATTGCCTGAAAAGCAGAATACCAATGTGCAGGAACTGGTCAGATAAAACAAACAATTCACAGACCTGCTCATTGAATCTCTCTCTCTCTTTTTACTATACAATGTTCTACTATTGTGGTCTTCAAAATCCTGCAAGTTGTGCACTTACTATTTTATTTATTATTAATGATTATTATTAATTATTTTTATGATGATGATTATTATTTCTTCTTAAGTGCCTGAAAGAAAATGAGGTGTTATACAAAATAACACAGAATTAAGAATAAAATTATGTTGCAGGCTTACAATCTAAATAGATATGTTTAAAAGAGGCAAGGAGGTAAAGGAACATGGGGGGGAGACACACTAACTTAATTAATAGGAAAAAGCCATTCAAAAGTAGGTATTTCTCATGGTGCTTCTTAAAAACAAAACAAAAGAACCGTACTGTAGGAGAAACTCACACATACAAATATTCAGAGGCAATGAGTTCCAAAGGTACAGTGCCGCAAAAGGAAATAGCAGATATAATCTTTGGTCTAACTAAGAGATTTGATAATAGAAGTATACAGAACTCTAGGAGGATTTAAAAAAAAAAAGCAAGGAGAAGTGTGAACAACAGAGTGCAGGCATTTAAATATATGATTTTTAAAGTAATACAATACAGAAAGGAAAGCCAATGCAAAGAGAAGAGGAGACATTTGCAGGCAACAAAGTGAAGATGAACTGCAGAGTGAGGAACAGACATAAATAGTTGACATCCTGAACAAAGTGTTAGTGTTAGTAGAGCCTGCAGGAATACAGCGGGAGCCCTTGGTACAATGCCCCGAGGCCTCTTCAGCTCATGATGTTGCACAAGTGTGCAAATACTTTCAAGCACTGCCTATACTTCAGAATGTGCATGAACCTGTTTGGAGGCCCTTTTATGAGCCCCTGAACAGGTTTGAACACAGGGGGGGTCAAAGTTCAAGGGTGGGGGTCTCACTTTAAGGGTGGGGGAGGGTGCACTTACCCCTCCCCCCACTTTCCCCCTACCAGCGCTCGGTGTCGGTAAAAGCCTTCAGGGACGGTAGTGTACCTCCCTGCTGCCCCGTCCCCCTCTTCAGCCGGAAGTGGTCGGAAGTACTGTGCATGCATGCGACCGCAACGTGCACACACGTGCCCAGTACTTCTGACCAAAGAGGGGGAGGGGGCGGCAGGGAGGTACACTGCTGCCCCAAAGGCTTTTACCAACACCGTGCACTGGGGGGGGAAGCGGGGGTAGGGTTAAGTGCACCCTCCCCTGCCCTTAAAGTGAAACACACACACACCCAGTTCCATGCACATCCCCAGTAAGAGTAGAAATACATTGCTGACCCTCAGCGACATGTTTCCACTGTTTCAGCGTGCATCTGGAGTGCAGGCAGTGCTCAGAAGTATTAGCACTCTTGCATAACAGTGTGAGCAGAAGAGAGCAATCCCAAAAAACAAGGAGGATACTCCTGAATTTGACTCTAGTTGGACTTTGAAAAGTAACCTAATGCCAACTATGGCAGAAGGAGTTTTGGAGTGGGACATCGTACAGAATTCTGTCCTTTTCTAAAAATGCTATGACAACAGCTGAGGCAACCAAAGAGGGGTCTTTTCATCGGCATTTCATCATTCCCAAGACTCAGGACATCCCTGGAGTGTTCAAAAAGGTCACCTTCCAGGGTTTTTGGTGCCCTAGGTGAAGTATGGTTTTGGTGCCCTCTCCCACATTCAATACAGGAAAAAATGAAAAGTCTAGAATGAATTTTTGAATGTATTTACTTGTGCGGAGTCTCACCAGAAAAGTTTTCGATAGAAAATGTAACACGATCTATTGTCCCGTAGGTAGTTCTCTTGTTGCACCAGCTGGTGGGGGGGGGGAAAGACTTGTGCCCACACGGGAGAGCCTGCTAATCAGTCAATGGCTGCACAGTGAGAAATCACCAGTGCTGGACGTCCACTGCTTACTCTATGAAGCAGCAAGCATCCAGTATTGATGGTTTCTCTCACTGTGCCAGAAGGCTGAGGATGGGCATGCAAGATTGGCTGTACAGCAAGAAAACACCAATGCTAGATGCTTGCTGGATGCGTGCAAGAGAACCAGCCAGTCAACTGACCACGGAAAAATAGAGCACGCTGCTCTCTACCTAATTCAGTTAGTGAGTCAGTGCCTTTCCTAGTGAGTTATTGTGCATGAAATGAGATCAGCTAAATGATGGTATACTGAACCATACAATACCATACAGTTGTTTGTTTGTGGAATGAGCAAGTGAAGCTGCTATGATGTCACACAAGTAACAACAGGTAACTGTGATGTCACATAAGCATCCTAGGAGAACCAATAATCTCCAGGACAGTTTCTGTGGTAACTAATGTGACATCATGTCTCATTGCAGCTCAACAGAAGCCAGTGTGTCAGTGTGTGTGAGAGTGACTTCAAGCAATAAAGCCTGACACAAGTATGTATTTTGCAGTGTTTCAAAAATGCATACATTGATCTACAAAATTTTCCATTTTTATTTAGCTAGAATATTCAATATAGAAAAACAATTCACTTCTGTCTAATCTGGTAGTGGTGCCAGATGGCTTGGTGCCTTAGACGACCACTTAGTTTACCTATATGGTCGGATCAGCACTGCCACTTTGCATGCCTAGATTTCACCTGACAATGGATGATGAAAACAAAGCAGCCCTGGGATGTTTAAGCTGTCTTGCATTTAGCAATAGCAATAGCACTTACATTTATATACCGCTCTATAGCTGGAAGCTCTCTAAGCGGTTTACAATGATTTAGCATATTGCCCCCAACATTTCTGGGTACTCATTTTACCGACCTCGGAAGGATGGAAAGCTGAGTCAACCTTGAGCCCCTGGTCAGGATCGATCTTGCAACCTTCTGGTTACAGAGCAGCAGCTTTACCACTGTGCCACCAGGGGCTCCTCCATTTCCTGATTGTGTCCAGTCCAACCAGCTTGCAGTGAAAATATTATCTGCTCACCATGAAAGAGGCTTAAGATAGCTGGCCTAAAGTGGCTCCACTTAATAATACAGGGGTGGATTAAGCTTTTTGCTGCCCATAGGCAAAAAGACTTTTGCCACCCTTTTACCTTAAACAAAAAAGGTTTGCCTTTTTAAAAAAAAAAACACGTCGGGGGGGGGCTTTCTCCTTGTCCACTCCACCCTTGCTGTAGCCATTGCTGCCCAAAGAGAGGGGCAGCAATATTTGAGGAGGCGCAAAATTTGCTGCTCCTCAAATTTTGCCACCGTAGGCAAATGCCTACTCTGCCTCTCCATTAATCCACCACTGACTTAATATGATTTGAAGCAGACATATGAAAAGAGGCCAGCTAGGCCCTCTTGCTCATGTCTAGAGGGAATTGCAAAAGTCCTTCTGGCTTTTGTGATCCCCTCTCAATTTTGACAGAAAGAAATATCTCTTCACCCTTTGTCAAAACTTTTCGGTATAGAACTGTTTTGCTCCAATCATCCTTAAAGACAATATACGTGAAGAAAGTGAAGAACACATAGCAAAGTGACAAGCAGGAACCTAATGGGAAAATAAATGGAAATGCAAGACACTGAGGGACAAAAAGCCAATAAATAAGATGGTCTGCAGAAAAATTACACACAAAATCAAATGACAAGAGCAGCAAAGGAAGAGGTTGACAAAAGGTTGGTGGGGAGTGAGTCAAGAGAAGCACGAGAACACTGGACCAAAATGCTGAGGTAAAAATATATATTAATTATATTCAAGTGCAGCTGGAAATATTTGAGTGCCTGAGGTGAAGTGAAATATGCTGCCTTGCCTCACCTTACGCCCCCCCAAAGCAATTTTAAAGGGGGCTGGGATTGAGGAGAGGAAGCTCCTTGCTGCTCCCCCCGCCCTTAACAAAGCTTTGCAAGTGTCAGAATGGGAGCTCCTGTGTGAAGAAGGAAAGTTGCCAGCAGCTCCCTTCCTCATACAGAGCCCTTGCAAAGTCGGATGCCCCCAATCCAACTTTTGCAGCCTCTTACAGACAAGAGGCTGTAACCTTCCTCTGGTCAGTGGGGCGGCAGCCACTACTCCTGCTGCTCTTCCTCACTTTGTTCGAACCTCTGTGTTCAAAAGGCAGAGGGCATGGAAGCTGCTCAGCAGCAGCAGTAGGAAGTGTGTTTTATCACTTCCTATGCTTCCCCACCATCTGCCTTTTGAACAGGCAGGGGATCTGATACAGCAGGGAGGGAAGAGTGAGGAAGGAAGGAAGGAAGGAAGGAAGGAAGGAAGGAAGGAAAGTTGAAGTTGAAGTTGTTTTGGGCGGCAGAGGCAGGGCTAGGTGAGGTGAGACCACCAGAGATTGGTCTGTGGAGGCATCTCCAACAATCTGCCTTTTGAAGCAACTGCCTCACCTTGACTCCTTAGTGGAGTGCCCCTGACTATAGTAATGTTTCAGAACATGGTATTTCCTGTAATTTATTTTAAAAGCCTTATTAGTATTTCTCTAACATAGCGTAAGAAAATGAGGACATATATTTGAGAACTTATAGTGAAAAAATGTGAATTTCATGGTCCATAACTTTTGCCATTCTAGAAAACATCCACCACTCTCTCTGAGAAATATATTCTGCGCAACACATCTTTAAGCATTCACTCTTTAAAAAAAAAAAAGATTACACTGTATTGAAAATGTGATCAGCAACAGAATCGTATTAGCCACTCAAATTAGCACTGCATTATAAACAAGTTGCATGTGGAAGAGTTGCTATACCCTAAACTCTGTGACCTGGGGGGGGAAAGACCTCATTTGTATTTTTCCATTACTGCAGTCTATGAGCAAGAAAGATGTATAAGATAAGGGATGGCACTGCTATCCTTGCGCTTGACTGGGAAAGGCTAAGTTAATGAAAGCTACAGCTTCAAAAAATGTGAAAATAGCAGGCACACTGGATGAAAGATTTTATTTAAAACTATCCCTGTATACATAAATATGTTATATTTATAAAGTTACAAAGAAACTTATTTCTAAATAAGGATATATAGCCAGTTAGATCCAAGGGAAACACAGAAAAATGTTTTACTGTAAGATTCACCATACATATTATAAAGTATATGTATAAAAGTATACAGGAGTGCCAGTTCCCTGGAATAGACTTCTATGTCATATCTAGCAGGATAAAGCTATGCAAATATGTATTTGCTTAGCTTTCCATTGCTTCATTTAAATTCTGTAAGACAAAGTAAACCAGCTGAAACCATCAGGTCTGCTGGGAGGGAGCTCTACAAGAAAACTGGGCCACCAAGGGTAGGCTTCTATTCCACCTATACACCCGGAAATATTCTTCATACTGTATATTTGTATAGCTGCCTTTCACACCTAGGAGGGGAAATGCTGCACTTGGGGACCCTACAAAAGCAGGAAAGAACCCGTACCCTCAACACAAGCATCTGCCCACAGTCTTTGAAGCATAGCACACACACACACACTCTCTCTTTAATCCTATTACATGTATTTTGCTAATGCACACATCTGTATGGACAGTTTAGAATCCCTTCACACTTAATGTACAGTATAGCCAGGGGAACAAATGAACACCAAATATCCCCACCAAGAATACACACACGCTGGTAATAGATTCCAAATAGATTCCACAACTTTGGTATTTGGCTTGTAGACCTTGCTTGGGCTTGGCAACTACTTGGACTATCCAGGCATAGTTTTAAGTCATGCTGTTCACATCCCTATAGATGAAATTACAGCCTGTAGCTAGTTCCTCATGCATAAATCTCACAATACGAAGTCAATAACAATGTGCCTATGTGTAACTAAAGACAGGATATAACCAAAAACCTTCACAATTTTGAAAATATATTTTTTGCAATAAAAGATACTTTGATGATATATTGAACATATATTTATATATGCCAAAAGCAAGCAAACTATCAGCATTTTGTTTCATGAAAATGATGAATTCATCAATGCCTTTACTACTACTACTACTTCACTTAGATACTACCAATGGACCTGACACCTAAAGGATAGAACACAGCACCACTGCACCTTTCTCCAATGCATAAGCTAGTCATTAAATGTCTCCCTTCTTTCATAGATGTCTATGAAAGATGTCTCCCTTCTTTCACACCATCTTAATTCTTCTAGTCTAGTTCAAGGCACTGCCAATAGAAATTGTAAGAAAATAGGGTAAGAAAAACATTCACACTCTTATCTCACGTTGCCAATTCAATACTGAATAAAGATGTAAATGTGTAAACGAGAGCAATTAAACACTGAAATGGCATGCCAGAAACAAAGACTGTCTATCTCTTGAAGTAATTATATAAAGGTCATCTATCTTTCTAAGATAGATCATGTCACACCACCAATATGGTTTCTATAAGTCTATGTATGAAAGAGATAAGTGATCATAATGGGCCACTTTTGCCTTAAGTATATGAAAGCAAAGGTGTACCATGATTACTACACTTATCATTTATTGGTTCAGAGACATTTTGATGCTCCAAGGTATTAAATCTATTTTAGCATTAAATATGTCAACAGCGTTCTTCTGACACAGAGGGAATATACTATTACTATGATTAGCATTCATTTAGCAGCCAAGTGTGCTAGATGCCATATTATAGAAGAGGCACTCCTCGATCACCTTCAGGATGATGACCAAGTTTTGTAAATATAAGACATTCACATGCATGGCTTTGAAAATAACTGTCACTTCTTTAATTAATTGATTGCCTATGGAAGGAGAAAGGAAAGATACACAAAAACAAGAACAGGTTGCCTGGTTGGAAGCCCAGAATACTGTTGCCATGGTAGTTGGCAGGAGCAGACATTGCTTAGTGTGCTAATGCACAGCAGAATTAAAACAACTCAGCATATTAATCAATAATTGCATGTTACTTATCAATTATGGATTTTCGCAAACTGCACTATTACCCCCTATCAGTCATAATACCGATTGTTCTGCCCCGACCATCACACACCCCAGAATCCACTTCCCTTCAGGTCTAAGTATATGTGCCCTGAATGAATTAAGCAGAAGTGGGGGCTGGGGGGGAGCACACCAGCTGCTGCCTGAGAACAGCAGCTGCAGTTAGGCCATCATCCTGGTAGTGCCTAATTAGGGTTTCCCCCCTCAGAAAAGTACTTCTGTAATGAGGTGCTCTCTTCCCTTTCAATTAAGTTCAAGGAGATTTGCTTCTGAGAAGAGCTGCTGTGGCATGGCTGGAGTCCTTTCCTCACATGTAGATTCATGGGTGGTGGAAGGGCTCTAGCCTGCCCGGGGAACCAGATATGCTGGGTTGCGGGGGGTTCAGGATGCAGCCCTTTTCTCAAATGGCTCCATTCAGACGTGCAGTGTAGACAAATTGACAGTCTGCACACACAGACAACCATAGAACTTCAGGAGTGCCTTATCTCTGCATACATGCTATGAACTGCATATTTAAGCACGTTTGCATACCACCCCAAAAATGATGTCTCTGAACATTGCTCCACTGAGCTCTGGAATTGTGCCAATAGAAGCAATGTAGCCTCACACCACAGCTTGGAGCTCTTCTTCTTTATGAATGTATGTGGGGGGTGGGGGTGGGGAGAGATGCAGCCTGTCTGTCATGTCCTCATCATATCAGCCATAATTCCTTGGTGGTGATGGTGCATTTTTCACAAATGTGGGTAAGCAGGCATCAGCCTTGGAATCCCTCAAACCTCAAGATGACTTAGGACCAGTCAGCTAGGGTTCAGACTGCTCAAGCAAGGTACCAGAAGTGACAGATCTGCTGCCTCACCAACTGCTAAGGCCTTTCACTTCTCTGTGAATTCATGGCATATATGATTGGGAACAACTCAGTGATGCTGCAAGTCAGAGTTCCGCACCTTTAAAGTCCTACTAGTTCCCTGCTAAGGGACAGGACTTGGGCACTCAGCAAGCCTGCTTTGCTATTTCAGTGTCCAGTTGAGCTTAAACCCTTGTCAAAACATCGGTAATGATGGGAGCCCTCACAGGCCATGAACAAACACACCGTCCCTTACAATCAGGATCAAACTCTCTAGAACCCGATGTTTCCAATATGAGTTTTGGGCCAGTTTGGGGGGGAAACCTAACTAGAGTTAGATCATATTTGCATTGTTTTCCATAGTTTCTGTCCTGTCATTGGTTGTTAATTGTTAAAATGTAATTAAACCTTGTTGTAGGCTTGTAGTCTACAACAAAAACCTAATCTAAAGAAGCAGTGTCACTCTATAATAACAAATTTGTGTAGATAGTACAAGATGCCTAACTAACTAGTATTGACCATGCAGAAAGGATCACCATTACAGGTTTAGGAACTAACAGGACAATTCTGCTATGAACTGGTTAAAGTAATTAGGTTTAAACAACAAGAGACCTAGCTTTAACAGCATAAAAAACATTTTCAAAATACTGATTATGTTGCTTACACTTTAAGAGTGAAACAAATACATGCTGGTAAATGCAATGCTTTGTCAAAATGCAAGATCTAGTTTTTGTTTCTCAAAATGCTATTTGTAACACTACATTAAAACAGGGGTTCTTACAGTATTTATTTATTTATTTTTCACATCTGTATACCACCAAAAGCCTCTAGGTGACTTACAGAAGATTAAAATACAACACAAAAATTTAAAACCATCAAACCATTAAACAAAACCAATATAAGTTTTAAAACAGTTTAAAATTTAACTAACACCCTGGTTGAACAGGCTTTTTTTTTTTTTTAAAGCTACCAGCTATGGCAAGTCTCTTATCTAGGGGTGTGCAATTCGGGTTTTCGGGTGATTCGGCTCGGACCCGAACCGAATCACCCCTGTTCTGTTTTGTGCCCGAATCTGGGTCACCCGAATCACCCTTGATTCGGTTCGGATTCGGATTTAATCCGAATCCGAATCGATTCGGGGGGGTAAAAAGGGGCCCAGGGGCAAAATTTTGGGGTGGGGTGGTAGTGCCCAATGGGTAGAGTTTTTTCTGAGGTGTGAATTCTCATTCTATCATAGCAAATGAGATTTTTTTCAATTAAACAACTCTCATGACCCCACTTTCACTTTTTCACACCTCAATTACTATGAATAATATGAGGAAGTAATCAATTTAGCACACTTCACCTTATGAAGACAAACCTCATAAAAATAAAATCACCAAAATTCACCCCTCTGCCCAATCACTCTTAAATTGGGGATGGGTGGTAGCCTCCACCCATCAGGCACTATCTACCAGCCCACCCCACTCCTTTGGGGCAGATCCACTTTCTGCCCCCAATCTGCCCCAAAGACACCCAAACTTCAAATATTCCCAAAAAATCAGCCCTCTGCCCAATCCCCCTGAAATTGGGGTGGTAGCCTCCACCCATTAGGCACTACCACCCCACTCTTTTGGGGCAGATCCACTTTCTGCCCCCAAACTGCCCCAAAGTCACTAAAACTTCAAAAATTCTCAAAAAATCACCCCTTTGTCCAAACCCCCTGAAATTGGGGTGGTAGCCTCCACCCATTAGGCACTACCACCCCACCCCACTATTCTGCCCCAGGCCCCACTTTCTGCCGCAATCTGCCCCAAAGACATGAAAATTTCAGAAATTTACCAAAAATCAGCCCTTTGCCCAATCCTCCTGAAATTGGGGTGGTAGCCTGCACCCATTAGGCACTACCACCCCACCCCACTCCTTTTGCCCAGATCCCATGCTATTCCCCCGAACTGCCCCAAAGTCATTAAAACTTCAAAAAATAACCAAAAATCAACCATGAACTGAATCACCCGAATTTTTTGGGTCCGAAATTCGGGTGATTCAGCTCGTGCCCAAAAAATATCGGGGGACATCGGGGGTGATTCGGTTCAGCCCCGAATCACCCGAAATTGTTCGTTTCGGGCACAGATCGTTCTGTGCCCGAAATTTTTTGCACATCCCTACTCTTATCCTGACAGGAGCATATTCCAAAGCCTGAGGATCTCTACAGAGAAGGCAAGGCCTGGAGTCACCACCAAACGATTCCACCAGAGGGTGGCAATGGTGGACGGACGTCCTCAGACAATCATAAAAGGCAGTGGAGCTCATGATGAAGAAAACATTCTCTTATTCTCTTAAATACCCAAGGCCCAAGCCATTTATGGGTTTTTTTTGTCCCTACAGACTTCCAAGATCCTCAAGTATTACCTGTGAACCTCCACCCCATTTATATAGTATATTTTCATAAGGCTCCAGTAAAATTTCAAGGAAAAAAATAAGAACTCAATACAGTTATTTTCAATAACTGTTCTGGTTCACCAGGAAGCAAATTAAATTCAGTGTTGCAAAGACTGTCCATGAACTACCTGGACCTACCTCCAGTTTAAGACCCCCAGTTTAAGAACTCCTGCATTAGAAAAATGAAGGTAATTGCTGGGTACCATATCCAAATACAGAGTCTGGACAGAGTTTCCTATGCCCTTAAAATATCCAGTGAGCTTTAGGCAGCTGCCTTCTCCAGACAGTTTGGAACCTTTGATTAGTTCCAATTACAGCAGCAAGACTGTTGACTATTGACTGGTACTGATAGTAAGGAACTATGTCACTAGTGCTTAAAAAACAAAAAACCACCCTCACTGGCTACCAACTTGTTTCCATGTAAAACTTGACGTACTGACTTTGACTTAAAACCCTAATTGATCTGGGACCTGCAGATCCTCATGCTCTTGCATGAATCTGATTATTAAGATCTTCATAAGAAGCACTGTTCAGAATTCCCCACCTTCTAATTTATGATGGGTGACAACTAAAGATGAGGTATTTTCAGCTGTGGCACTTGGTTTGTGAAACTCCACAAAAAGATGTCAGTTGAACTGCTGCTGTTCTTCTGAGCATTCAGTGGGATTTAATGATTTTTTACCTTATATTTTAGGGATGTGCACAAACCATGGTTCGAACCATGGTTCAAGCACTTTTTGGGAAAGAACTTTGAGAAAAAAGAGAGCAAGTCCTTACCTGCTTTCCACCTCCCCATGCAGTTTCTTGCTGGGGTGGTGTGCATCCCAATAATGCCCGTGCAGTACCAGCACACACGGCATCTGTGTTTTAATTTATTTTAATTGTATTGTGTTTCTGTTATATATAAAAAAGATTATGTGGTCAGCCACAGAACTGATAATCTATATATTTAATTCTCAAACATACCCATCACTAACCCCATGTGTGGCAGCTCTCGTGAGAGTTCGCGAGTGAGCTGCCGATTAGCAACGGGGACAGGTGGAAAAGCGGTGTGCCAGACTGGCCGGCCACTGAGGAGAAGTAGCGGCCGCCAGGCCAGCAGGCAGCCGCAGAAGAGAAACAGCCTGGCCGACGAGGGAGAACAGGCTGGGTGGAGGGAGAATGAAATAAAGATGGGGGAGGAGAGACAGGGAGAACTAGGGGCGCAGATGCTCTGCGCCAGGTCAGCTAGTATTATTTGTTTATTTATTTAAAATATTTATACCCCGCCTCTCCAGTACACTACTACTTGCAGCGGCTCACAAGAATGAAATAGATACAATATACAATAAAAGTAATAAAATTAACCAAATTAAGTAAAGAAGTTACAAATCAGGTTAAGAACTACAATCAGAATGATGGTAATATTTTAATAAATACATAACACTCTAAATAGAGGATTCTTCTTGCATTGCTTCCTATTCATTTCTTCCAAAACAAAGATAAGGTAGACATATATGTAATCTCCTTTAATGAAAGTATATATTGCACATTATTTTTAATATTGGTAATCTGATTAAAGTAACTATGTCTGCCAATTAGCATTGTGAACCCCTGCTACTGACCTGGTACTGTACAATCTGTTATTATGCACAGGCCTATATATCATCTGTTCTTCTTGTTGGTCTATTCCAATAAGAGATGGACAGCTGCAACACTATATCCCTGTTCAACCTGAGGACCATCTGACTTTAATTGTAGTACACAGCTTGATGTGGGTCTGGTTATGAGAAGCCAAAGTATCACAGTGTAATAATCTGGAAAAGCAGAAACCTGTCAGGGCTGTAACAGAGGCTTGGGCTGTCTGGTTGGCTGATGGGATGTAGAAAATATGATTAATGAGCAAGGTATAATGATATCAGGAACCCGATTAGCACCACAAAAAGGTCACAGATCAAAGTAGTATGCATTTCACGAGTCCAATCACTGCACAAAAATTTGCAGAGTGAACCGAAAGGGGAAATGATCTGAATGTGATAGCTTACAAAATAGGCATTTAAAACTACTGCTATAATTTATTGCGATCCAGGAAGTTACAAGGATGTAATCAACTCTCTTTTTGTATCATTTCTGAGAAGAATTTAGAAGCTATTACAAAGAATTCAGAAATATTTTTACACAATTTTGCTTGACCTGGCAGACTCAAGTTCAAATCCCCACTTAGCCATGAAACTCACTGACTTTAGACCAGTCACTTATCTCTCAGCCTAACCTACGGTACATCACAAGGTTATTGTGAGGATAAACATATATTGTGAGGATAAACCTTGGAGGAACAGAGGGATATAAATGTAAAAATAATAACAAATAATACTGCTCTGAGAGCACAATAATATACATTCAACAATACTGTGTAGTTACAAAAGCACAATGTATTTTGCATACTTCCAGAACAGTACTTTTGTTAAGCAAGGAATACCTTCTAGATTTTATTCCATTTGGACTCAACATATGCAAACACTGGCATAAAGATCAACAGTCACTCTTTCCAATAATATGTTATATATGGAGACTACAGTTATTTGTAGAGTGAACAAATAGAAACTTAATTCCATAACTACAGGGAAGACCTTTTATTTTAATATCTGTCTGAGGAATCATTTCATCCAGTAAACTGGCATGGTCCCCGAGACACTGAAGGGAACTATTCTGGAGATAGTATTTGTACACAATCAGTCAATAATCCAATACATGAAGGAAGAATTCTCAATTGTTGCTCCATGTTTATTATAGAACTCCCTTTCCTGAAAGCCGATGTAAGTCCAACCTCACTATAACCGCCTAGGGACTTTTTTGTATGGGGCGGCATATAAATGTACTAAACGCAGAGCATCTGTGTGCTAGTACTTGATTGCTCCCCTCACCCCCTGCCACAGCCCCCCTCACCTCAGAGATCTCTCCATTCTTACCTGAGCTGCACTCCTCATCCTCATCCTCAATTCCGTTGCTTCCATCCCCCTCATGTCTCTTGGTCGCAGCTGCAGCATTGTGGTGCCTACTAGTCAAGCTGCAGCCTCCTGTCCCCAGAGACCTTCCCACCCTCACCTGAGCCCTGCTCCTGCTCCACAGGAGCAGCTATGGTTGACTGGGCCCTTCCTAACTGCTGCCACTGCCATGGCCACTCATTCCCCTCAGGCCGCTGACAGGCCCAGGCCTGTCCCTTGCCCTTCCTTCTTTCTGTCTTCCCCTCCTTTCTCTCTCTCTCTCCCCCCTCCCTTCCTGAGTTAACAGATCTTGTTTCCTCATCTATTTCACACAACAGCAGCCTCCTTCTCCTGAAGGGGTTCTTTCCTCCCTCACAACCCCTCTCTTCACAGACCCCTGCCCACTATCTATCTATCTATCTATGAGAGAGAGAGAGAGAGAGAGAGAGAGAGAGAGAGAGAGAGAGAGAGAGAGAGAGAGAGAGAGATTCCTCTCTTCTATAGTGAAGAACATCTTCTGATCAGTAACAGTTGCATTCCAACCGACCTTAACCATCACAGGCTCCTCCTCCCTATCTGCAAATGGAATCCCTACTGCCCAATCACCATGTTGCCACAGGCTCTTCCTCCCTATCTGCATATGGAATCCCCACTGCCCAATCACCATGGTGCTTCTGCTTGTGAACTCTGGCGAGAGCTGCCACACATGGGATTAGCCACGGGTATGCCTTGGAGAATTAAATATATAGATATTTTAATAAAAATAGTTTCTTGCACTTAGGGCACAATTCAGTTCACATTCTGTACAGGACAACATTCATGCACAGCCTTCACAGAAGACAGCTTTCTTTATATGGAAGAAGAACAGAATCCCATACATGGAACAACCTGTAGGAAACAGGAAAGCAATGAAGGCCCTGAATTGCTGTCTTACGTTTTAGCATCTAGTGATAAAGTGAAGGATGACTTCTTTTTTTGCCTCAGCATATTTTAGGTAGTTCCATGCTGGTTTTATGGTACTGTTTTATAATAAGAATTGGATTGCTTTTTTAAAAAAAACACTACCTTGAACCACCAGACTGTGGTTCAAAATCCATAAAAATCCAAAGAACAAAATATCAAATAAAATAGTTAAACCTTGTATTACACTCTTTCAGATAATTAAAAACCAGATTATGAGATTGGAATAAAAGGTTGCCTTTTTTTACAATAAGCTGAAGAGCATGTAACTGATATGCTCAAATATGAGAACTTGTTTGCATTATGGAAAGAACTTAAGACACACAAATCAATATGGAGTATTCAACAGGAAATCATCACTGACACAGTATGGTCAAACTACATTGCACTGGGTAACCCAGAACAAATGGAGATGCTTGGGCTGTTACCCAGAGCTAAACATTCTACATTCTACACAATGTAGAATCATAGTATACCTGGATATCTGCTTTCTATGGATCACTGTGAGAAAGTAACTCAAGTGAGAGATATCAAGCAAGGATGTAAAGAATTGGAAGTTAATTAAAAAACCAAGTGAAATAGGATGTGCCAAAGCTTTGAAATGCCACTATTTTAATGTGTTATAGTTAACATATGTAAGGGTAACTGTTTTCTTTCAGAAGTGATACTAATCAAATTCCTAATGTGATATGTAAAGACTTGCAAATTTCTGCCCACCTTTCACTACACTATCAGTGATGTCAGTAATTTCAATAATTGTAAATCGGAGAAGCCAAGAAAGGGCTCACAATAAATTTGAATATAGAGTTGAAAAGGTATTAGCAGAAAAATTACATCGTAAAAACAGAAGTAATAACACATTTTGCATTTTTGTTACCGCAAAATTAAGATCCACAGAAATAAGCACAAGATTCTGCAGTTTAACAAAAACAAGACAAACAAAAACTACACAGGCCCAAGCCCTTGGGTGTTACCATGGGTGCACATAAGGTAGCTCTTTGAATGCTAAAGTAAAAGGCAAAGCATGCCATCCAGTCAGTGTCAGCTCCTGGAGACCACAGAGCCCTGTGGTTGTCTTTGGTAGACTACAGAAGGAGTTTACCATTGCCATCTCCCGCGCAATATAAGATGATGCCTTCCAGCATCTTCCTATATCGCTAATGCCCAATATAGGTGTTTCCCATAGTCTGAGAAACATACCAGCGGAGATTCAAACCAGCAACCTCTGGCTTACTAATCAAGTCATTTCCCTGCTCACCATTAGGTCGCTTCTTTGGATGCGAACCTACAGAAATACTAGCTCTGCACAGAACAAAAGGACAAACCTCATTCTCTGAGGAAAGACATTTTAAGCACTAGCTCTTACACACAATAGTTGGTTTCTATCTTACCAATCTGTTTATGCGAACAAATTCTTCTGGGGTTTTGGCCCACGGTGGAAGTTCAACATCAGATACCACTGTTCCATCATCCATCACTCCAAGATTGTAATTATTCAAATTGACAAACATCTCAGGGAGATAATAAAATTCAGGAACAAGCTCCTGTATGGAAATGTAAATGAGCAACAGTGGGTTATCACAGAATTCTCCCAGTAATGTAAATTTTAACATTAATATGAGACAGAGTGCAACAGAAGCGCATTTAGAACTTTTTGCTACCAATCCTGCTTTGTGAGTACCCTAACCTTTGCTGGTCCTTTACATCCATCGGATGTATGCTCAAGCCAACAGCAAAAAAAGATGATGGTGAATAGAAGAGTTTCCTGGAAATACTTTATATCTTTTATTGTTTAAAAACAGATGCAATCTACTGTTGACTATAAATCAATATAAGAAAATATACCAGCAGAACTATAAAAGCAAGCATCTCATTAAGGCACTTTACAATGGAAGCAAATTTTACATGGAAGCTGCAAACATCTCATATTTTTATACTGCACCATTTCTTACTACCATTGCCTTCTCCCCATATTTAGAATCATCCTAATGTCCATTAGCTATTTAAGGATGTTATGAAACATATTCCAGTTCTTTCACCAACAATAAGCTATCTGAAACATAACACATTTCATTGTTCTAATACAGCCTCATAAAAAGATGTCTAAATTCAACCCCCGAAATAAAGAAAACAGATTTTAATACACTTGATATCCCTATATTGCTATTGAAACCAATAGCAATGGTTATTAGCTCCAACCCTGCAGTATTATGTACATAAGTGAGTCCCACTCTTGACAAAGGCCTTTCACACTTAACACTTTTTGCCTGTAGTTTATTAATTACTCAAAAGGCCCATTCACATGTCCAACACTCATATGACAAATGTGCAGTGTACATAGGTACAGATCTGTACATAGGTACAATCAAAAGACCAGGATTGCTGGTCTTGTGGTAAAGGTAAAGAATGCTGTCGCGTCGTTGTTGACTCCTGGCGACCACAGAGCCCTGTGGTTGTCTTTGGTAGAATACAGGAGGGGTTTACCTTTATTTATTTATTTATTTATTTATTTAATCATATTTTTATACCGTCTGATATATAAATCTCTAGACAGTGTACAAATTTTAAAATATTTAAAAGTCACAAATTAAAACACATGACAATAAAAACAAAAGAATAAAATAATTATTAAAACAAGTTTTTAACATTAATTCTAATTAAAAGCCTGAGAAATCAGGAGAGTCTTGAGGTTCTTCCTGAAAACAAACATAGAAGGAGATGCTCTTATTTCAGCAGGCAGCTTATTCCAAAGCCCTGGAGCAGCCACAGAGAAAGCCCAGTCCTGGGTCGCCACCAAACAAGCCGGCGACAACTGTAACCGGACCTCTCCAGAAGATCGTAACAGGTAGCAGGGATTATGACAAAGGAAGTGCTCTCTCAAATAGCCTGGACCCAAGCCGTTAAGGGCTTTATAGGTAATAACCAGCACTTTGTATTTCACCCAGAAACATATTGGCAGCCAGTGCAGTTCTTTTAAAACTGGTGTTATGTGCTCCCTTCGTGTTGTCCCAGAGACCAATCTGGTTGCCGCATTCTGTACCAATTGTAGTTTCCAGACTACATACAAAGGCAGCCCCATGTAGAGCACATTACAGTAGTTAAGCCTGGAGGTTACCAGCATATGTACCACTATTTTAAGGTCATTCACCTTTAGAAATGGACGTAGCTGATGTATCAGCCGAAGATGATAAAAAGCACTCCTGGCCACTGCCTCAACCTGAGAAACCAGGAGCACTCCCAAGCTACGTTCCTGATCCTTCAGGGGGAGTGTAATCCCATCCAGAACAGGCAGATCTAAAACCATCTCACCACAGTCAGTACCTCCGTCTTATTTGGATTCAACTTCAGTTTGTTATCCCTCATCCAGCCGATTACTGCCTTCAGGCAGGCATTTAAGGAAGATATGCCATTTCCTGATGAGGTCAGCATAGAGAAGTAGATCTGGGTGTCATCAGCATAATAACAACACCCAGCACCAAACCTCCAGATGATCTCTCCCAGCGGATTCATGAAGATGTTAAAAAGCATTGCAGACAGTATGGAGCCTTGTGGGACACCACACTTCAGCTCTTGCTTAGCCATCTCCCATGCAGTATGAGATGATGCCTTTCAATATCTTCCTATATTGTTGCTGCCCGATTAACAAGCATGAATTGTCAACTTTGCTACGTAGGGTCTGCCCTGGTTGCATTTGAATGGGAGACTATATGTGAGCATGGTAAGATACTCCCCTTAGGGCAGGGGTGGGGAACCTTGGCCCTCCAACTGTTTTTGAACTACAACTCCCATCATCCCCAGCCACACTGTGGCTGGGGATGGTGGGAGTTGTAGTTCAAAAACAGCTGGAGGGCCAAGGTTCCCCACCCCTGCCTTAGGAGATGGGGCCGCTCTGAATGCAGAAGGTTCCAAGTTCCTTCCCTGGCATCTCCAAGATAGGTCTGAGAGAGACTCCTGCCTGCAACTTTGGATAAGCCACTGCCAGTCTGTGTAGACATTACTGAGCTAGAGGGGCAAATTATCTGACTCATTATATGTCTGCTTCCTGTGTTCCACTCTCATGTTATGCTGAATGCAAGTACAGAACTACACTTCATATCCGCACCATGCATTTGAAGGCCCTGTATCCAGGTTCACTTTTAAAATGAACACAGGCACAGTCATTCACACAAACATACGTATGAGCATACAGACATCTGTACACTCGAAAAGCATAAGGTCTGAATCAAGCTATAGTCTTAGTAAAACTGGCAACTTCAGTGCTACTACTGGGGGACTGTATTCACTTTTACAGAATGTCAGAGTTAGTTGTCTGTCTGCAATAACGGTCTCTCTGCTAACAGCATCAAAGCGATAGCTGATTAAAATATAATAACGATAGTATGGCTAATAGTATTAATTAACAGGCAGTATCACTTAATTAAACATGGATTTAAAATGTGGATGTTAAAATTGGGATACTCTTTGTGAGTTCTGAATTGCTAGTACTACCATTGCAAAGGGCCTATGTCATCTTAATCCAAGCCACAATCCACCGCCCAGCCATGCAAAAAGGCTTTTGTTATTTTCGGATTACCCAGCCTCCCCACCCAAAGCCATGCATCATAAATAGCTTTTACTGTCTCTTGAGTGTAAGGAGCAGCTTGTTGTGCGCACAGGACTGTTGGTTCTAAATATGACTGCAAATACAGCTATTGTCCTTACACTTCAGTGTATTGGGGTCAATAGGTGACCCTTTAATAAGAAAACTGGTTAATAAATTTTAAGGTTAAATATTTCCTAATATAATTTTCTCTGAAACTTATTCAGTAAACAGTTATCTTAATTTTACATCCACAAAATGTTATGTATATCCAGACGATTTAAAATTTTGATGCATGTTTGCTTTATAACAGAATAGGTGCCTTTAATTACCTGGAAGGCCAACCAATAATGTCACCGGTGGGGGGAGGGGGGTAGAAAATTGATGGTTCTGTAATAGTAAGGATTCTCAAGTAAATTTACTTTAATATTCTTAAAAATTATTTTCTAATTTAATGGCTGACTTAACTGGTAAACAGATTATGCAAATATTGACTGGTTAGCATTACTTGTCTGTTTTTGTGTTTCTAAAATGTACAGTTTATTTATGTTGTTTTTAATAGATACCCTAGTGGAACTCATAAGAATGTTCCAGCTAATAAAAGTGGACTTGAAACAAGCAATACAATATATTTTTGTGGAAAAGCAATCTTTTTTTGTGTGTTTTTGGTAGAAGTCATTTCTTGAATGAAAAGACTTAATATTTGTAATTGCTTTAGGAAATGATTTCATAGCAAATAACTGGTGTAAAATTGGTCTTCCTTCTAACAAGTGAAAACTGCATGCCATTTAATAAGCAGAAAAACACATTATGTGCAGTGGACTCAGTGCCTAACTATGTCAGAGGCCCAGTAGATCAGATTCTAAATCCACTCTTGACATGGGTCAGTGGATCAGCAGTCTTCCAGATACCACCCTCAGGGTCAACTATAGCCAGAACAGTTTTCCAAACAGCCGAGTGCAATGGCAGGTCATCAGATTATGGACAGGGTCAGCCTAGAGTTGCCAGAGCAAAGACAGGAAAAATCAAGCAGGAATTAAGCTATTATCACCTCAGTCCTTGTGAAAGAAGCTGTGTGGGGATGCATCATACATATTTGTATATAGTAATGTTAATTACTTTAACAAGGCCAAAATGAGAAAGGATAAAAATGCATTTGGTCTGGAGGTATTCGTTACATGAACAAAGTGGAAAATGTAGTCAATTGAATTATAAAAAGAATGCATGATCGATTTTAGTTACATTATTCAAAATAATAAAAAACACAAATTCAGTTTAATTTTAAGTAAACCTTCGGTTTAATTTTCAGCCCAATTATTAACCAAATGGCATGCAATACTGAATAAGTCAGCATGAACTTATTACACAGGGCATTCAGCTTATGATTTCACCAAGAAAATCACAATCACTTTGTTATTGATGAAAACTGATTAAAAATTGGCATTCAAAGCTTTTTAATTATGCAGGACATTGTGGTAATAATGGCTAACTTGCAGACGATGGTTAAATCCTTAAGGCTGAATCTACAGTTAAGCTCATAAAAGAGCATTTGTCCAAGGGGGTCTTCCTTGCCCTCTCTTCCGCATTACAAGCCCTATGTCACCCAACACCACCTCTTGATGGTCAAGGGAACTTAGGAAACGTCAGGGGGTGTGGCATAAGGAGATGCAGGAAGAGGCTAGAATTCCTAGGAAACAGAAGAAACATGGGCATCCAGTGGGCAGTCCCCCTGCCCAGGCGGAGCCAGTCCCATTGAATTAATTGGGTTTACTTGGCTTCTCCCCCGCGCACACACACACCTGGAAAAGGTCCTGTGGATGCTCATGAAAAGAAGGCAATTTCCTCTTGTGACTCTCCAGTCACAAAAGGAGCATTTGCCCAGTTCCCCTGTTCCTCCTGCATTTCCACATCCCACAGCACTCTTAAGGGTTTGCAAAACTTCAGAAGTACCTATTCAGAGGGCTGAATGGGGAAGATGGATGCAACCCTTTAATAACTGGAAGTACCTCTAGTTAGGTAAAAAGATGTTTAAGTACATGCTTAACTGTCTCATTGCAATCAATTGCAGTCAATTGGACTCAGACATGATTCAGTTTGGCTGGATAATTCTCATATTCTATCATATTCTCTCTCTCTCTCTCTCTCTCTCTCTCTCTCACACACACACACACACACACACACACACACACACACTTTACCAGTTCAGTTTATTATCATAACATGAATGTATATTTTGCTTTACAGCATAAGAGGCATCCTGATTAAATTACTTGATGGAAGTCTTTTTGAAATTAAGTAGTCCTTTAGAATAACTTCCAAGTAGTACTACTGAGTAACTTAGTCTGGGTGTCAGTCAGTAAGTCTAAGATTAGGAAGTTACACTTCAGATGAACTCTAACTGAACAATGCATTTTGAAAATGAGTGGGGTGCGGAGAGAGGGTAAGGAAAGAGTTTTGTGCAGAGAGCCTGTGAACATAATTTCAAAAATGAACTGCCCTAAAAACTGATTGAACACATTAAATGCTGTAAGAACAATCTCATGGGTCAGCTTTGGAAGCAATTTGTGTCATTTGGTATCACGCCACAGGAAACAGAGTTAGAGCATATATGTGGTCACAACCAATCCTTGTCATTGTGCCATGAAAGCCCTGGAACCTGTGATCAAAGCCTCAGACTAATCTTGAACTACAATCTAACCTTTGTCTGAACCTTGCAAATATTATTTTAAAGTGATGATACCATGTATTAGTTCTTTTCCATCTATCTGGCTTAAGAATTGCAAATTAATAGCTAGATGGCAGGGTGGAAGAATGCGCAAACTGGAGATGCCTTTCTTATTGTTACTTTCTTGTCAGGTAAGTACTAATGCTTTCCCTCTCCTTAAGTCAAACATATGTTTTTACTCCATAGTTATGTAGAATGTAAAGCATATTTTACCTTCCCAAAATACCTTTAAAATATTAGACAGATGTGAACTTTGACACAGTTAACTACAATTTGACTTTTACTGCAGATAATTTTCATCTAATGGATCATATAGCAAATAAGGATAGTCATGCTGTCTTCTGAAAGATGTTGCATGGGAATTGGCTGAATTCAGGTGAATCAACTAGATCTCAAAAAGAGGAGTTTAAAACTACTAGTGTCTAACCAACATATATCTTTACACTGGCTAAAAACACTTTTACATTTATCATCACAAACAGTTTATCACCACAAACAGTGATTCCACTGTACAGGAGAACCTTGTCAATTGTGGGTTCATTATCCACAGTTTCGCGTATCCACAATCGGGTAATAGACACCTGACCTCAGTATATGCGGGAGGAGGCAAAAAAAAGGGGGGGGGTTAGATTCACGTATCTGTAGGTTGGAGATGGCTGGAAATGACCTCAGAGGTCATTTCTAGCCTCCATTTTGACATAGGGAGCCATTTTATGGCTGCCTCTTTTTAAAAAGTGGGCAAAAAGGTGATTTTCAGCTGATTTTTGGCCAATTTGCAACTGTTGAGGGCATTGCTAGACTGCTGGGGACCCATGGAGCATAGCAAGCACCGCCCTCACATTTCTATGGCCTTTAAAAAAACCCCTCCTTTAAATAACAGGCAACATCTGCAGAAGATCAGAGGAGGTGAACTTTGGCTATCATCTAGCCTCCTTTGCTGGATGGCGTGGAGTCTCTCAGCTGCCTCCTTCACCCTTGGTCTGCTGGCTGGGACAACTCAGACCAGCACAGTCCTGCTGCCTGATTAGGAACCTTCCTTTCTCCAAGTGCCTGAACTAATACCACCTGCAGGCACTGATTGATTACATCAGCCTTGCCCAGAATCCTTCGTAAGAGGAAGGACCCTGGAGACGTTTTAAGGGAGGGGGCTGCTGCAGGCGGCACAGGCGGTGACACAGCCAGCGGTGCGGCCAGCCTGCAGGCGACCACCGAAGCCGGCCACCAAAGGGGGCCGGCCTTTGGTACCGGCCTTTGATGTAGGCCTGAGGGTTGGGCTATACTATTTTCAGTTTGGCTGTTTGAAGAGTTGTAGTAAGTGTGCCAGCTTTGTTATTGAGACTTGGTTGAAGTAGTTGTAATGTGTTTGGGTTTGTCTGGAGATGGGGAGACAGGAGGCACCTTTGTGGAATGCGGGGCAGCTATTCCGGTGGTGGTGGGGGAAATAGAAGAAGTAGCGTTGGCAGGTCAGCAGGCCATTTCAGGGGAAGGGTAGCCAGAAATGTAATAGCCGTCTCCCCTGCCAGCTGCCCTGTCAGCTCTTTGACCTTGGGGAGCACTGCCAGCAACCCACATAGCCTTACCTTGCTCCTTTGCAATGCCAGGTCGGTCCAAAATAAACCTGAAGTCATCCATGATTTGATTATGGATGAAGGGGCCGATCTGATGTGCATCACCAAGACTTGGTTGGGGGAGGCTGGTGGCCCAGTCTGGTCCCAGCTTCTTCCTCCAGGGTATTCTGTATAGGAGCAGGTGAGGGGATGTGGGCGGGGAGGTGGAGTGGCTGTGGTCTATAACATCTCCCTTACCAGGGTGCCTGTTAGGGTATCAGACCATATTGAATATGTTTACTTAAGTTTGGGTACCAGAGATAGATTGGGACTTTTGTTGGTGTACCGATCGCCCCATTGCCCAACGGAATCCCTTACTGAGCTCACGGACTTGGTCGTGGAACTTGCGTTGGAGTCTCACAGACTGCTGGTACTGGGGGACTTCAATGTTCATTTTGGGACCAACTTGTCCGGGGCAGCTCAGGAGTTCATAGTGGCCATGACAACTATGGGCCTATCCCAAGCGCTCTCTGGATCGACGCATATTGCAGGTCACACACTTGATTTGGTCTTTTATTCTGATCAGGGTGGTGTTCCGTGGGTGGGGACTCCTGTGGGGACTCCCTGGTGGCGCAGTGGTAAAACTGCTGCCCTGTAACCAGAAGGTTACAAGTTCGATCCTGACCAGGGGTTTAAGGTTGACTCAGCCTTCCATCCTTCCGAGGTCGGTAAAACGAGTACCCAGAATGTTGGGGGCAATATGCTAAAATCATTGTAAACCGCTTAGAGAGCTCCGGCTATAGAGCGGTATATAAATGTAAGTGCTATTGCTATTGCTATATCCCCATTGTCATGGATGGACCACTATCTGGTTAAGGCTGGACTTACAACCACTTCCCACCTCCGCAGGGGTGAGGGGACTATTAGAATGGTCTGCCCAAAGAGGTTATTGGATCCGGTAGGATTCCAAGAAGCCTTGGAGGGATTCAATGTTGACTGGCGATCCTGTTGATGTCCTGGTTGAGAATTGGAGAAACTTGCTCAACAGGGCAGTGGACACGATTGCTCCTAAGCGTCCCCTCCAACTCTCTTCAAAATTAGCCCCTTGGTATACGGAAGATCTATGGGGGCTGAAGTGGAAAGGTAGGCGGCGACTGGAGTGCAAGTGGAGAAAGACTCGACTCGAATCTGACAGATCTAAAGATCTATGCTCAGGCAATACGTGTGGCAAAGAACCGGTTCTTTTCTGCCCGTATTGCCTCTGTGAGTTTACGTCCGGCGGAGTTCAGGGTTGTGAGGGGATTAGTACCTGCCCCCCTCCCTTGAATCAGAATTTGGAATCATCAATTATCCGCTGCGATGTGTTTAAATAATTTTTTGCAGATAAAATCTCTCAGATTCGGGCCGACTTAGATGGAGACTCTACAATTAATTTGATGTCAGAACTGGAGGTGTCCAACTATTCCTCTTATTTGATTCGACTGGGTCAATTTCAGTTTGTGACTCCTGAGGATGTGGACAAGCTGCTTGGGGAGATGAGGCCTACCACTTGTTCTCCTCCTGACGCTTGTCCAACATGGCTTGTTCAATCTAGCAGGGAGGCTGTTGTAGGCAGCCTGGTGGAAATCATAAATGTTTCTCTTAGGGAGGGCAGGATGCCTCTTTGTCTTAAGGAGGCAATTATTAGACCTCTTCTAAAGAAGCCTGCATTAGATCCCTCAGAGGTGAGCAATTATAGGCCTGTCTCCAACCTCCCATGGCTGGGCAAGGTAATTGAGAGGGTGGTGGCCTCTCAGTTCCAGACAATCTTGGAGGAAACTGATTATCTAGACCCATTTCAAACTGGTTTTCGCACGGGCTATGGGGTAGAGACTGCCTTGGTTGGCCTGATGGATGATCTCCAATTGGGAATTGACAGAGGAAGTGTGACTCTGTTGGTCCTTTTAGATCTCTTGGCGGCTGTAGATACTATCGACCATAGTACCTTCTGGAACGTCTGAGAGTGTTGGGAGTGGGAGGCACTGTTTTACAGTGGTTCCGCTCCTACCTCTCAGACAGATTTCAGATGGTGTCGACTGGAGATTGTTCCTCTTCGAAATCTGAGCTTAAGTATGGTGTCCCTCAAAGCACCATACTTTCTCCAATGCTTTTTAACATCTACATGAAAACGCTGGGAGAGATCATCAGGGGATTTGGAGCTGGGTGTTACCAGTATGCTGATGACACCCAGATCTACTTCTCCATGTCAACTTCTTCAGGAGCTGGCATATCCTCCCTAAATGCCTGCCTGGAAGCAGTAATGGCCTGGATGGGGGAGAATAAACTGAAGCTAAATCCAGATAAGACGGAAGTATTGATTGTGTGGTGTCAGAACTCTAGAGACGATTTTGATCTCCCTGTTCTAGATGGGGTCACACTTCCCCAAAAGGAACAGGTTCTCAGTCTGGGAGTATTTCTGGATTCACACCTCTTCTTGGTTTCTCAGGTTGAGGCGGCGGCCAGGGGTGCTTTCTATCAGCTTTGGCTGATACATCAGCTGCACCTATTTCTCGAGATCAATGACCTCAAAACAGTGGTACATTTGTTGGTAATCTCCAGACTTGACTTCTGTAATGCGCTCTACATGGGGCTGCCTTTGTATGTAGTCCGGAAACTTCAGTTGGTTCAGAATGCGGCAGCCAGGCTGGTCTCTGGGTCAGCTCGGAGAGACCACATTACTCCTCTGTTGATGGAGCTACACTGGCTGCCAATAGGTTTCCGGGCAAAATACAAAGTGCTAGTTATAACTTACAAAGCCCTAAATGGCTTAGGCCCTGGGTATAAGAGAACGTCTTCTTCGCTATGTGCCCCACAGCCCATTGAGGTCACTTGAGGAGGTCCGTCTCCAGTTGCCGCCAACTCGTTTGGTGGCTACACAGAGATGGGCCTTCTCAGCTGCTGCTCCAAGATTGTGGAATGCGCTCTGTACTAAGATACGAGCCTCCCCATCTCTGGCCATTTTTAAGAAACTTCTGAAAACACATCTCTTCAACCAAGCTTTCTCAGCTTTTTAAAACTTGTTTTTAAATTGTTTTGGCTATTTAATTGGTGTTTTATGTGGTTTTAATTGTTAATTATTATTTTATGCAGTTTTCTAATTTCTGTTTTAATTGTTAATTGATTTTAATGGTGTTTTAATGTAAACCGCCCTGAGCCTTTTGGAAGGGCGGTATAAATTTTTTAATAATAATAATTAATAAACATTTGTAATTTTCAGCAGTTTTGTTTTACTCCTGGGGGCCTGTGGAGCACATTAGGCCACCCCTTTGCATTTCTAGAGGCTTTTAATCTCCTTTTTTTAAAAAAGTGGCAATTTTGGGCCAATTTCAACTCCTGGGGGACATTTATGAACTGCTGGGGGACCTGTGGAGCACATTAGGCCACCACCTTCCATCTGTAGAGACTTTTAGCCTCGTTTTTAAAACTTCCCCAAAAATGGCAATTTCCCTCTCCTGGAACCTAACTTCCATGATCCCAGTATTTGTGGTTTACATTTCCGCAGTAGGAGCGGAGAACAGAACCTCTGTGAATACTGAGGTTCTCCTGTATCACAAAGTGGGAGTCCTGAAAATAAATTTTAACTGTTTTTGCTCCCCTGAGCCTCCTTTGAATCAGGCCAAGGTTCTCTAACTTTGGACCCAAATCAAAAGGGGGTCCAAAAGGGCTTGATTCTGCACTGCTAACCCTGCCACCTCCCTACCCCAAACTTATCAAAGAAGGAGGGTGGATAAAGGTAGTGGGGTATGTGGAGAGGCTCACTGTAATATAGACCCCAGGCTTAAGGCCTGGATTCTGTTGCAAGCAAATCATGTCCAACTGACACTGGGAAGCATGCAAAACATAGTTCCCAATCTTCAGCGTGTTAATGGTCATTGCTGTGTCTGCTTGTGACAGGTTATCTATAGTCTGGAAAGCACTGTGAAGTGCAGTTCCATTTTGCCTCACATGGGCGGGATGAAGGAGGGCACGAGGCAGCCATATGACATTGAAGCCAGCAGTACATAGCTCTATTCTCGTGGATCAGTTGTGCCACCACTTGTGCCCCTGCCACCCAATGGCATCCAAGATTAAATAGGTTAAATGGGATCTGATTCAAATTTGGGCCCACTTAATTCAAGTTAATCCTTTTCCAAATCAAGGGAAGTTTGGTCATCACAAACTTTAAGTTTGAGTTTTTCAAAAGATGATGCCATCACTTTATAGATACCTAACAATGGCATTACATCACAACAGTATTTCATGACATTATATATTGCAACACTTAAGCCACAATTCTTTATCATAATTATTTGAGGGTTGCTTTCATTGTTTTGGAAAAAGCAGCAATGGCTCAAGACCTGTCTAAAGTTGTGCCTTTTTTGAGACGTAGCCATGTGTTAATATTCAATATGTGAGGTTTTTCTGAGTACCTATGGAGAAATGTGGCTGAGTTGCAGCTAGTCAGATCCTTAGTCCATATAGACTAGTATTGCCTACTCTACCTGACAGCAACTATCAGGCAGAGTTCTTTACCAGCCTTGCCACATAAGATCCTTTAATTGGATATGCCAGGGATTGAACATGGGGACTTAAATATGCAAAGCTTTACCATTTGTGCTCTACCACTGAGTTATGTTCCTTCCCTAACTTTTTACTTGCAGGTGCTGTTAGTATTTGTACAGATGTTGTATTATTATGTGTTTTTAAAGCAAATCTTCCAAAAATAATAATAACCTCATATTAAAATTAAGATTACAAATTAATATCTATATTTATAAAAGGCTAAAGACGTACGTGGCAAGCCCCACCCACACAGTGCTTTACCAATTTGAGGTAACAGAGTAGAAGCACTGTGGTGATTGGGTTGCAGGGATTCTATATGCAGATAGGGAGGAGGAGCCTGAGAGAGCAGAAACATTGTGGTGACTGGGCTGTGAGGATTCCATATACAGATAAGGAGGAGGAGCCTGTGATGGTTAAGGTCAATTGAAATGCAATTGTAACTGGTCGAAAGATGTAGAGGAAAGAAGAATCTATATATTGATTGTAGAGGAGAGAAGAATATATATATAGAGAGAGAGAGAGAGCGCCAGGGGTCTGTGAAGAGAGACCTGAGGGAAGGAGCAGGAACAGATCTTGGGTGATCGTGGGGAGGACGCCACAGCCGTGACCAAGAGGAGTGAGGGGGTTGGAAGCAACAAGATGGAGGAGGAGGAGCAGCCTGGGTCAGGTGAGGTAGTGAGATCTCTGAGGTGAAGGGGCGTGTGGGGGTGAGAGGAGCAATCAAGTGCTAGCGCACAGATGCTTTGCGGAGGTTAAGAGTATAAAAGAATATTTTAAAATAACTATTATGTATACTAAATGAGCTTTCAGCCATTCAGAATCAGTGCTCCAGGCTTCAGTTTATGATTTAAGAACTCTGCATTTCATTTTAAAATGTGTTTTTGCATTACTTGCTGTAGTTACACACAACATGGCAAAACTAAAATATACTCAATACATTAAATTTTGAACTATAGCATTATTTGTTCTGTTCTATGTGAAAAATATGGGATAAATGCCACACATAGATATGATCAGCTCTGTTGGTTGGTTGTCATTATTCTTTTAATTGTTCATTAGCTCAGCTTTGCAAAATTACACCCAGGAATGGTAATGAAAATACTTTCTAAGAGGACATAGTTTCCAATAAGTCTATTTTAACTAAGAAGCTGTGGTGAAGGAAGAAATAATATGCAATCTGCATTACAGCACACAATGACCACTCTTTAATAAGAATATTCTCTTTCTGCCTCCGTACCTATATATATATATATATATATATATATATATATATATATATATATATACACATACCTATACATATTTTAAAAATGCAAACATCTATGCATTGATATAACAAAGATTAGAAATACAAATATTTTTTATTTCAGTTGCATCAGTAGGATATACAGTACTATAAGTATTTCTTTGCAGACAGGAGCAGAATTAAACCTGTTTACATAGTAATTTTGGAACACACAGTCAGTAAAAACAAGTAATTTAATTTGGAACCCTTTGGCATGTCAAGCGTCGAACAATGTCAAAAGGTTGTCTCTCCCACAATGTTTTTTCCACTAAATATACATAATCAACTGTGTATATGTAATATAACGCATTAATTTAGACTTAGGATAGGCCAAAAAGCATTCTGAAAACAGTCACAATCAACCCAGGACTATGCCTAAACTTAACTAGTAAGATGCTGCTTCCATCAAATTATCAAAATGTTCTTTCAACATTAAAACAATATATCATGATGAAAAGGAAACCCATTCTATGTTATGCCTTTATTTAAAAGGTTTTAATTATGCAAGCCTTTTTCTTTTAAAATAACTCCAAGTGAAGATAAAATAATAGCCTCGGTTTTTAGAATATATTACTCTCTCATATAATGCCTGATATCTCTATGCAACTGAGCTTGTGTCCGGACAGGACTGTGAGCAGCAAATGCAGTAAAGTCTGGTCAGCATTAGGGTCAAGGAGCCATCAGGGGCCAGAACCGAAGCTGGAAGTCAGAGCCAGGGAGCCAAACCAAGAATCAGGACTGAAAGGCAGCCAGTAATCAAGACCTGAAACTTCAAGTTAAGCCCTAAAATCTAGGGATGTGCACGAATTGAGATTTGTGCACTGATTTGAAGCTCAATTTGGGCACCTTTAAAAGTGAGAAGAGTAGGTCCATTCCTGCTCCACCACTGCCACTCACTGCAGCTGCCTACTGTGGTGGTGTGCCCTCCAGCAACCCTCATGCAGCACCGGTACACACATGCACAGTGGTCATTTGCATGGTCAGCTTAGTTGCTGACCACACAAATGGCCACCAGACATACGTGGAGGCCATGTGTGAGCTGCCACCATGTTGGCACCATGCAAGGGGGTGCTGGAGGGGGTGCCACTGTAGCAGGAAGCTGCAACAGAGGAGCAAATACGGACCTGCTCTCCTCACTTTAAAAGGTCCCTGAGCTGAATTTTGAATCATTGCATGAATCTTGATTCGTGCACATCTCTACTAAAAGCTCATGTGACCAGTTGCTCGGAGACTTCCCATTCTGCAAAGCCATTCTCTTGGCCCAGCCATTCCATGGGCCCTGTAAACTTCCCTTCCTACACAAGTGGACTCTGCAGAGGGTGCCTTTTAGCAATAATGATTGGATCCCAAGAGCTGCATAGTGTAAATTTCTGCACTAGTAAAGTAAAATTGTGTTGTTGAGTCAGTGTTGACTCCTGGCAACCAAAGAGCCTGTGGTTTTCTTTGGTAGAACATAGGAGATACCATACTCCCACACAGTATGAGATGATGCCTTCCAACATATTTTTATATTGTTGCTCCTGATATAGGTGTTTCCCACAGTCTGGGAAACATACCAGAGGGGATTCAAACCAGCAACCTCTTGCTCCCTAGGCAAGTTATTTTCCTCAAGCGCCATTAGGTAGCCACAAATTTCTACATTACCCATGTGAAACATTTGATGTGTTTTTTCTTTGAACACTTGACTCCCAAGGAATTTCACAAGCTGCTTTTGAAGCTCTCCTCAGTTTTAAATGTTATTTGCCATCTCCCTATTGAACTATTTGCCATCTCCCCATCTCTGACCATTTTTAAAAAGGCACTGAAGACACATTTATTCACCAAGACTTTTAAATAGATTTCTAGTTTTAATATTTCTAATATTGGGTTTTTAATGTTTTCAATGATTTTAATAGTTAATTGATTTGATGTTTTAAATTATTTTAATTGTAAACTGCCCAGAGACCCAAGTTTTGGGTGGTATAGAAATATTTTAAATAAATAAATAAAATCTCATATTTGCATGATGTTTCTTCGTTTCAGACAATGCTACACAAAGAGGATTAGCTGGTTCTGTATGCTCACATACAGAGGCTTCATCTCTGAGAAATTGGAACTTACACATTATTATTATAAACTGCTCTGGTAATATTTTACATGGATGGGTGAGCTACATATTTTAAAAATAAAATAAATAAAATTTTATATCAGTTTCTAGATCATGACCCTATACATGGATGGATCTCTGTTCTCCTTCAATTGAAGACCATCTCATTCTCCTAAGGAAGTGAAATGTAATTTTCCTGCAGTAAACTAAGCAAACCATGTTAGTCTGTGGCTACTATGCTCTCCTGGCAAATACTATTAGAATTCCGAGACACATGAATCAGATTACCTAGGGCTTTCTGGCAGAAGTCTGTCTTCCATATTTCACTAGCTTTGTGGTAGTATACATTAATGGTCCTTGCTCCTTGACCTCGGAATATTTTATGTTAAATGTAACAGCATACATATGTTCAGAAATTGGGGTGCATGTCTAATAACATGAAAACTGAAAAATGGCACATAAGCTTCAGCAGACTTCCAAATCATAGTTTTGACAAATTCATCTGGCAGTTTTTCAAAAGATCAGACCTTAATTTCAAATGAATTCACTTTCCAAAATTGTGCAGAGTCCTGACATGTACATTATGTGCATAAGCAATTATAAGCAATTTCATTGGAATCCAAATAATTAAATATTAGTCTCAACTTATTTTAAAACAAAACAAATAAAACACAGCTGACTATATTAATGTTAATAATTTTCATTCAACTTTACCTTGATATCAGATGTGTCACGCTGACAATTGCGCCATGCCCTTGAAATTGATGAAAAAGTTCTATCTGCATGATCAAACTTGCCCCCTTGCAAGTTTAGGAAAAATGTTGTAAAGGGTTCCTAGAAAGATAGTAACAAAATAAACTGAAATACTTTCTGAAAGAGAAGAAGAGCAATTAGATAGATAGAGAGACAGATAGAGAGACAGATAGATAGGAGGGAGGGAGGGAGGGAGGGGAGGGAGGAAGTTTTAATCCTGGTTCCATACAAAACTCCCTTGTCTTGGGCTTATGCACTTCATCCACCCCACATCATGTACAAGGGGAGAAAGGATTTTATTATTGATCCCGATTTAAAAGATGCCAGGATTCTCTATGATGTCCAAGCCTAGAAAATCCTAACTTGTTCTAACCGGAGTTTTAAAACAAGGCAGGATATGAAACCCAGTTCACGGTTCGGACATCACAACAAATCTTTCAACCAAGATCAAAAGTAGAAAACCTCTTGTCATGTGTGCAAAGAGAGGAGTGCAAGTCTCAGGGACATGGTGTGGAACCTGGATTAACTCATGTTTACACATTACATAGGAATCAAACCAATAGTTTTCACCAATAGTTTCAAATAATTCTGCAGGTAAACTGGTAAGTTTTATTTCTGTTGTGAGTTAAAAGATAAGATGTGGGGAAAAAATAAAAAATAAGATGTGGAGTGAAATGTTTATTCTGATGAAGTAACACCTACTTTATACATCAGTACAAAATTCAGGTTTCCAACATCACTTCTGACATGGCTTGTGTTTTCAAGCATTGTAAAAATAATATATCCACATGTACAATACATTTTAAAGAACTAAATTCTACAGCTGGGAGCAATGTAACATGGTGGGTAGGAACATGATGTGCTATGAACTAGGAAATTCTAGGTTAATGTCAGACTGTATTTATTGGATGGCCTTAGGAAAGCCACTATATTTCAAACTCAATTTCTTCCCTCCCATCTGTAATATGTGTATAATCATACTGGTTATACTTCAAGGTTGTTTTCAGAATTACTTAAATATGAAATTACATCATTTAGGGAAAATGTTTTATATTCTGACTACTTATGACTGTATTAAGGAAAACATATGTGTCAAACTGATTATTACTATTTCACCGATTATTAGCTATGGTTGTAATCCTGCCTAACACACACATTTAAGGCTCTTTGAACTTGCATGTGTAACTGTCCCAGCCAGGATAGGTTACTTTACATATGACCAAAACTTTTCAAATGGCCTTAAAACATCTGACATAATCTGAACAGAAGAATAAAACCCAACATGCTTCTTTGTAAACTAATTTTAAAACTCCCCACAGTTTCAAAAGTAATTTGCAATCTAGCAAATTTGCAAAGTAGGGCAGGATCTGCTTTGGACTTGCAGGATTTGCTGCCAGTGGTGGCATATGGGAAAAAAATACTGAGTGGTGACACAGAAGGGGCATAGTCCAGTTATGGGTGGGTGAGCTGTGTCCTACATATTAGATTTCTGAATAAGAATTGGGGGACAGGTGGGAAGCAAACTATTTGTCTAGGGGAGTGCTTGCCTCCCCACAAGCCACCCTTATCTGTTGCAAGTCCAAAGCCATACTAGTCATGTAGTCTCTTACTAGTCATGTAGTAAGAGACCAGAACGAGTCATGTAGTTCTTTGTATCCTGGCAGTTCAGATTAAAACTTCTTCAGAAATACTGGCTGACTTCCTGATTAAATTACTGGACAGAACTCCCCTTGAAATTAATAGGACAAGTGAGTCAAGACTAACTTGTCCTATTAATTTCAATGGGACTTCTGTCGAGAAATTTATTCAGGATGTCAGCCACTATATACATGCACAACTTTTTCTTTGTTGTATCTTCTTACACAGTTCACAATTAAGAAAGAAAAATGTTTCATCAATTGAAAAATCTCCTTCTAGTCAAAGGACACTTGGCACACATATTAGTGGATAATTGCTTGAAATTAGCTACATACCATAAATTACTTCAAGGATTTATGTCTGCTGGTACAAATCTAACAAGTTTAATTAATGATGTGCTGCTAATGCTTTTCCAAATAAATTAGTTTCCACTGGATAAATCATCATTCCAGTTTATTTTACAGAAACATGACCTGTTTCATACATATATCAAGTCTAACCAATTGAAATATCCATAAGCATAAACCACATTATTTTGAAAAAGAGGTATGATAATTCTATGTAATATTGTGTCTCATGAGCTTATTTTAGCTTTTCAATGATGAAAATTAAATCCAGTTATACTTAAATACCATAAGTAGTCAGATTACATTTCAATTTAAAAAAAAACCAGGCAAAACATAATTCTAAACAAAACAAAAGAGAACCTACTTGAAAAGCATATGTTAAGAGTGAACTTTCATGATTATATGAAAAGTTTGTACCACAAAAAAAATCTAATTATTGTGTTTGAAATGTGGAAGCCGTTTCTATTTCTGTTAATCAAAAACAAGCTACTGATTTTAATCAATCTTAGTTCATTTAATCCCTTTCCATTTTAAATCTCTTGTAATTTAAAAGAATATACTTCTAAGACTATACTTACAATTCTTAATAACCAAGTAAGTGTAAAACTTGCTGTTGAATAATGAGTTCCATAATGAAACTTTGGAACCTGGTCGTCTTCCCATGATTCATAGCGTTCTGCGAAGAATGCACCTCTCTTTGGATTAAGAGCACCAATAGGCTGGGGGGAGGAAAAAAATGGGCTCAACACATCATACTACTGGCGGAGCAAGCCACAATAAAGAGATCCAATACACAATGAATAAATATAATTTGTCTAATTCAAAATATGCTAATGTGTAACACATATACACACACACACAACACACGTATATCAAAAATATGTACCAACGGTATATCCATTTGAACATATATGACTTTGTCAAATAAACACTGTACAATGAACCTGTTTGGTTCATAGTTTTAATCCCTCAAGAGTGAAGAGAAGTGTATATTTAATATGCTTCTTATGTTATCATAATACTGGCAGCAGTTGTAGTATCTAATCCATTAAATGATTTATTATGCATTTTGTAATGCTGTCTATTTATTAATTAATTAATAAATTAATTAGACAGTTTTGCACCAAAATGCATGAAATGAAAGAATGTGAAAGAAAAAGCTGACCATTTCAACCTTATAAATAAAACATCACATATAAAACACAATATAAACTTCTAATTTCTACTTGAAGGTATTTCAAAACCACCCTCTAACACATTTTCAGAAAGCACCATTACAGGAAGTTGTTATTGCTATGTCTCTTCTAGCTTCTCCCAGCAAAATCCCATGTACTGCAGAATGTGCTTCAGTGCAGAAACTACATGGGTGACTTCTAAAAACATGGCTGAGGTCAATTGTGCCACTTCCACTCAATAACTGCAACCCCTCCATCTGACAATGACTGGTGTGTGTGTGTGGGGGGGGGGTGGACTCCAATTGACCCCATCCACATGATTTCAATGTTTACACATATATCATAGCAATGAAGGGTCTTCCTTTATGGAAGTTGCTCCCAAAATAAAAGTGGAATTGTAAATATAGGAGCTGATGGAACATACACATAGGAGCTGGAGAGTGAGTGTGTGAGAGTGTGTGTTGCCATAGTAACTAGGCACGGAATGTTCAGCGGGAGAGATTTAAAAAAGGACAGTTGGTTAGGAGAAGACTGTTGTAGTAGGAGTGTTGGAGCCGATTGTTAGGAGTGAGAGGTTGGACAGAGCATAGCAAAGAGATTGTTCAGGGGTTTGTGTGAGACTTCATTGGTGAATGTGTGGAGACTGTGGAACCAGCAGTACACTGGGACAGTACAGTGGGGAGTGTTAAGCCTGGGAAAGAAACCTTGAAAGTGCAAGATGGCCAGAAGTGAAACCTCCTGGTGACAGACAGGTAAGTCTTAGTTGATTCACTAAAGTCTGCAAACCAAATTTTATTTACCTCTGTCTCAGTTATATCACCTCCCTAAATATTACATGTTATCAAGAAGGAAACACCACTCAGAGAGTTAAACAGTTGATGTACTTAGCAACTCTGTAGAGAAGTTTATGTGCCCTGCCTTGCAGAGCTCTTTATTTCAATCAGTTGTAAACAATAAACTTATTATTGTTTTTGTTCTACACAAAAACAAATTTCATTTGTACACTGAACATATACACCTATCCTGCACTTGCGAGGCTATGTAACCAAGGTGTTGAGTACTGAGAGTAGGGTAATAAGTAATCATATGGTGGCAGTGAAAGAAAGTAAAAACGGAATAAATTCCCAGAACCTGCAGACTAAGTTGTTATAAAACAATATAAAAACAAATCACCTCTCTGGACTTGAGAGGGGCATCAGGGTGGGTTCCGGACAGACCTTCACCTCCCACAAATCAAAATAAAAAAAACAAGCAAGATTGTTCCTTGCCTTATCACTCTGCTTGCTTGTTTGCTTGCTTGCAAACACAAGTCCTGAAGAAACCCTTCCCATCATTAGATCCTGACCCACTCCTGTCTCTCAGAACTGAACAAGGGAACTGTGCTAACTTTTAATGCAATTTGGTCTGATAAATGCAGATGAGTTCCTTGATCACTATTTAAACTGTATCAAAAGTGAACACAGTTGCCCTGTTTGGTTCTAAAACCTTTTTCCAAGGGCCATTAATCTGTGCGAGTCAGAGGCATGGATGTGAGATGGGGTAGGGATACAGGCCAGAAGACAACCCATTTGGAAAAGACAGTTCTCTATTATTAAAACAGTTTTGAATTAATTACAGAGTTGTTAGAAATTGTTTTGGCATTTGTAGATTTAAATTAATAATTACAAACCAACCCTTCCCAATTCCTTCTCATAGGACATGAAAAGGTTTCTGACATACAAATAGTCCTAATGGGGGTGGGGGGTAAAATTGATGAAATTCATGTGCTCCAACCTTTTAGTAAGGATTTATTAGAAATAGCTGGGTGCTATTAATTTCCTGATAATATTCTTTAGTACAGCAATTAACTTGTTGGCATCAGTGCAAAGTACTTTTGGTGAATAGAGGCAACAATTTCCAAAGTGGTAAGTTAGTTTGGGCGGTATAGAAGTTTAATAAATAAATAAATAAATAAAGTTAGGACAGTGTTCATACAACCAATTATCCTGCAAAGAAATGGGAACCTCATCACTCCCCTGCTTACCCAAGTTTCTTATCATGTGCGGAAATATAGTGAAAATCCTGTTCACTAAGTGGTAATCCATTCATGGGTATCTGTAAAGTAGGAAACAGGATTTTCACTGCATTTCTGTACATGAAAAGAAACCTGGATGAGCAGGGGAGTGGTAAATTCCCATTTATTGGCAGGACAACACAAGATTACTGGCTCATCAAGTGGCTACATGCACATCCTTCTAAAATACATGATCATACATGAGCATTTGTATTCACTGTCTACGTAGTCATCTTGGAAAAAGATTTCATCACTCATGGAATCAGATTTAAATTTTTTTAAATGGCAGGTTTGATATTTTTCATACATTATCTAGAACTAGAATTATCAGAACAAGAAGAGTGCTGAGAAGATTTCATTCAATCAGGGTTTGAGGCTAATTAATTATATAATCAAGATCCTGATATTTTGGAACAAGCCACCAGACTACAAAACACTAAATGACAACGCTTATGGTGGGATTATTTCCCACCATAAATTTAAAAAACAACAGTAACAATAAACCAACAAAAGAAAGTTTTATTAAAGTCCTAACCACACAATCCTACCTTGCTTTTAAGGGTTTTTAAAAACCAGTTTCAAGAATTCCAAACACAGAATTTACCACCCCCACTCACCAAAAGCAATTCTATTTTTATTTTAAACAAAGGCTTCTTCCTCACCATGCCACCAGTGGCTGCCATGGCCAAGAACAAGCCTTTTCCTCAGTCTTCACCAAGGAACTGGTGAGTGGGCACCATTTCCTGCTCGGTGGCCCCCCCTGCTGACTTAAGGCAATAACACCACACTGTTCAAGTAACAGGCACTAGAGTTATCAGGCAGTACAGAGGATTGTTGCACTAAATAATTTTAGGGCATGTGCCTAGCACAGTTCCCTCTAAGGCGTGCACACATGCACGCACTTACAAGTTTTCTCATGTCTGCTCAGTTAATTTTAGATCCCGCTCAGGTTCAATTAGGAAGGCCCCACTCTGAATGCATGTGTGTACACAGTGCCTTGATACTGCCACCCAGAACAAAACTCATCCTGCATAGAGATGAAAAAAAATTAGAGGGACCAGTGGTGCATAGGCACCTCCCCACTGGCAACACCCAGGCCTAGATAGAGAGTATGAGCCTTTCCCAACATTTGATAATTATAAAGTCTGAAAATGTACAATATATATTATATGCATAAAATAAGCAGAATTGATTTGGATGTCTGTAGACAAAAGTAACAAACAGACTGGAACAAAAGTGGCACTGCTTGATAATGGCTTGCAGTTTCTTTTTATACACATGAAACAAGTCAGATAGATTCAAATTCATTTAGGCCCAGTCATGGTGTTTCATGAAGAAGTACTAACAAGCTTGTAGATATGAGAATTCAACAGTAAATACTTTATTTGAAACCATACTATGATAACCATCCAACTAAAACACATGACCAATGCAATTATAATGCTTTTATCACAGGTCCTTGAAAATCATGAAGGTAGAACTAACAAATGAAAAACCACATTTTAAAATACAGTAGCCCACTTTTTAAGGGATGTTTCTTATAATTTAGGTAAAGAAAAGAGAGACACGGGAAGGAGGGATTAAGCTTTGTGCTGCCTGTACACAAAAAAGATTTGCCGTCCCAGCTTGAGGACTTTGGGGAGGAGTTGGGGGCGAGTGAAATCTTTTTAAAAACTTTTTTCAACCACCACTGCGTGGCAGGGATGATAGCAATAGCACTTAGCAATAGCACTTACATTTATATACCGCTTTATAGCTGGAGCTCTCTAAGCGGTTTACAATGATGTAGCATATTGCCCCCAACATTCTGGGTACTCATTTTACCGACCTCGGAAGGATGATAGCAGAGATGGGGGTGGCTGGCGGAGTGCAGTGGTTGTGAGGGGAGAATGAGGCGGGGAAGCGAAGGAGGCGGAGGCAAGGGCTCCTTCCCTGGGCCCACCTTGCTGCCACCATGGATGGTGGTGGAGACAACAGCAAAAGCTCTTTCCATGGGCCGGCCTGCCACTCAAATGACAGGTCAGGCCATTTTCAGCCCATTTGGGGGCTCTCTGTGCACATGTGTGCATGTGCAGAGAGCCCCCTAATGGGCCCAGGGAAGGAGCTCTTGCTACCTCCACGGGTGCCACTGGAGCGCCATCCCCCACCAGCCACACCCATCCGCTACCATCCCCACCACACAGCGGTGGTTTAAAAAGGTTTCAAATTTTGCGATTCGTAAAATGAATCAGGTTTTGCTATTTGATTCAAGGTCAAATTGCATCGCAAGATCCTTGAATTAATTCATTTAAAACAGCGTGCTTGGCTGGCTGTCTCGACAAATCAACTTCAAACCGCTCAAATCAATTCAAGTTATTTGAGCACCATTTTGAGGCCCCTTTTTCTGGGGAGAGCTGGGAAAACTGGCCTAAAAATGGCCCTGTTTTTCTGGGGTAAGCTGGTCTATCAATTGGGATTGATGGGCAGACCATTCCTCTGCTCCAGACTTAGTAAGTCTGACCAGTCCACTGAGGCGGGCAGAGAGACTAAGTCTCCCAAAAAAATGAGCCTCGAAATGGCGTTTGAATAACTTGAATTGAGTGGTTTGAGCTGAGGTTGAGGTTAACTTGAGTGGTTTGAGGCTGATTTGTTGAGACAGCCAGCCAAGCCAACTGTGATGTGATTCTACTTTGAATAGAATTGCAAAATCTGATTCATACACACCTCTACAAGCAGCATTTCAGTCAACCAGAAGTGTTTATGGAGGTCTACTTTTATTTTCCAACTTACCTAGATAACAATGAATCACAAAATTTTAGACTGACAACATAGCATTGACATTTGACAATGGAATGGTACTTGATTTTAGACTTTGCTGTTATTTTTATTTCTCTGCTCATAAGTTCAAGTTATGGACAATCTGATAGCTCTCTGATTTGAACTATAACATTTTTTTTAAGTGGCTGCTATATAAAAAGGGGCTTCATATCAGATAGGAAATATTTCAAGGAAGAATGACGTTTACTCTGATATCATATTTATTAGAGAACCATTATAGAATCAACTTCATCTTTTGCATTGTGGCACAATTCAGCCATGCTTGCCTTTGTATCAATGATATTAGATCACTGGTAAATAAATTAGATTCAGTAGCAATACAAACAGTGCTGTATTTGTATGGCACTGAAGCCTTTCAAATATATGCTTTTAACTGCTCCAGTTTTTATTATTCTCTAAATAAGATGACCACAGATCAATAGTTACAGAATTACATTTGCTGAATATACAGCTAAAACCAATTAGAATTGATTTAATTCTCTTTTGAAAAAAGAAATAAAAGGTATAATGTGGAGATCCATACAGCTGGGATGCACAGTATTGATTTTAACTCTTCTTTTTTGTTACAGTCAGTCTCTAAAACCTGGCAAGAGGACGACTATCAAGGCATGCCACATTCATTTGCAAACACATTTTTTAAAAAGTCACCAAACGAGGGGAAAGGTTTGGAAATAAAGAACTATGGAGCTGTGCACTGACAATGATACACTATCAGCTTACTCAGAGAAGTTACAGTGGGAATACACACATTGAATTATACATTACACGAATGCACTGATTTATTGTGGTAATAACATCCACCTCATTAAAAGATTCTGCTTTGCTGCAGTTGGAAGGCTACATATTGTTTACTGCTATAAATTAATGGCAGTACACAGAAGACTGTGGAACCCCTGTAACAATAGATCTGTAATGACAGTGCTCTATATCACTGCTTCCTCAGCAGCTTCACAATAAAATGGAGACAATGTATTGGGTTAATACATTCTACCATGTTGACCCATATTTTCCTGACAACCTCTATAAGGCCTGGCAAATAGTTAACTAATTATCAACCATTGCAGGGGGGGGCTACTCTAAAATCCTCTCTTGATCCTGAATCTTTCATAAAATATTCATTTTGCTTTCACTATCACATTTTGAAATGAACAGATAGCTACTGTTCGACTTAATTGGCTTTGAAGAGGCATTATTTTCATACGGGTGCCTAAGCTAGGAAATTCCCAAATGTGATGCATCAGCCATAAATGTGTTTATGAAAACTGAGTGCCAAGAGCTGTTTACTGGCTCACATAGGAGAATGGCATTCACTGGAAAATGGGCAACTAAGAGCAGTCCTTTGACCTACAATAATACAATAGGTCTTACTTATTGCAGGAATGAACAGTAAGAGCAAAGCAATTCTATGATTAGATACTGTTATCAGAGCTCAAGATTGTTAACTGAGAAGTCCAAGAAGAAACCAAACACATTACTGTGTAAATATGCAGGAGTTGGCAAGACAAACTCTAACAAGTAATCTCAATTATTTATTCAAAACCTTTGAACTATAAACAGTACTAGCTTCCTGGTGCTGGTAGATCTCCAGTTAACAAAATCAAGAGGATGGTAACGCTTTCCTTAAACAATGAAAGGAACAAGACAAAACTGTGGGGGTTGAATTGGCACCATCAGCATCCAGAGGGATTTCTAGGAGAAGCAAAGTATGTACATAAAATATATATACATAGAATATGCAAAATATTCCACACTGACTCAGTCATGACCTGGGAGACTGACCCCCCTGGCCCTACTTGCAGATACCCTTGATTGGTAAATAGATTTTTTGAAAAGCACCTGGGCTTTGCATTTTAAGAAAGAAGTTGATAAACTGGAAGAGGTTCAGAGAAGGGCAACAAAGATGGTGAGGAGTCTGGAAACCAAGTGATATGAGAAATGGTTAAAGGAGTTGGGTATATTGATCATGGAGACGAAGAAAAGAAGACTAAGTGGTGATGGTGGTGGTGCTATGATAGCCATCTTCAAATACTGTCACATAGCAAAAGGAGCAGACTTGCTCTTTGTTGCTCCTGTACTATAGAACCAATGGGTTGAAATTACAAACAAGCAGATATAGGCAAGACATTAGGAAAACTTCTTAACTGTGAGCACCGTTGAACAGAGAAACAGTTTGCCTCATGCAGAGGTAGGCTCTTCCTACACTGGAGCTTTTTTCAATTCAATTACTTTATTATGATCAAAGACCAGCACAGTTTACAAACAGAAGGCCGTCCCCTCCCACCAAAAAAAGCCCTACATAACCTACAGATTTATAATACAGTGGTTAAGCACATAGATCAGTTAACAATGATTCTTAATGAACTCCTGGTGGATTTTACCGGAGTTTTTCAAACAGAGGCTGGACAGTAATCTGTGAGGGATGCTGTAGCAGTTTCATTCCCTCCAAGTTATCTTCCAATTCTAACGTTCTATGTTATACATTGATATACATCTAGCACTTCTTCTGTTACAGTCTCCCATGCTGTTTCTTTTATGAAAACTCTGCTTTTCTGTAGAAGCAAAGCATTGACAAGCATTTGGTGCCAGGAAAAGGAAACTTTTTTCTTTCTTTCAAACTTTTTTTCAAATTTTCAAAGCAAGTTTGAAGCCTACTCAGGGAAGAAGAGGAAAAGCAGACCTGAGAAGGTAAGCAAGATTCTCTACAAAAAAAAACCCCAAAAAACAAAAACAAACCCTTCTTCAAACAAACAAACAAACAAACAGGAGGAGGAAATTTGAGGGGCTGATTTCTCTTTAGAGGAGAAGTCACAGCGTGTGTATCTGTGTTTGGTTTTTGCCAGGTCTTGCTTTTGCCAGGGCCTGTTTTGGGGGCTTTGTGGCTTTCGGTTTTTGTTTCTCTTTTGTGTGGAAAGAGACAGTTGGAAGAGCCAGCTAGGGCTGAGGTGTGTCACACCTGGTGGGAGGGCCACACTCCTCTTGAGCCTATTTGCCTCAGTTTAAAGCCTACTTTCTATATAAGAGGCAACAGCCAGGGAACTTAGCGAACAGGAATTAGCAAGCAGCGTCATAGGAGTTGTGTGTGGAGTTTAGTAGGGAAGTGTGCAGGAGAGCTCAAATGGGGGCCCCTTGATCACAAGTAGACCAGCAAAAAGAGAAGGTAAGTACTACTCCCTCTTTCACAGGAGGAGAGGTTTAGATTTGTTAGGCATTGGGATATATTTTGGGCCAAGACGAACCTGTACAAAAAGGAGAGGCTCCACTTTAATCAAGATAGAACCAGACTGCTGGCATTTAAAATAAAAAAAAGGTTGGAGAGCAGCTTTTAAAATGGCACTTGGGGTATAGCCAACAGGAGCTGGGCAGTATCCTATTTGGCAAATGCCATCCCTTATTTATTTATTTATCATATTTTTATACCGCCTGATATATACATCTCTAGGTGGTGTACAAAATTTAACACAATATAAAAAGTCACAGATTAAAATCTACAAAACACAATAAAAACAATAGCATAAAACAATTATTAAAACAAATTATTAAAATTAATTCTAATTAAAAGCTGCGAGAACAGATGAGTCTTGAGGATCTTCCTGAAAACAAAGAGAGAAGGAGATGTTCGTATTCAGGGAGCATATTCCAAAGCCCCAGGGCAGCCACAGAGCAAGCCCATTCCTGGGTTGCCACCAGATGAGCCAGCAGAAACCATAACCGGAACTCTCCAGAAGGTGATAACAGGCGGCAGGGTTCATGACAAAGAAGGTACATCCCTTAAGGTGTGTGGATGTAAATGCTTCAGATGAACAAGAAGGGGACAGAGTAGACCCAGATAAAAAGCAGACAGATGGCCAAAAGAAAGATTGCACACATCAGGTAAGAGATTCAGCATAAAGGTGTTTATATGCCAAAGCCAGAGGCCTCTGAGACAACATGGGTGAGCTGCAGTGCTTAGTTGCTAATGAAAACTTAGATATAGTGGGCATAATGGAAACATGGTGGAACAATGAGAACCAGTGAGACTCACTGGATATAAAGTGTTATTCCTGAATATAAACTCTATAGAAAGGACAGGGAAGGGCAAATTGGGGGTGGAACAGCACTGTATGTTAAAGAAGGGATAGAATCTCACAAGCTAAAATAACTAGGACCACCAGAATCCTCCACAGAAATTCTGTGGGTGACAATACAAGGCCTGAAAAGAAATGTGCTGCTAGGGATGGGCTATCGCCCTCCTGATCAAAACACTGACAGTGACTGGGAGTTGCAGAAGGAAATCAGGGAGGCGTCAAGGAGAGCCAGAGCAGTAATAATGGGTGACTTCAATTACCCACACATAGATTGGGTAAATTCACAGTCAGGTTATAACAGAGGTCAGATTTCTAGATTTGCTGAATGACTGTGCCCTAGAACATTTGGTCATGGAACCAACCAGAGAGAAGGCAACCTTGGACCTAATCCTGAGTAGCACCCAGGACCTGGTACAAGATATCAATGTCATGGAACCATTAGGGAACAGTAAGTATAATGTGATCAAATTCAGCATACATGCAAGGAAATAATTGCCTAGGAAGACTAACACAGACACATTTGCTGGTCAATGACCGAATAAACTTATAACACAGACACTTTGAATTTTAGAAGCGGAAACTTCCCTAAAATGAGAAATTTGGTGAAAAGAAAACTGAAAGGGGAAATTGGGAGAGTCATTTTGCTCCACAATGCGTGGAGTTTATTTAAAACCACAGTAGAAGCCCAGTTAGAATGTATACCCAAAAGGAGGAAAGGTACCACCAAGTCCGGGAGGATGTCAGCATGGCTAACCAGTAAAGTCAAGGAGGCTATAGAGGGGAAGAAGTCTTCCTTCAGAAAGCCCAAAGCCCTGCCCAAATGAAGAGAACAGAAAGGTATACAAACTCTGGCAAAAGAAATGCAAGGAGACAATAAGGTAGGCAAAAAGAGAGTTTGAGAAACATTTAGCTAAAAGCATCATGGGAGATAACAAAACATTCTTTAAATACATCAGAAGCAGAAAACCTGCCAGTGAGGTGGTTGGATCATTAGATGATGAGGGAGTGAAAGGGACTGTAAGGAGGATATGGAGATTGCAGAGAAGCTAAATGCATTCTTTGCATCAGTCTTCATGGCAGAGGATATTGAGCGCATACCTGTGCCTGAATCGAGCTTCTCAGGGACAAAGGCTAAAGAACTGAGTCAGATAGAGGTGACAGGAGACAACATTCTAAACTGTTTGGAGAAATTTAAAAATTGCCAGGGCCAGATGGCATCCCGAGAATCCTTAAAGAACTCAAAAGTGAAATTGCCGACCTCCCTGCAAAAATATATAACTTATCGCTATAATCAGGCTCTGTACCGGAGGACTGGAAAGTAGCCAATGTAACACCAATTTTCAAAAAGGGATCTAAGAGGGATCTGGGAAATTACAGCTTAATGTCAAGTGCAGGCAAATTGATGGAAAGCATTCTCAAGGATAAAATTGTTAAGCACATAGAAGAACAGGCCCTGGACATTGTGTGAGGCAGGATGCTGGACTGGATGGGTCTTGGCCTGATGGTTCTTATGTTCCTACTGCCAAGCTGGAATCACTATCTTTGTGCATTCTTTGCATGGGCTTGTTGTAGGGAGGCCAGCACTGGATTGCTCTGGATACTCCTGGAACTCTGAGTCTTTGGGTCACTGTTTGCATGGGCCAGCCACAGGTCAATCCCTGTCTCAGAACATTTAGGCTCCTGCATGACATCCCTGAGCCACTGAGGCAGGGCAGTTCCCTACATGGACTTGCTGCAGGCTAACTCCTGCACCTAAAACTGTCTGTGCTCCACTCTGCTACCTGTGGGAATGCAGAGTGCTGCAGATCCTGGAATTTGGTGCTAAGCTGGCACCTCATGTGTCTCCTTTCCTTCTGCTTTAGAAAAAGCTTTGCAGCACGACTCTCCAAATCTTCCCCAGTGGAAGTCACCCTCAGCAGATACAGGATGGGTATTAAGCTGTTCTAGATTCTCTCTCTCTTTTTTCAGATGTGTGTGGACATCCCCACAACCACAGTCCACACACATGTGGGTCTTCAGTGATCCACTGCAGTCGAGACAAGCTATATAATTTGAATATAATTGAATCACCCTACATTTAAAGGCACATTTCCATTGTGTCTCATCATTCTTGCTCTCTCTTACATAGGAACATAGGAAACTGCTATATACTGAGTCAGACCATAAGTCCACCTAGTTCAGTATTGTCTTCACAGACTGGCAGCGACTTCTCCAAGGTTGCAGGCAGGAATCTCTCTCAGCCCTATCTTGGAGAAGCCAGGGAGGGAACTTTGAAACCTTCTGCTCTTCCCAGAGCGGCTCCATCCCCTGAGGGGAATATCTTGCAGTGCTCACACTTCTAGTCTCCCATTCATATGCAACCTGGGCAGACCCTGCTTAGCTATGGAGACAAGTCATGCTTGTTACCACAAGACCAGCTCTCCTTCTAGAGTCCTGAACATGGAATAAAGAGTTTCCAAGCAGATTTCTATGACCTTCATTTTGTGAATTCCAAGGATTTTCACACACACACACACACACACACACACACACACACACACACACACTGACCTGTCTTTACATAGTTTACATGTTTCCCAACACACACACACACACACACACACACACACACACACACACACACTGACCTGTCTTTACATATTTTACATGTTTCCCAAGACAAATAGTAACTTGAGGATGATTTTTGTCCAGACCACTGACCAAAGTCCCAATCTTGGCTGCCATTTACAACGGGGGCGGGGGGATAATATGCAGGACCAAACAACACTTTTAATGTTGTGTAGTTTTGGCACTGAGAGAGGGGGCTAATATTAGAACTTGATGGAAGTTTGGGGTGGCATACAAATTTGATAAATAAATATACAATAAATGATATATATGCATATGAATATAGTTTTGAAAGGTAACCCAACATATTCTCCAAAGGCAAAATAGAAACAATTTAAGGACAATGGTTTACCAATAACAGGTACCAGCCTGCCCCTGATAGATAGGTACAATTGCAGCATACAAGACATTACTGAAGTTTTCAGATTCATTAATCAATAACTAATTTTCAATTTTTAATGTTTTTGGTTACAGTAGAATACAAGTAAGCTATGTGAATTTAAAAAAAAAAGTAATTGCCATTTTGACTTTCCTTAAGAGACGTACAATATCCAAGAGACCTAGGATAAAAGTAACATTCTAATGAGTACTGATTAGACCTCAACTGGGGCACTGTTTTACGTTTTGCTCACCTCATTTTTAGATAGATACCAACAAGCTGGAGAGAATTTGGAGGAGTACAAAGAGATTTTTTTTTTAAAGCGGAGGCAGTTGTGCATGGTAAAGTTTACAAAGGAGAAGATAGGAGGCATATACTATTTCCCTCAAATATGTTAAAGGAACAAGAGCTTTATGTTTTAGTTGTATGTTTGGGCAATGGATCAAATTCTTCATAAGGCCAGAGGCTGTGCAAATGTAACTCTTAACTCTTGGATAAGAAATCAAAAGAGTTATAAATTTGGGAGCAGGCAAATTTGTTCTTCCTACCCACACTGCCTGTCCCCTCTTAATTCTGGCATGAATTTGCCCTGCCAGCCTGAGCTGCAATTGAGGTTTATACAGTATCTGCACTGATCTGATTGCTAGTGGTCACCATGATTCACTATTAAAACAGATATCTGGAACAAGCCTAAATGCTTGAATTCAAAGCCCAATTAATAACCAATTTCACTTAAGAATAATAAAGGTTTATTTATTATTTATTTATTCAATTTATATACCGCCCTTCCAAAAATGGCTTAGGTTGATGCTGATATAAAGGAATGGGGAATTTCCAGCAGAGAAAGGAGGGTCTGGGGAAGGAGTTTGCAATCCCCCAGCCTGTGTCCAATCACTTAAGGAGGGGAAAGTGTTACTTCATACACTTGAGAGAAGTACAGAGGATAATATTCAGGGGACATTTCAGAGATGGGCATCTAAATGGGAAATTTAGTTCTAGAGTATCTTGTCATTATAGGATACTTGCTTAGGCTTTTTCCAGTTCAATGATTACCTTTTGTTATTAACATGTTTGCAGCTGAGCACACAGAAGACCTATGACATATTAAGGTTTGGACACAATGGAACACAAATGTTTCACATGTCCACAATTACAAAACAAGTTATTCTAGTAATAACTAATCTGCCTACTTTCCTTTCACTATCCTTAAAGCTGGACTAAATTTGGTCCAAATCGGTTAGACAGTTCACAAGTTAGTCCACTTGAACTCAAATGTTCAAGCATCCACCATCTAGAATTGGAGTGGATGGCATCTTCACAAACTATGCATTTGAGGTGTCCCTGTGTGTCCCTACAACAGTACCAAATATGGTCCAAATCAGTTTCCACTTGCACCTCAAACATTCATGTGTCCTCCATCTTGAATCAGAGTGGATGACATCATTACAAACTATGCCCTTGAGCCGTCCCTATGTGTCCCTACGCCTGTAGCAAATTTGGTTCAAATCGGTTAGGTGGTTCACAAGTTAGCCCAAATGTGCCTCAAATGTTCACATGTCCACCACCTTGAATGGGGGTGAATGATATCACAAACCACACTGCTGAGGTGTCCCTGTGTATCACTCACTACAACTGTACCAAATTTGGTTCAAATCAGTTAGGAGGTTCACAAGTTAGACCACTTGCACCTCAAACATTCTCACACCCGACATGTTGGATTGGGGTGGATGACATCATTACCAACTACACCACTGAGGTGTCCCTATGTCACTCACTACAACTGTAGCAAATGTGGTTCAAATCAGTTAGGAGGTTCACAAATTAGCCCACTTGCACCTCAGACTTTTACATATCTGCCATCTTGAATATGGGTGGATGACATCATAAACTATGCTGTTGTGGTGTCCCTATGTGTCCCTACAACTGTACAGAATTTGGTTCATATTAGTCCAGGCATTGCAAAGTTGATAAGGACACCGACACACACGAACAGATACACACATGCATAATGCCAGGTGATCTCATAAGCCTACTGAAAAGTAGGCTAAAAAGCATTAGAATACAGGTGGCCCTTGTTATCAGCAGACTCCATATTCGCGGTTGCATATATCCGTGATTGGGTCTTAGAGATCCAGCTGCATTATCCACAGGTAGAAAAATAGTCAAAATTTGCCTTTTCGCAGTTTTGAGTGGCCGGAAATGACTTCCAATGTCATTTACAGCTGCGATTTTCCAACATGCCATTTTCTAAGAGCCATTTTGTGGCTCTTTAAAAAAAAAATTCTTGGCAAATATTCTACCATTTGGGGGGGGGGCACTGCTGGAGACCTGGAGAATAAGTACTTTCCTAGTTCTTTTGTTTGTTTATTTTGCCCTTTTTTGTGGTAAGGAACCTTACCACCCAATTCCCATTGACACAAGGTTTCATTATTCGCCATATTCATAGTTTCACCTATAGGCAAGAATGGAACCTCCGCGAATAACAAGGACCACCTGCATAAACTGCTGAGAACTGGTAATAAAACAAATGTGTCCCTATCTGCTCAAATAGAAAAGAGTTGTTCATTCCAAAGAGAATGAAATGTTACATAGATGCTATGTAAGATCATAAGAACAGCCCTGCTGGATCGGGCCCAAGGCCCATCTAGTCCAGCATCCTGTTTCACACAGGGGCCCACCAGATGCCACTGGAAGCCTACAGGCAGGAGTTGAGGGCATGCCCTCTCTCCTGCTGTCACTCCCCTGCAACTGGTACTCAGAGGCATACTGCCTTTGAGGCTGGAGGTAGCCCTCCAACTAGTAGCCACTGATAGACCTCTCCTCCATGAAGTTATCCAAGCCCATCTTAAAACTATCCAGGTTGTTGGCTGTCACCACATCTTGTGGCAGAGAATTCCACAAGTTGATTATGCTTTGTGTGGAAAAATACTTCTGTTTGCTGGTCCTAAATTTCCCGGCAATCAATTTCATGGGATGACCCTGGTCTAGTGTTATGTCAGAGGAAGAATAATTGCTCTCTATCCACTTTCTCCATTCCATGCATGATTTTATAGACCTCTATCACGTTTCCCCACAGTCGTCTTTTTTCTAAACTAAAAAGCCCCAGGTGTTGTAGTCTTGCCTCTTAAGAAAGGTGATCTAGGCCCCTGATCATCTTGGTTGCCCTTTTCTGCACCTTTTCTAGTTCTACCATGTACTTTCTTAGATATGGTGACCAGAATTGTACATAGTACTCCTGGTGTGGCTGCACCATAGTTTTGTATAAGGGCATTATAATATTAGCAGTTTTATTTCAAATCCCCTTCCTAATGATCCCTAGCATGGAATTGGCCTTTTTCACAGTTGCCACACATTGAGTTGACACTTTCAACAAGCTGTCCACCACGACCCCAAGATCACACTCCTGGTCAGTCACTGACAGCTCAGATCCCATCAACATATACTTGAAGTTGGGGTTATTCGTCCCAATGTGCATCACTTTACACTTGCCAACACTGAATAGCATTTGCCATTTTGTTGCCCACTCCCCCAGTTTGGAGAGATCCTTTTGGAGCTCCTTACAATCCGTTTTGGATTTCACTACCCTAAATACTTTGGTGTCATCTGCAAATTTGGCCACCTCGCTGATTACCCCTACTTCGAGATCATTTATGAATAAATTTAAAAGCACAGGTCCCAGTATAGATCCCTGGGGGACCCCACTTCTTATTTTCCTCCATTGTGAAAACTCTCCATTTATCCCTACCCTCTGTTTCCTGTCTTTCAACCAGTTACCAATCCACACATGTACTTGTCCCCTTATCCCATGACTAAATTTTTTCAAGTGTCTTTGATGAGGATCTTTGTCGAAAAAGTTGGAAGTCCAGGTCCAATGTCAACCGGATCACCTTTATCCACACACTTGTTGACACTCTCAAAGAACTCCAAAAGGTTTGTGAGGCAAAATTTACATTTGCAGAAACCATGCTGGTTCTCTCCCAGCATGGCCTGTTCTTCTATGTTCTTTACAATTTTATCCTTGAGGATGCTTTCCATCAATTTGCTGGGAACAGACATTAAGCTAAGTGGCCTGTAATTTCCTGCATCACCCCTGGATCCCTTTTTGAAAATGGGTGTTACATTTGCTACTTTCCATTCTTCCGGTACAGAGCCTGATTGCAGGGATAAGTTATATATTTTAGCAAGGAGGCCAGCAATTTCACATTTGAGTTCTTCGAGGACTCTAGGATGGATGCTGTCCGGCCCTGGTGATTTGTTATGACATACATATATATACATACACACACACACACACACACACACACTTGTGTATCCTGGTGATTGGACTTTCAAGGTTTTGATTACTGTATCACGTTCTCACATTATCACATAAAATATAATGCACCACACTATCACTTCTCAGGCTATTTCATGCCTTGGGAAATGTATTTATTTATTTATAGAAATTGAATAAATAATAATTAATAATATTTATTTATTTATTTATTTAGATTTTCTTGTATACCACCTCCTCCAAAGACTCTAGGTGGAAATATTAGTTGCTCAATAATAGAGTTTGCCTCTAAGGTGCCACAACATCTTTGCCTATATATCCAATAATATTACATACACCATTAATGCTAAATACACCACCAAAAAACACTAGTATGGTTATCTATACTAGTAATAAATAAATAGATAGATAGATAGATAGATAGATAGATAGATAGATAGATAGATAGATAGATAGATAAATGAGCCAGGCCCTTGGTTGTGTTGCACACCAGAAACATACACACACAAAAACATTTGTGTGTATCCTATGGAGATAGGAACAAACTCCATTCTCAACAAAAGAGGTTGAATAGCACAACTTCAACTAACAGGATCCCTACAGGGATTCAATGCATCCCTATATGCAGATTCAGTGGGTCCTCACAGGCAATTGTTCCTCTCAAATTTGGATACAATGAGACTTCTGCTATTGTTGAATTTAGTAACAAATGATGCACATTGCAACGGGGAAGTCTTCTGGGAAGAAATGAGAGTACCATTCATTTTCAAGTAAAAGGACTCCAAATGGAAACAAATTTACAGTTACAAAACTACCAGCTGCTTTTGTATAATACCTATAAAGGCATGATTCTCTGCATACACCCAAGCCATAAACTTAATCACAAGTACTCTTACACAGCAAGCTAATATTTATCTAAAAATGCAAGGGAGATTTTTACAGCAATGCTTTTATATTATCGTGGTGGCAAAGAAATACAGATAAATAGCCTTTGGTTGAATTGCTTAAGAATCACATGCCTTTTTCATGGTTCAGGCAACTATTTTGCAGCTGCTGCTTTATCTAACTGACAAGTATAACCAATGGATTGTGATAAGCATTTTTATCAAACCCATGGGTATTTTGTTGTGTACACTGAAGACATGGTGTAATGCCATTACTGTTATCACTTCATACTCATGATTTGATTTAATAGCTTTTAAATATACTCAAGCCATTGAGTTTTATGTCTGTATTTTTAAAAAAGCAGTTTATTTCCAAGTATTATTGCTTGAAAATATTTTCAAATATGCACTGGCTAAACTAGGCAAGACATACTTGATTCAAACTAGTATGACATAGTGACTTTTTACACTTTTAGCACACTGACCTCACTGATAATATATTAAAAATTGATAATATATTAATAATTGAAGCAAAGTCAGACTTTTGAGAACTAAGAAAATAGAGATGCAACAACAATGCCACAGACTGTAGTAGAAAATAGTTTTACTGTCTAGTCTGACCAGGCTGCTTGGGAATGGAGCACATACAATATCACCACCCATTCTCTACTGAATAGCTTTAGTCAAGGAGAGTTTTGTTTTGCAACCAAGAATCCAAAAAGTGACCCTCCAGTTGGGAAATGAGAAGTCCCTTTCTGTGCCACCATCATCAAGACTTCAGTGGCCCCTCATTTTCCAACAGGAAGGGCCCCTCACAGATTAGTAGTAACGCCTGAAGATTAGGAAGAGGCTGAAGGTTCTAGGGGAAAGACAATGCTGAGAGAAAGATACGGCCACTAATTACCAGTTGGCCATCCTCACTTTAAAAGTAATACATTAATGAAGCTGTTCTGACACCATACATAGACACCATATTTTTATTTCCTCCTCCTATGCCTTCATATTCCCACATGAATCTGCCTGAGGGGGTCTCCTTTATGTGCCATCTGAGGTCCATTTGCTGGGCAGGTAAGATAAGGCCTTGTCGGTGATGGCCTTTTCCCTGTGTAACTCTCTCCAGAAGCAAGTCCAGCTGTTCCCCTCTCACAATTATTCAGCATATTTTAAAAATACACCTGTTCTGACCAGCATTGCAAGAATAAGCCTTTGGTCTCTGCTTCCCTCCTCAAAAACTCTAGTTCATGCCCTGCTTATTTCTTGCTTTGACTATTGCAACCTTATTCTCTCTCGTCTTCTACTGTGTCACCTTAATGCCCTCACCTCAATCCAGCACTCTGCTGCTCAAATCATTCACTTCTCTCATCATTTCGCCCTGCCCTCTCATTCTTTGTAAAGCACCATGTACATGGAAGCTGCACAAGAAAGAAAGAAAGAAAGAAAGAAAGAAAGAAAGAAAGAGAAAGAAGGATATACTCTAGTTTTCAGATATAGTATATGATGATTTAAGGCTTCAATATTTTTCTTAAAATATATAAGCAGGAATTGCTGTCCAATTTAAAACAAGATGCCATGCATATTTACTCAGAAGTAGCTTCCACTGTACTCATTGGGGCTTACTCCTAAATAAATGTGCACAAGATTTCAGTGTAAGTTTGGGTTTAATAGGTAAGTACTAAACTCTTGTAAAAAGTTAAAGCTTTAAGCCTGTTAGAAGTTTGAATCTAATAATCTACTATGCAATCAGCCAACAAATGAATTTGATTTAAGCCTGAAATATTTGCTATGCAGTTCTAATGCTGAATGATGTAGTGGAATCTAATTGAATTGTATATGATGAGCAAGCACAGAATGAGCCAGAACACGTAAAACAAATTGCATGCTCTTTACCATACTCCTGAGATCAGGAAAGTATACAATATACAATATAAAAGAGATTTCATGTTCAGCTAATATGCGTAGAAGTGGAATCATTATTCAAAGAAGAGAGGTGTGATCGGCAAACAGACATGCATTCTGAAAACTAGACTTGTATGGGGTGGGAGAAACAATACATTAGTTCATGCTCCATAATAAGCTGTGCTTAAAGCTTTAGAAGCACTGTTATATACGAACTAGAACTATTTATATTCATAAACACACACTTAACTATCACACTGGCAGAAGGAAACCAGTTCTCGATTGTTATTCTGAATTTCACATGGGCCCAGTAGAGGTGCAACATTCCAGATCTCTTAATCATGGCCCACAGACCCATAATCTCCCTCTGTTCTTCCTTTCCATTATAAGCATTAACCATTGAGTAGCAGTATGTCTGCACCAACATAACACTAACCATGGCTTGCTTTAACCAAGATTTGCCAATTTCAACCTTTATTAAAAAAAAAAACTAACTAGTTAACAATCAGTGCAGATGTAACTCTACACCATAGCTAATGCAGGAAAGTTGGAAACCCAGGCCCAAAGAATGACAGGACATGGATAGTTGGAAAAAACTAGGGCTACTTTATTGAATATTTACAAAACCTGCAATGAGGAATCTTAACTAAATGCAGGTATCCCCCAATGTGGGTCAATCTCATAGGAGGTATGCCCACAGGAGAATGAAAGACCAGGCTTTGATTTGGTTCGGTACCCAGTTTGAACCTCTTCTCTACCATGAAATTACCCCCACCGAGAAGATGCACGCCAGCCCACCTCAACCTAGGTCGCAAAGTACTGAACGGTGTTCGCTGGCATGCTTCTGAGTGAGAGCGGATCCAGCCTGAGAGCTACAAGTTCACCAAGCCTTCCTCCATATTCCCACTTACCATAATGACCCCCCAGCCCAACACTAATGTAAATTAACCTACCTTGACCCGCACTCATCCGCAAAGTGACCAATTAACCCCAGGGACTGCCTTAATGAATTCAGTGAGAAGTAAGCAAAAAAGGCCCCAGCACTAGCCAATCAGTTGAGACCCCAAAAATTCCTACTTGGCCCCAGTGCCAACCAGAATATCCCTCACTGAGTCCAGGGGTGGGCGGGAGGTTGCCTGCCATAGAGCTACTGAAAGACAGAGCAAAGGAGCTGACTGCTTATGCACGTAATTGGTCCGCTGGTGTCATGTGCTGGTGGACTAAAATGGCAGCCCGCATGCCCGTCTCTTGGGCTGGGCCCGCAACTCCATCCCCCCCACTTATCTCATATCTCTGCTAACGCAGTGAAAGGGGTGGGGAATGGCTGAAACAGAGGGAGTAACCAATCAAAAGAGGGAGCCCTCAGCAAACTCCCAGTCTCTTAACAATGTCTAAGAGGTTAGGAATATTACATTAGACCTGGCTCTTATGCTGGATAGTTATCCTATGCACTAAATAGTACACTCCACTCAGATATAAACAGGCACCCACTGCATTCCAAATGCAAAAACACAACTGCAAGGTAAAGGATACAAATAAGAAAATGACGAATATGTATATACCGCTTTTCAACAAAAGTTCGTCAAAGTGGAACTTTTAAATATTAATATAATATATATTTACTTACTTAAATATATATCTAAGTAAGTGTAGTTGTGTTTTCACATTTGGAATGGAGAGGGTGCCTGCTCATATATGAGTGGGGTGTACTATCTAGGGCAGGGATTCTCAGTGTTGGGTCCAGTGATCCTTCTAAGGTGTGTCCATGTGCATCTGCTCAAAAGTTTTTAGATGTTCCCTCAGTTAATTTTAGATCCCGCTCAGGTTGAATAAGGAAAGCCCCATTCTGAATGCATGTGCACACACACTGCCTTGATACTGCCGCCCAGAACAAAAAACTTATTCCGCACAGAGATGGAAAAAAAATTAGAGAGAACACTGGGTTGGTCCCCAGCTATTATCGGACTTCAACTCCCATAATCCTCAACCAAAGGCCACTGGGGTTGGGGATTGATTATTTAATTAATTAATGTATTTATTTATTATGTTTATAAACTGCCCCATCCAAAGGCTTTTGGTGGTGTACAACAAGTTTAAAAAGACACAAAAATACACACACTATTTAAAACACAAAGCTCAGAATATTATATAAACAATTTAAAAACAATCCAAAACCAATTAAAATACTTTAAAAAACAATTAAAAAACCCTAGAAGGCCAGGCCAAACAAGTCAGTCTTTAGGGCTCTCTTAAAGGCCGAGAGTGAACCTAAACTGCGGATATCTCCTTTGAGTGCATTCCATAGGCCAGGAGCACCTACAGAAAAGGCCCACCTCTGAGTCGCCAGCAGACATACTGGTGGTAACTGGAAATAGACCTCTCCAGATTACCTTAATGTGCGATGGGGAACATACAGGCGCTCTCTAAGGTAGTTCAGGGCTTTAAAGGTAATAACCAGCACTTTGTATTTTGCCCAGAAACATTTTGGCAGCCAGTGCAACCGTTTTAAGACAGGCATAATATGGTCTCTCTGCATTAAGCCCAGACACCAATCCAGCTGCCACATTTTGAATTAACTGAAGTTTCCGAACTATGTACAAAGGCAGCCCCACATAGAGTGCATTGCAATAGTCGAGCCTGGAGGTTACCAGCTGATGCACCACTGTTTTGAGATTGTTCTCTTCAAGGAATGTATGCAGCTGTTGAATCAGCCGAAGATGATAGAAAGCGCTTCTGGCCATAGCCTCCACCTGAGATACCAGGTGAGGCATGGATCCAAGAGCACTCCGAAGCTGCTTACCTGTTCCTTCTCAGGGAGTGTAACGCCATCCAGCACAGGATGATCTAACTCATCCCTCAAATTCCGATCTCCCACAATGAGCACCTTCATCTTGTTTGGATTCAGCTTCAATTTGTTATCCCTAATCCAGCCCATTACTGTCCGTAGGCAGGCATTTAGGGAGTGAATGCCATTTCATGAGGAGGAGGAGGAGGAATAGATTTGGGTGTCAGCATACTGATAGCATCCTGCACTAAATCTCCTGATGACCTCACCCAGAGGTTTCATGTAAATGTTAAAAAGCATTGGTGACAGAATGGAGCCCTGAGCGCCTGTTTTAAGTAGGAACTGTCACCAAGCTCCACCATCTGGAATCTGCCTGAGAGATAGGAGCAGAACCACTGCAAAGCAGTGCCTCCTATCCCCAATTCCCTCAGGCGAACCAGAAGGACACCATGGTCGATGGTACTGAATGCCACCGAGAGATCCAAAAGAACCAACCAAGTCACTATGGGAATATGAAGTTGAATTATGGGAGTTGAAGTCCAATAACATCTGGGGACCCAACGTTGAGAATCCCTAATCTAGGGCACAGATAGGATAACTAGGGTAACTATATATAATATAGTTACAGTGCACTTCAGTGCACTGTGTAAGTAGTAAATGACAATCTCAAGGCAGTCAAGTCATGAAAGGAGGAATCTTCTAAACTAGCCAATTAAAGTTTCAGGCCAATTAAAGTTCCCTACATGTGATAATTCTTTGTTGTATAGCACAACTAGATGGAATAGAAGACACTCTCTATGTAGCACCCTCTGTACTATAACAACTACAGGTAGTCCATTACCAACAAGGAGATAAATTTTCAATTATTGTATGAAAGGAGTGATGATAAAAAAATAAACTCTTCCAATATGCATATGAATTCAAAGTAAAGGAAGCTTAGGATATAAGGGGATTCTTTAATAATCCTCTTCTAAAGTGAACAGATTACACTCTTTAAAAAAAATTAAAAATGAATTTTTTAAAAAACCAGGAACTACAAGCTAAAAAATAAAGGCAACAATAAGCAAACACCACATTATAAGCAGCAAGATTTTAAATTTTAATGTGTTAATCTTTTTATTGGTTTTTATTGTCTTGTAAACTGCCCAGAGAACTCGCGTTTTGGGCGATATTAAAATGTGATAGATAGATAGATAGATAGATAGATAGATAGATAGATAGATAGATAGATAGATAGAAAACAATTTTGATCAGCATAAAAACAGCATTAAAAATAAAAAGTTTGAAGTTGCAACTAATGGGTTAATTTCTCAGCCATAGCTATATACCAAAGCTTATACCATTCATCCTCTATAATAAAACCCTAAGTGAGTGTCCATGGCCTTGGAACGTTGGCGTCTGTGTCCCTGTCTCCCTGGGCTGTTCTGGGCCTGTGCGAAGCGCAGGCCCAGAACAGTCCAAGGGAGACACGACCGCCGACACCAGGTGGCCATGCTGGCCGGTTCTATTGCTGCCGGCCGGCACTCTGGGAGGCGGGAGGGAAGAGGACACCGGGGCCGGGCGGGCAGCAATCTGGCTGGGAAAGACAGCGGGCGGGCAGCAATCTGACTGGGAAAGATGGCGGGGTCGGCGGCAGCAATCTGGCCGGCACTCTGGGAGGCGGGAGGGAAGAGGACACCGGGGCCGGGCGGGCAGCAATCTGGCTGGGAAAGATGGCGGGCAGCAATCTGGCTGGGAAAGACGGCGGGGTCAGCGGCAGCAATCTGGCCGGCACTCTGGGAGGTGGGAGGGAAGAGGACACCGGGGCCGGGCGGGCACCAAAATAGCCGGCGGGAACGGCACTCTGGGCGGCACTCTGGGAGGCGGGAGGGATGAGAATACCGGGGCTGGTGGCAGCGGGTCCAGCCCGGCCACGGAGAGCCCAGAGGCAGCAATGGGGCATCCAGCCCGGCGCCCAAGCACACCACTCAAAGTCAAACACAAGCACACACACCCACCCAAATAAAGCTATAGCAACGGAGCACTGCTACCCTCTACTCCGGCTGAGAAAAGCAATCTGCCTGGGCGGGCTGCGGCGCAGCTCTTTATATGCTCAGGGAGCGAACCACGTTGAGAACAACAACAGGGAGCTACAAGGCAAGCTCCAAGTTGTACTTTTAGGGGCCCCTTTTTGGGGTTTTTCTCTCCGGTGCCCTGCGCCCTAGAGATGGCGTACCACTGCCATTCCCTGCTCCCGGCGGTGCCTGATCGAGCTGCCAGGGTGCCACAGCTCTCTAGCGCTGGGAAAGTCCCTGCTGAAGCAATTTTAAGGGCGCACCCTATGCTGGAGAGAGACGGAGGATAGGGGCGCCCTGTATAGAGGGCTCTGTCTTCCCCAAGCAGAGGCGCTTGCGAAAGCCAATGCATGGATCGGGTAGAGAAGAGGGAGGGAGACAGGACAATAGAAAGATAGAAAGAAGGAAAGAAGGAAGGAGACAAAAGAGAGAGAAAGGAAGGAAAAGGACAAAAGAAACAAGGAGGGAGGGAGGGAAAGTAGGAAACAAAGAAGTAAAAAAGGAAGGAAAAAAGAAAGAAATAGAAGAAAAGAATGAAGGGGAAAGGACAAAAAAAAAGACAGAAAAAAGGGAGGAGCAGCCAACCGCAAAGAGCGAGCCCATAAAATAAAGAAAAGAGGAAAATAAAAATAAAAAAGAATGATGGGAGTGAGAAGAGGTGGAAGAAAGGAAGGAAAGGAGAGAGGGAGAGAGAAGAAAGGAAGGAAAGGAAACAAAGGAAGAGGGAGAGAAAAGGAAGGAGTGAAAGAGAGAGAGAGAAAAAGAAAAAAGAGGAGGGCGAAAGAGAGAGGGAGAAGGAATAAAGGAAACAACAACACCAAAAGAAAAAAGGTTCTAGCACCCGTTATTTTAACGGGCTTAAAAATACTAGTCTATAGATAATATTCCATGCTTCCAGTTTTTAGTTATCACCATTTTAGCCTCTATCAACATGTAAATTACCAGCGCTTTAGATTTTATTACCTTCTTATCTTCAGTAAATATTCTCAACAATGCTAGCTAAGGATCTATTTTAAATTCCTGATTAATAATTTTACTCATTTCTGTAAATACCAAGCCTCAAAAGGATCTAACGCTTAGGCACATCCACCATAGATGAAAATATGTGCCTTTCTTATTACAGTTATTCCAACAGAGCAAAGATTTATTTTTAGTAACATCTGCCAATTTCAAAGGAGTCATGTGCCATCTATCAATTATTTTAAGATAATTTTCTCTAATTTGCATAGAGGATGAAAATATAGAAAGCCAAATCCTGTCCCAATTCCCTTCATCAATGACCATTTGTAAATAATTTTCCTAAATTAATTTTAACCCATCCAATGATGACATCTTATACTCCAACGGAATAGCATAAAATTTGGATATTAGCTGTTTAGTTGATGTAGCAATATTTAATAGTCAATATTCAAATGTAGTAAGTTGTCTTTTGGCTGCTTGGATATTTTGTTGAGAAGGGGGAGAAGAAAATAATTGTAACAAATGTAACCAAGTAAGATTAAAAATTTTAAAAAATTGTTTTATCTGTTCCAAGGAAAGTAAAGTACCATTGCAATACATATATCTCACTCTAATCCAATTATCATTTACCCTATAATACCCTCCAAATATTCCACACAGAAGTGATGATCTATAACTAAAATGAGCAGGGAAATGGAAGAGGATAGACAAGATTGCCATCCTCTAAAAATCTTCATAGTTGACCTTAAAAATGAATAAAAATAAATTATAAAATTAGTAAAATTAAGTAAAATTAATGAGCTTTTTAATAAGATCTGCATGAAATTGTAAACTTTTAACCTGTTTTTTAAATTCACCAAGGAATTCCAAGGAGAACCATGACTTGGGTTCTATATTAGCTACTATTCCCACACTATTTAATATTTCCAACAATAATGAAACTGTTAAGCTTCATTATACATCTTAAGGTTGGGAATACCCAATCCACCATCATCTGACTTAGTATATAGCACTTTACAAGAAAGCCTTGGTTTTTTATTTGCATGTATAAAGTACAAAAATAATTTCTGCCATCTTTGGATTGTACAACAAAATAAACTAGTTTGAAGAACTTGAAATAGATACAACAACTTAGGTAATAAAAACATCTTGAAAGCAGCGATATGGCCCAACCAGGAAAGCTAAGATTTATCCCAGCTCTTAATTTTTCTTTTCATATACTTAATGATTGGTCTGGTACATAATTTAGCATTGATAGTTTATTAGAAATTTTGACTTTCAAATAACTAATTACTTCTGGAGTCTTAAGTTTGCCGATCATAGAAATTATTCTCTCTTTAGCCTTTACACTCTTGTTTACAAAGAGGAAGTCAACAAAACCCAACAGGAAAATCATCAAAAGGTGGGCTTCTATAAATGATAACGATTTTCCCCATAATTAATATAATGTGATAAATTCACATGTACCAAGTTATCATAATGTATTACCTGAAATGAAAGAGGAAAATGATTATATGGCAGGAGACAGGATGGGAACAAGACAATGGGAAACACTGTATGTAACATAAATAAAATATGTGCTGTTTATAAATAAAATATATCACACTTATCCAGTTAAGGAATAAAAACATTCAGGCCAGAATGAAATAGCTCATTGGTGATACTCTGCTAGTGTTTGTCAACAGTATTTATCAGACCGACAGTAATATTAAGCAAAATCCATTCCAGTTATTTGGTTCAAACGTGTGACAGATGTTGAGGGGAAAGCATTAACCAAAGTTAAACTGGAAGTAGGCCTTAACTTGTAAATCAAAGAGGTTATTTATTATATTTTGTCTGAAACGATCTCACCTAATAATGGTTTTATCGTGCTGTATCTTAACAAGGATATTATCATAACTCTCATTCATGTGGGAAACATTTTAAAATGTGAAGTGAAGAGATAGAGTTTAAGTATTGGAATTGGAATCTATCAGTGTCTCCAAGCCAGGTAACTGTGTGTGGAGGGAGCTGCACATGTATGTTATGTTCTTTTGTCCCACTGTGCTTCACCAGAAACTGTTTCCGAAACGTGTACAGTGTGCTGGAAGCAGCTAGTCACATGCAGGGATGCTGTTGAGCAAAACATGCAAAATTGCATTCAAGCATATACAGGGGCTCAGAGGATAAAGCCATTCTGGGATAAAAATTATGCATGAGATATATAGAATCTGATAGGCATTAAATGGCACCTCCTGAAAGGTTGTAATTCACCGAAGATAAAAACAGTTATCCTTTCAAGTAAATTACACCACAATGTTCCAGTAAAGAAAATTTAGTTCATAATATTTCTCTCTTTAGACTTTTATCCCCTCCTATAATAAAGGCTCCAGGATTCCACGAAGCATGATAGCAGATTACATGCTAAATGAAGCATGTACGTTTAAGCAGATAAAGATTTGGCACAGTGAAGGTTTGGTAAAGGAAAACAAAAATACAATATCTCAAAAGTTTGTTCAATAAACCAACAGTGAACTCTCAAACACTAATTTATATTAATAATGTTTATCTTTTGCACATAATTGCACTATTTGTCATTAACTTAAGTTTTGCAATAGTATCTATATTTAGAAAACAATTAAGGTAATTAATTGTTTAATCAATCAACTCTGCTGAACATTATAGGCCAGATTCTAATCTCCCCTTTTTGAACAAGGTGATTAAGTGTGTTGTGGCAACTCAGCTATAGAGGGTATTTGATTCAATTGGTTATCTTGACCCATCTCAGTCTGGATTTCACCCAGGGTTTGGAACTGAAATCATCTTGACACCCTGGTAGACAACCTACATCAAGAACTAGACAGAAGAAGTGTATCCCTGTTGGTTCTTCTGGACCTCTCAATGGCATTCAGTACCATCCATCAACCATGGTATCCTTGTAGATGACCTCACACAACTGGGATGACCTCACATTGGGAGTGCAATATTCGAGCGGTTCTGGTCCTGCCTTGAGTACTGGGGAACAACTGCTGGACTTTTTGATCTTTGGTGTTCAAGTCTGTAACCCATGTAGTTTAACATGAACATGAAATTCCAATGGGAGGTTGTCTGTAGATTTGGATTATGGAGTCTAGTATGCATATGACACCCAACTCTCTCCCATTATGTTATCACATAACTATTACTATTACAAATATGTATATACCACTTATTAACAAAGGTTCTCAGTGGTTTATACAGAAAAGATAAATAAAATATTTCCCTGTCCCAATAGGGCTCACAATCCAGGCCTTTGAATAAAAGCAGGAGTTTTCAAAGACAGCAGGCTTTACCGCAGCTTTACTGAGAGGTTTTACTGTGAGTTCCAAGTTTCCTCAAAAAAACAATGCAAAAAGCTGATTTTTTTTACCCCCAAAATAAATCGGGCTACACTCTAATGTGCAATAAAAACCCCAAATTGTGTGTGAAGTGTTCCCCGAAAGCTTGCAGGGACTTCAAGGTAAATTTGGCTGATATGTGAACACCACCACCCCTCCATTCCAGAGGAGATGCGAACTAAAACCTGGGCCTAAAAAACTTCCAGTGGTTTCTTTTTCAGTCAATTTTTTAATACTAACTGCTGCTGGATGAAATGGGCAGTTTTTGGTTTGTTGAACTGACTATTTTATTGGAGTAGTGTTGTGTGTGTTTTTAACTATTTAACTGGCAAAATGCAATTTTAGATAAAATATAAATAAATATAAATATAAATAAATTTCATTTTACAGATAATTCAGACAATAAATATGAACCCAGCAGCATAAACAAACTATATCATGGATGATTCAGCTAGAATATTCCACACAGAAACCAAACTTTGAAAAATGAATCAGACAAGAAGATAATATTAATCAGAAACAGCACCTAAAATGCAGTAGACAAAACAAGTGTTATCTGATAAACTGCAATTAAATGTAGGGAAAGCAGATCATAAGGTGGGATGCAGACTGCAGAGACACAAACATTTACTTCCATACACAAACCGTGCCCAGAGAGCAGCAGCACCAATAAATCAACACTGAAGCAGATATGTTGCTAAGATATTTCACCAGAGTCTTAAATAAATGCAAGAATCCTTCCTTTGCTTTCTTTTTTCAACTCTGTGCAACCTACAGCATAAATAGGGAATTATTTGGTCCAGTCAAACTTTTAGTCAGACCTTTATTTTTCAACTTACAAAAAAGGAGGATTCTCTCAAAAAGTCGGATTATCATTACAAACTGCTTTATAATCTCCGTTTTGTTTTGTTCTCTGTAGATGTTCCAGAATCCTGTGGATTCCATTTACACTTAAATCCTGTGAGTTCCATTTACACTTGATTCCTTTTACACTTAAAGAAAACACACACACACACACACACACACACACCCCTACATTTCTAAGACTGGAGAGAAAATATTAAAATGTAAGTGTAATGAACTGGCCAATTCAGCTATGACAGGGAAAGGAACAACAGAGCCTAGAAAAAGTTAAGTAACTAGCCCTGTAGCAACTAGTCAGTGTCTGTACACATGTACACGTTTTGTGTGAATGACTGTACATATGTTCATTTAAAAAGTGAACAGGGGTACAGGCTCTGTCAAATGCAGGGTACAAATAGGAAGTCTACTACTGTACATGTGTGGAACATCATGTGCAAATAACTAAGAATAAACTAGACACAGATAATATTTGCATTGAACATAACACGAATAGGGCGAAGATGTCTAATAAAACGATAATACACATCACAGTGCCATTAACTAGGTAGCAGCAGCAAACTAGAACCTCAGTCAAAAGCCATAATCCAATTAAACATTTGAACATGAATCTGTATTAAAATTGTAAATGGTTAAGTATAAAAATAATCCATACATACATGTGACAAGATTTCCAGATAATAGCTCATTTTGATACTTTATCACATTTATAATGTTTTAATAAGGCGGCTGCTATTACTGATAATTTCCTTGTATGAGGGTACTTCATTGAAAGTCCACTGCAATGCATAGGGGGCCTTGTCATCAGTGATACCCTCTCAGGGGTGTGCGACAGGGCTGCATATTAGCTCCTATGCTATTTAACTTGTATATTAATTCTGTAGTTTCTTTGGTTTCTTGCCCTTCCACTCATCCACCCCAAGATCGTGGACAGGCATATCTCCCTCTTGTTATACACTGATGACATAGCAATTTTACCTCAGACACCAATTGGCCTGAAACGTGCTCTTAGTCTTCTATCTAAATTTTGTATGCAAGAAGCTATCGAGATCAACTGCCAAAAAACCAAAATCATGGTTTTTGCTAAACATCCCAGGCAGTATACCTGGTTTTTGAATGCGCATAGGATAGTTCAAGTCAATTCTTTTAAATACTTAGGAGTGGTTTTCCACTCTTCAGGCTCACATAGGGCTCATTTAAATTCCTCTTTGTTGATGTCCCAATCCACTACTAATCTTATTACTTCCTTTTATTACTCAAGGGGAGCATCTAATATTCCTGCTGCGGTCAAATTGTTTGTCATCAAAGTTTATTCTCAGTTGTTTTACGGTGCTCAACTAGGACCAGTTAGAAATTTTGTGTCTTTAGAAGCCCTTCAATCTAAATTTTTGAGATCTTTACTAGCGGTTCCTCGCTGTGTCCCCCCGTTGGTGTTGAGAAGAGAGGTGGGTTTGTTTAGAATGGAAACTTGCTACTAGAGAACCATTATTTTATTCTAGATAAAATTCATCTTCTCCCAGGTGGGTCTGGTCTCTTTTATAAAGATTGACCAGTTCAGGTGGACCACTTTGATCATTGATAAATTATGGGTTCTCACCAGAGGTAATTTTAAAGATGGGTTATGAACGGGCCAGGAGAGAGGTCAAGCAGCGTATCATTGATATAGAACTGCAGGAGGAGGCTGCTTCTTTGCCTAAGAATATTTACCTGGGGGAGAAACCGCTCAGTTATAAACCTGTAGGCTACTTGTATTTTGTTATAATCTCCAAATGTAGACACGCCCTGACATTAGCTAGATTGAATGTCCTCCCCTCCGCTGTTCTGGACGATAGATTCAGAGGTATTCCTTTCTCTGCCTGTCTATGCCTTTGTGGCGCAGGTCAAGTAGAGACTATCACGCAGTCTATTTTGTATTGTGGTTTTTATAGGGATGCTCGTCTTAGTTTAATTTCCCCTTTGTCGGCTAAATTTATAGGGCACTCCGACGATTTTTATTTGAAGTTTTTACTATCCAGTCCAGATGAAGATGTTATCAATACAGTAGTTAGGTACTGCTATATAATCTGTAAATTCCATTCAGATTCTTAGTAATATTTATGTTCCGATTAGACTGTTTTATATTTTTGCTTTGATTAATGTGCTCTGTATATTGTTTTCTATTATTATCATTATCATCATCATCATCATTTATTTTCCTTTATGTGTAGTTTTGCTTTGTATTCTGGACAATGACTACAATAAAGATTGGATTTTGTAAATACATAGGATTACTCAAATGACAAATACTTGTGCATGTGTGCAACTACCAGTGCTTCCTTAGATGCCCACAGCAATATGGGCCATAATGCTACGGAACGCATGGGCCACTGAGTCATATTCATACCCATGTATACAATTTCTACTTGCTACCTGAGGGTGAAGGTTTGGGGGTTTTAATGCTTTGGAGATCTTTTCAGGATAGCCTGAGCAGAGGTGCTCTTACCCCTGGACTCCTGGGCTGAAGTCCAGGGCCTCAACACCCCCTGGGGGACCCCAAGTCCTTTTTAGTCTGTCTACGGATGTTGTGGTGGCATTAACAATAAATACTGTTATAAATACTGTGTGTGTGGATGGGGGGGTGGGGCTCCAAAGGCCTTTAGGTCCAGGCTTCAAAATTACTTAGATGCACCTCTGAGCCCGAGTATTAAATACAATCGAATAGAGCACTAAGTACAGTATGTGTAACTTCCAGAATAGAATGTTTTTTCTATTGCAGTAAAGTGTGCTGTCAAGTCAATTTTGATTCCTGGCGCCCACAGAGCCCTGTGGTTTTCTTTGGAGGGATTTACCATTGCCTCCTCCTGCGCAGTGTGAGATGATGCCTTTCAGCACCTTCCTATATCACTGCTGCCCGATACAGTACCAGTGGGGATTCGAACCGGCAACCATTTTATTGACCCACTGTTGTGCATCACTGTCTCCTGAATAGGCATGTGCCTGAAACATTTCGGAGGCCATTATGAAAGCCTCCGAAACGTTTCGGCACTGGGGGCGGTTTCGGTGCAGGCGGGGGTAGCACTTTAAGGGCGGGGGAGGGTGTACTCACCCCTCCCGCCGCATTTCCCCCACCAGCGCGCTGTGTTTTTTAAGCCCCTCGGGGCGGCAGCGTTCCTCCCTGTTGCCCCATTTGCCCCGTCGGCCGGAAGTGGCCGGAAGTGGCGAGTGCGCGTGCGCCTGTTGCGTGCGTGCGCGCCCTTCTGTCATGTGTGCGCAGGTGCACATGCGACTTCCGGCCACTTCCAGCCAACGGGGCAAACAGGGCGGCAGGGAGGAACGCTGCCGCCCTGAGGGGCTTAAAAAAAACAGCGCGCCGGCGGGGGAAATGCGGCGGAAGGAGTGAGTACACCCTCCCCCGCCCTTAAAGCGCTACCCCCGCCGGTGCCAAAGATTTCTGTGCACATCCCTACTCCTGAATAAGTCTGCAATATTTTAAGCCTAAAGGTGCCCAGTACCTTTAGTGTACTATAAGCCATACACTGATGTTACTTGAACTCAATGCAATAATGCTGGGTAATAGATTTTGATTGTCTCTAAAACTTCATATTTGAGTTCTAACTAGGCAAACAGGGACCTTTTTAACGTGGTGATTCTCTTTATTAGCAGGAGAGAGTAACTGGGACTATCCATCCCCAGTACAGTACCTCCAGTGACTGTTGCTTGTGTTTCCTTTTTAGATTATGAACCCTTTGGTGACAGGGATCCTTCTTGTTTGTTATTTCTCTATGTAAACTGCTTTGGAACTTTTTGTTTAAAAGTGGTATATAAATATTTTTTGTTGTTGTTGTTCTAACAGCCTTCATTTCCCTCTTCCTCACAGTTGTCAGCCTGCCAGCCTATATGCCCCCTAACTTGTGCGGATGTGGCTGCTGCCATGTGGGTGAGTCTGTGTGGGATCAGAGCCAGAGGGAGGGAGTCAGCAGGTCCTGAGGACCATCTGCCCAGACTAGCCAGCTTTCTGGGCTCAGTGGCAGGGTAGCCACTGAAGGGGTGACACCAAAGGAGGTCACCCCTTGGGCGGAGCCACTTTGGGGATCAATGAGGACAAGGGCTGGGTGGTATTATTTTGGCTTCTGTTGTGTTTAGGTCCTGAGTGTTTCAGATGTATCTTGGTTTGTCTGGGGATGGGGATGGGGAAACAGGGGGCATGCCCACTGACTATGGGGTGGCTATTCCAGTGGTGGTGGTGAATAAGAAGTAAAGTTGGCAGGTCAGTAAGTCGTTACAGGGGAAAGGGAGTCAGAAATCTACCAGCTGTCCTGCCAGCTCTTTGAACTTTGGGAGCAGTGCCAACCTCCCACAGACCCTGACCTTGCTCCTCTTTAATGACAGGTCTGTCCAGAATAAGTCAATTCATCCATGATCTGATTCTGTATGAAGGGGCAGACCTGGTATGTATTACAGAGACTTGGTTGGGGGAGGCTGGTGGCCCAGTCTGGTCCCAGCTTCTCCCTCCAGGGTACTTTGTTGAAGAGCAGGTGTGGTGATGTGAGTGGAGAGTCTGTGGTCTAAGAATAACCTCTTCCTGACCAGGATCCCTGTTGAAGTGTCCTAAGTTTGGGACCAGGGATAAACTTGGACTTCTGTTGGTGTAATGATTGCCCCGCTGCCCAATGGAGTCCCTAACTGAGCTGACGGACTTGGTCTTGGGTTTGGCATTGGAGTCCCCCGGGCTTGTGGTGCTGGGGGACTTCAATGTCCACTTTGCAACCAATCTGTCCGGGGCAGCTCAGGAGTTCATAGTGGCCATGACAACTATGGGCCTATCCCAAGGGGTATTGGGACCGATGCACATTGCTGGTCACACGCTTGATCTGGTCTTTTACTCTGATCAGGGTGGTGTTCTGTGGGTGGAGACTCCTGTGATTTATCCATTGTCATGGATGGACCACCACCTGGTTCACAGTCACGCCCCATCTTAACAGGGGCAAGGGGCCCATTAGAATGGTCCACCCGAGAAGATTATTGGATCCAGTAGAGTTCCAAAAAGCCTTGGAGGGATTTAGTGTTGGCTCTGCTGGTGATCCTGTTGATGCCCTGGTGGAGAATTGGAACAGCAAACTTACCAGGGCAGTAGACATGATCGCTCTTGAGCATCCTCTCCAACTTGCTTCAGAATTGGCCCCTTGGTATAAGGAAGAACTACGGGGACTGAAGCAGTGAGGCAGATGACTGGAGCGCAAGTGGAGGACGACTCAACTCAAATCCAACATGTTACAACATAGACCACATTTGAAGATCTATGCTCTGGCAATACGGGTGGCAAAGAAGCTATTTTTTTCAGCCCGTATTTTGTCCGCAAATACACATCCAGCGGAGTTGTTCAGGGTTGTGAGAGGGCTAGAATGTGCCCGTCCTCCCTTGAATCAGAACTTGGAACCATCTATTACCCGCTGTGACATGTTTAATATTTGGGCCAACTTGGATTTAGACCCCACAATTACTACAGTGTCTGATTCAGAGGTGTCCAGCGACTCCTCTTATGTGGTCAGGCTGGATCAGCTCCAGTTTGTGACTTGTGAGGATGTGGACAAGCTGCTTGGAATGGTGTGGCCTACCACCTGTTCTCTTGACCCTTGCCCGACATGGCTTATACTATCTGGCAGGGGGAGTTGTTGTAGAAGTCCTAGTAGATATCATAAATGCTTCTCTGAGGGAGGGCAGGATGCCTCCTTGCCTTAAGGAGGCAATTATTAGACTTCTTCTGAAGAAGCCTCCTCAGGAGATTTGGTGCAAGGTGTTATCAATATGCCGATGACACCCAAATCTTTTTCTCCATGTCAACATCATCAGGAGAAGGCACAACCTCCCTAAATGCCTGCCTAGAGGCGGTGATGGTCTGGATGAGAGATAAACTGAGACCATCCAGATAAGATGGAGGTACTTATTGTGCGGGGTAGGAACTCAGGAGATTATTTTGATCTGCCTATTCTGGATGGGGTCACACTTCCCCGGAAGGAACATGTACATAGTCTGGGGGTGCTTCTGGATCTGAACCTCTCCCTGGTGTCCCAGGCTGAGGCAGTGGCCAGAGGTGCCTTTTAACAGCTTCTGCTGATATGCCAGCTGCACGCGTTTCTTTAGATAAATGAGCCCCTGGTGGCACAGTGGTAAAACTGCCGCCCTGTAACCAGAAGGTTACAAGTTCGATCCTGACCAGGGGCTCAAGGTTGACTCAGCCTTCCATCCTTCCAAGGTCGGTAAAATGAGTACCCAGAATGTTGGGGGCAATATGCTAAATCATTGTAAACCGCTTAGAGAGCTCCGGCTATAGAGTGGTATATAAATGTAAGTGCTAAATGAACTTAGAACAGTAGTACATCTGTTGGTCACCTCCAGACATGACTACTGCAATGCGCTCTATGTGGGGCTGCCTTTATACATAGTCCAGAAACTGCAGTTGGTCCAGAAGGCAGCAGCCACATTGTTCTCTGGGTCATCTCATTCCTATCTTTAAAAATCTGCACTGGTTGCTGATAGGTTTCCACGCAAAATACAAGGTCTTGGTTATAACCTATAAAGTCATAAACAACTTGGGCCCTGGGTATTTAACAGAATGTCTTCTTTGCTATGAACCACACTGTCCACTGAGATCATCAGGAGAGGTTTGTCTGCAGTTGCCACCAGCTCGTCTGGTAGCTACACGGGGATGGGCCTTCTACATTGCTGCCCCGAAATCCTCCCTATCTCTTACAACTTTTAAAAAGGCAATCAAGACACATTTGTTCTCCCAGGCTTTTAATTAGATACTATTTTAATAATTTGAGGATTTTTAATAGTTTTAACATTGTTTTAAGTGTTAAATGGTTGTAATGTTTTAACCTTTTTATTTGTTGTTTTTATTGTTTTGTTGTAAACCACCCAGAGACTTGCATTTTGGGCAGTATACAAATATGTTAAATAAATGATTGGTAAATAAATAAATAAATAACTCTACCCCTTCAGAACTATCAAACTGGCAATCCTCTTCCCTAAAAAGACAAGTATAAATACCAAAACCCACCATATTATATCAGCATATATTTGATTCAATATACATGTAAACAGTGGGCAACAATAATAATACCTTTGACAAATCTCTGAAGTTGCTTGGAAGGGTAAGATCCAATTCTTCGGATTCATAGTTAGTGATAACCCATGGAAATACTGGGTACTGGTTTAAGTCGTTGAAAGTACGTCCTGATGAGCAAGACAATACGTTCAGAGACAACAAGTTAAAACAAATCCATGAGCCTAACATATGAATGACATTATTTGATAATCTACTAATGCTACACAGAATTAATCACTAAAGTTTTCTTATCTTTCCTTGCTTTCTAGACTATTGTTCAGTAACAAAGAGTCCTGTGGCACCTTAAAGACTAACACATTTCTGTGAGCATAAGCTTTTGTAGGCTAGAGCCAGCTTCATCAGATGACTAATTGCATCTGAGGAAGTGTGCACTAGTCCATGAGAGCTTATGCTCAAACTAATTTGTTAATCTATAAGGTGCCACAAGACTCTTTTTGCTACAACAGATTAAAGCTACCACTTTAGAAACTATTATTAGATAGAAAATTTAGAATAGTTAAATTGTGGACTCTTCTGATTACAACTTTGCAGCCCATGTGGAAGCCACTGAAGACAACTTACACAGAGCAGCAGATATGATATAGTGACTTTGACATTTGTAAGCTGCCTATCTCATGGGCTGGCACAATCATACATAGATAGGAGTACTATACTTTTGAAGTCGAATTGGTCATCAGTTGTAAGACATATACAAAACAAGTGACTAGGATTCAAAGCACAAAGAGAATAGTTTTAACATTTGTGGAGCATCAGGTATGATCTAAGCAAGCATATTTAGCATCTAGGGAGAAACATGCAGTGCTGTGATACCTCAAAAATGAACAAATTTATGGTATAATGAGATTTCAAAGGCTCGAGTCTTGCAGGTATCTGCATACAATAGTTTGTGCAACAATCAATTGTGTTAATCATTAAGGTACCATGGCATTTTTCATAGTCTGTATTTCTACAGACTAACACAACTACTCTTTCAATCATTAATTTTCAGTACTTACAATACTAGATTTAGTATTGTTGCTAATTTTATTCAATGACTGTTTGATGATTTGTTTTAGAACTGTTGGAACCTTTGTGCATTATTTATGGAAAAGCAGGATATAAACATTTTGAATAAAATATAATAGTTATAATAAATGTTCCTGTAAATGAAGGGAAATAACTGTTCACCAGGTCTACCCAGGAAAAAGACAAACAGTAGTAGGGACAACAGCAAAAGAAACATAGATTGGATCTTTGGTCAAATGTATTGTGGAAGACTAAGGTTTTATAGATGTTAAGAAGCTCTGGTGGCAGAAGCAGTAGCACCATTCATTCAAAGAGGTCAAGTCAGAATTGCTGCTACCGATGACTAGAAAATACTGCGTCAAAATGAATCATTTACTCATATTATCCTTTCGCAAGCATTTCCATCATTACCTGCTATAGTGTTTAGAAATATGAGATACTCAAAGTTTGAAATTTCTCTGTGTTGCCATCTCTGGGTCATATTTGATGCTTTAAAAATCTGACGTGGACTAGCCATCGAAATGCGTCTGAAAGATAAAATGAATATTATTAAGAACACTTATGTATCATTTTTCAACAAAGAAGTGTTCAAAGTTTTTACATAGGAAAAAAAATAAGATGGTTCACTGTCTCAAAAGGGCTTGCAATCCAAAAAGAAATACAAGGCAGATGCCAGTAACAGTCATACCAAGATTCTGTGCTGGGATTGGACAGGGACTGATGCTCTCCCACTGCTATATATAAAAGTGCCACCATTTTAAAAAGGTGCTTCTTTGCCCAATTAGCAGAGGCTGGGTAAGAGACATTGAAAATCCTCCCACATCACACAGAAATGTCAGTATGAACTGCATTGAGGGAACAGATAGTACCAAGTAGCTGGTAGTCATTTTTCTTATGTTGGATTTAAAAAGTACAAACAGGGTCATGGTAATAATTGCTAGGTATTGTGGGGGTATATTCAGTTTAAGGGCTCATATGGAGAAAATGTGCAGCCAGTTTGCATATATGAATTAAGTCACTCATCTACATGTTCCACAAGGCTATGTAGCATTTATTTATTTATTACATTTCTATACTGCCCCATCCAAACGGCTCTGGGTGGTTCATAACAACAAAAATAAAACCCACAAACCAGTCCTTCTAAAAACAATCATTACATAAACATTTAAAAACAGCATAAAACCATTAACAATTAAAACATTTTAAACAGTTTAAAAACCCTTCATGACGCAAACCTTCCATCTTTCTTTTCTTTCTGGACCAGGCTCAATTTCTGCCTTGCATTTATTAGTGGGAGATTATATGCCTGGTCTCTGACATATTTGGACACAAAACCAAAGTGCCTCATTCTGTGCTTTACCCTGTGCTCTTCGTTTCCCCCTCCCATATCACATGACGTTTATTTGGAGTAGCATGTGTGTCTTTTTTATTTCCGTCTTCATTTTATGCTCACTAATTTGGTAACTGTCTATTGTGTTTTAGTTTTTCACATTTTACAATTATAATATGCTCTTCTAATAGCTCCATGCATCACTGCAACTTGTTTCATTCAAGCTGTTAAGCTTTGTTTCTTTCTCCTAATGTTTCTTTCTCCTAATGAACAGTAAATGTAAGGTAGGAGACAATTTTCTCTTCAGGGGGCTTTCTGAAGAATAGCAAACCAAGGAAAGTATTATTATAATAAGGCAGTGGAAACCATGCACTCTTTTCTTCTTCTTTTCTGTGTTGTTTTTAAAATTACCCTTACTTGTTTACAAACCAACAAGCTTTACATTATCAGTAGAAATCTTCCTGTTGATCAGAAAACATGGTTTCCCAACAGCCATAGCATACCTGGTTTGGGGCAGCCCAAAACAAGTGCCAATTCCAACACGAGGTAGACAATTTACCACTTTTTTTACTGTTGCAGGGTCTGGAAAGTTGAACATGACAGCAACTGTGAACAAAGAATTGAGATATTATTGTAACTTACTGTGCCAAGAAACTTAATATAAATAAGACTGTACTGTGGAAATGCAGTACAATATTTAAACATTTTCCACAAATACAGTTAATGCCCTTTAAACAATTAATTGCATGTCGTAAAAAATGGTTTTGCACTAGCTACTGTCAGGATAGTAGGCTTTACAAACCACTTAACTGGCTTAGTATAGAAACACCTATGCGGTAGTATAGAGAAATGCCTATGCTTACTGCTATAGGTACTATGGAACCAGGTTTCTGCAAGACTCCAGGTTCTGTTTCTCTAAGCAAAATGATTTCACTTTCCTGAACAGTTTCTAGCTATGCTGACCTATGTATCATAAAGGTATCACAGTGATAGGTATCACTGTATCACAAAGATAGGTAATATCTGAGGCCACCTTCTGGTCTCTAACCTCCAGGTGTTCCTGAAAATATATGGATGCAAATTAAACACTGAAACATGTCTGAGCTATTACATTGGATCAATGCATGGAAGAGCAGAAGGAGGAAGCACATCACAGCACTCTTTTTACTTCTCTTCCTCCCTTTTTATATGTCTTCACAAACTGCCTCCTTTTGCTGCTCTCCTCAGTCTCACAGAGGGACCCCGGAGGTGCTGCCACCTGCCACGTCAGCCTAGTGGGTATTGTATTGTATTGGCTGTTGAAGGAAATGCAGGGATGGGATGAATTTATTGGAAGGGGGGAAACATGCTGGATGAATTGCAATTTTAGTCTCATTCAGACATTATTTAAAAGGAGGGTGTACTCAAGCACACTGTCACAAGCGGAAACTGAAGTCCCACCTCACCACCATGCTTGTCACTCTCCTTCTGCGACACTCATGCTTACACATTGTAAAAGTGATGGTGGGCTCTTCCATGAGCAGGAGACCCAGGCATCCAGGTCTCCTGCCCATGGAAGTGTCTGTCATCATACTTACAGCCTTCACCATTTCAGATGAAGGCTGTGCAAGCATGAGTGTTGCAGGAGGGGCGGGAGGGTAGTAACAAATGTGGCCGAGGGGCAGGACTTCCATTCCCGCTTGGAATGATGAACTCGAGTATGCTGTCCTTTTAAATAATGTTTGAATGAGGCTTTTGAGCTGGGGGTATTTAAGCTGTGAGACCAACCATAGAACAAGAAAAAATGTAGTCATCCCTCTCCAACCACAAGAGTTTCATTCCAGGAAAAGCTCAAGGTTGGTGAATTTGCAGTTGGCAAGCAATTGAAAAGCATTGGATACAGGGAGTTAGGGGAATCACAGACATAAAAAGACTAAAAAATACAGAAAAAATGACCCCAAATATTGTCAGAAATCACCCAGAATCCCTTTAAATCACTATTGGTCAGCAAGAGGAGTGAGGGGAGACCCACAGAAATTACCCAGAATCAACCCAAACCCCCCAAATCACCCCCCAAACCCCCCACAAATCACCAAAAATAAAAAATGCTCTCCTAAACATTGTGGGTGTGGGGCTGCAGCATTGCTCTTTGCAGCCCCATTCAGTGTTGCCACACGCATCAGCCATGGGCGTGGCAATGCTGAACAGGGCTGAAAGCAGGAATGCTGCAGCCCCACACCCACGCTGCTTAGGAGAGCACCAGTGGGGGGGGAAGTGGGGGGGGGGCAGGGATGAGCAGATAGGAAGCACCTTCCCCCACAAATCACCAAAAATAAAAAATGCTCTCCTAAACATTGTGGGTGTGGGGCTGCAGCATTGCTCTTTGCACCCCCATTCAGTGTTGCCACACGCTGAACAGGGCTGAAAGCAGGAATGCTGCAGCCCCACACCCACGCTGCTTAGGAGAGCACCAGTGGGGGGGAAGCGGTGGGGCAGGGATGAGCAGATAGGAAGCACCTTCCTTGTCCCTTAAAGTTACTCCCCTGCCCTTCAAACTGGCTCGAACACAGTACCTTCAAACCAGTTCAGTGCTCCAGAAAGAGTGCCAAACTGGTTCCATGAGCATTCCTAGTAGTTAATATTCATGCTATGTTCCTAGAATCATGTTTTCAGTTTGAACCTAGCACACATAAACTAGTTACAGGACTGGGCAAAATAGAGGATTGATTCACTTCCTCCACAGCATCTGCTTCCCCAACTCAAAAAACAACAACATTACACACATATAGTAGCATACTGCTGCATGTGTGTAAATCAGTGTGTCTCAAACAGAGTATCTGAAAGCATGGCTCAGGAACTTTATTCTCTGCACCACTATGACAGCTCACAGGCGGACAGAATTATCCGATTGCTCTGTGATGTACTGCAGTAACACTGATGGAAGCCATGTTTCAGCTTATGTGACCATGTAAGGAACTAACAGGGACCTGGCCAGATCCGTATAACAGTTGCTGCTCAGTCCAATTCCTCTGACTGAGCAATATCACCTTGCGTCAGCTGATAAATACTTGACCACCCACATGTCTTCTGCCCTTGTCTACCCAGTCTGGCACTGAAACTCAACCTGTCATAACCTTGTTTCTGCTGCTGACCCCTTCGAGCCTCATCTGCCTGCTTTGCAGTTGGACCCTCTCATGGCTGCCGTCTGCCCTGGAACTAGGTCAAGGCCTAAAAATGTGGGTAGAACCAGCATTTTTTCTACAGTGTGTCAAATATTAAAATACAATCCCTCTCTAGGTTATTTTTAAAAATGCGTTCTAACACAACTGGTAGTAAATGTACATTTCGAACTCTCAGTTCCCGTTCCTAGTGTAACATTACCTCTGTTTGCCATAAAGATTTCCAGTGCTGTGTTTTGCAAGAGATATCGTCGAGAAAAGACTGATCGAATGTCTGAGAACAACCATTTTCCATGCAGTCCCTCTGTATAAGCAAGGACCTAATAAAATAAAATAAAAAGAGGTGTTTTTTAAAAACCCAACAAAAATAGCTACCGCTTCCCCATGTACTTAAAGCATACTATGAGTACATGTCTTGCTTTCTGCTTTTTCTTTTACTCTGTCTGGACCTAAACCTAGGAGGAAATCCACATTGTCAATCGAAGTAGCTAATTTTCTTTATCTTTGGGAAAAATCAAAGAGGCTTATTTCACAATTCAGAAGAAATTATTAGGACAAAGTTGGAGAACTTCCAGTCAAAGGCATTTTAGATGTATGATAGACATGTTTGCGCACTCATCTTTCTTACAGGTGAACACAAAAGTTGTTGGATAACCAGGCATTCCAACGGCATTAAATATAAATGTATATAAAGGAAATGACAGTGAGTCATATCTGACTAGCAAATGGATATATTTGTCAATTTTCTCAAATAATATGAGCCAGTAACACAGAGCCAGGATTCCATCTTGGCTTCACATGACATCTCCTGGCCTCAGCAGTTCCAACCTGAGGTTGCTGAATTCTGCATGCAGTACCAATTTCTGCATAATAAAACTCAGATTCCTTGCATATCGGAGTATTTCTGATTTCCTTGATCCCCACCCCCACCAAAAAAAATTCACAATAAGACCAGACAAGCTAGTGAAGAGCTCATAGCTCATATGCAAAGGCAGGGGAAACTCTTCAACTCATTCTGGCCGAATATTTACAATTTACTAACTATTTTAACAGTCTTGGCTGTTACAACAGGAAGAACCTGTAGTATAACCATAAAAGAATTTTAGCAGGCACCAATTTCTGTGGCACTAACTAGAAGAAGTTATCAGTTTAGAAGCAGCTGAAGCCTAACTGAAGCAGGCCTTCATTTCTTCTTGGAATAGTGTCTGCCTGGTCTGTAGATTCACTTCAAAGTCTCTGGAGTTCAATTAAAACTGGATTAGGTGAAAGCAGACCTTCTTTGGGACTTTCTGTTCTCAGCAACTCCACACATACTGACAGCACCCTAGACAGAGGTCTAGCCCTCCAATGAACCAGTTGCTATGGAAACTGCATCATTACCACTGCTCTGCCGTTATCACACCAAGCATATTAGTTTGAAAAATACAGAACACACACACATCCTCCTTTAGAGTGCACTACATAGGATATCTTGAAAAATCTGTATCTTCTTCTGTTCTTGGATTTATTTTTTTCCATCAGCCAGGTATACATTTTCAGTTTATCACTCAAAATTAAAGTATTTTAAAAGCAGTAAAGACGAAAAGCTCCCAGCATTCACTTAGTAAAACAGATATGAAATATTCACCTCTCTAATCTTTTTGGATTATAATCAACATACAAAACCTCATTATACAATTCTTACAAACTTAAGACAACACCTGAAGTTGTCTGTAGTTTGGTGGGGTTTTTTTCCATTTATTTCCAAACATAAGTTATTTGGGATTAACAGTATCTCTGATGAATGCAAGGTGAAGAGAACAAATGATTAATTTTAGCTGTATAAATGGCACAACCTAGGAAGTGCATTATATGGACGTTGATACATATTATACAAGTATTAGAATAAAGTTATTTGTATGCTTTTAAACTTAAAAGGATATCTTTAATGTAATGATTAAACATGTAATTATCAAAAATGTGTGTGTGTGTGTGTGTGTGTGTGTGTGTATGAATGATTCAGGAACAGAGTAGAAAAGCAAAGAAGATATTTAACAGTTTGAATGCAGCATTATCACATTGTATAACGAAGTAAGCCACCTAATGGCACAGCGGGGAAATGACTTGATTATCAAGCCAGAGGTTGCCGGTTCGAATTCCCATTGGTACCTATATTGGGCAGCAGCGATATAGGAAGATGTTGAAAAGCATCATCTCATACTGCGTGGGAGATGGCAATGGTAAACCCCTCCTGTATTCTACCAAAGACAACCACAGAGATCTGTGGTCGCCAGGAGTCAACACTGACTCGACAGCACACTTTACCTTTAATGATGTAGTACACAGATTGACTTCACTACCCAATATACAAATGTTCTTTCCTCTATACATAACCAGTGAAATAAAGTTGTTGATTTTTTAAGTAGAGCATGTGGAGTATTGGACAATCTCAATCCACATTCAGACCTTAAAATGCATTTTCCTCTACAATTCATTGATTTCCACAACTCTCAACATTAGTACAGGAACCTGGTTCAGGAACCAATGCCTTTATTTTAGTGCCCTCTGTAATTAGATGTTCAAAATATGGTTTTCTATATGCACCAATACTCTTATAAACCAAACATATATTGTTCTAATATTATTGTATATTTAGAAGGATGTGTTTAAATGGGGAAAGTATTATTTCCTACATCACTGTACAATCACACACTTCCTACAAGCACTACTTCAAGCCAGTCAAACTAAATTATTATCAATAGTATTCATGAATACATATTCTAACACAGCATTATGCTAAAACATTTGAAGATGTAATCAGGGCCAAGGGGAGGCTTGCCTTTAGGTGATAGTCTCTGGTGGTGACCAGAGACTACTATGAGGTAGCAAGTGTGGGCATTCCTGCCCTGTCCGAGCACAGGCATCACTTCACCTGCCTGTCACTGCCACACCCTCTTCCTGGCAGCTCACCACCCTCCCTTTCTGTCCCCTCTTCCCTGTGTCCTGGCCCAGGCCCCTGAAGCTGATCAAGGTAGGGGCACAATGCCTTGCTGACCTCCTGCGTCTTCTGGCTGCCTTACCTGCTGGTCACACTGGGGTTTTAAACTACAAGTCACCAGCAGATGAAGTGAGGGAGACACTTCTAGCAAGGAATGGTGGCTGCTGTTGCTGCTGCCCTGCTAACGGGATCACTTTCTCCCTTGCTTTCTTCCCCCTGCATCTTCCACCAGAAGGCTTTGTGAGCTGCGCTTTGCTCCCAAAATGGAGCACACAAAGCGCACAAGCCTGTTGGTGAAAGCAGAGGCGTATCTAGGGAAAACAGTGCCTAGCGCAAGCACTGAAATTGCACCCCTGTCCAAACATCTGACACCCATCTTTCAGATAACTTTACCATAATATCAGCTCAAAAATACAAGTTCAGACACTTTCAGGAGAAACAGGTTGTAAGCAACACAAACATGCATACGCACACACATACAACCACGCATGTGGCACATATGTCCCAGTCGCCTTCCCAAGGGAAACACAGCACATCCATGTGCTGGGCATGCCTCCATAGAGCTAAGCAGTGAAAGCTCTCTTTAGCAAATACTCTGCCACCTCAGCAGACCTCACTACAGGTTGCCGCCTCCAAGAAATTCAGGGATGGGTTTTTTCTGTCCAAGCAGCTTTTGCCTTAAAGGGAGATGGCTGCAATGGGAAATCCTAGGGGCCCCAAACAATCTGAAATTATCCAGCAACTTACAATAGGCTTGGATCCAGCAGCCTGATCAGGAAGAAGGTGGAAGTTGCAACTAGCCACCGAACAGCAAAACAGGGTGATATTCAGTTTGTTGGGTTTTTTTAAGCACCATACAAGTTAAAGGCAGGCACTTTCCAAGTTTGAAATCCCACAAACCTTATAATCAGATTGGTTGACAATATTCAGATAAAGATAGAGCTCTGTATAGAGAATTCAACAGCATGAGAGTGAATATTTGTATTTTATTCCTTCCCTCTCCCCCACCCTTCAGTTTTGCTAGCTTACAAGGTATTATTATTTTTATTTTTTATTTTTTACATTTTATATCCCGCTCTTCCTCCAAGGAGGCCAGAGCGGTGTACTACATACTTAGGTTTCTCCTCACAACAACCCTGTGAAGTAGGTTAGGCTGAGAGAGAAGTGACTGGCCCAGAGTCACCCAGCAAGTATCATGGCTGAATGGGGATTTGAACTCGGGTCTTCCTGGTCCTAGTCCAGCCCTCTAACCACTATACCACACTGGCTCATCACTGAGCCAACATTGAGCCAACATAAACCAACATTGTCTTTTTAAGGGATGTTTTGTCCACTTACTTTTGTGCCATTTATATCTGTTTTTTAAATGCTCGAGTCCCTTGCCAACAACTTTGCATTCTTCTGACTCCCCAGACCAGGGAAAAATCTAGACTTGGGTCTTGCAGAGGCCATTTGAGCATGTGTGGTGGCCATTTTTGTTTTCAGCAGCCTTTTAATTTTTTTTTTTTAATGGCTGCCGTACATGCTCAAATGGTCCTATGCGAGGTCCTATGCCTTGCCAGACCTCGGAGAGGCCTTTTGAGCATGTGCAGCGACCTCCAAAATGGCCACGACACTGATATTTGTAGACCCAAAGAGGCCTGAAAATTAGCCCAAGACAGGCTGCGGCAGTGATCTAAGAGGCCAGGGGTGGGGGAACCTTTGCAGACCACCCCGTGGTCCTTAGGAAGCCCCCTGAAGAGGCTACAGGTTAAAAAAATTGTTTAATTTTAAAAAAATCCGTGAATTGGGGAGGGGGTGGGGGCAGCATGGCACTGGCGCACCCCCCCAGCGGCGTTTAGGGTACGTGCCCTGGCTGCCCCCCCCCCCAGTTGGAATGCACAGGAGGAATAGAGAAAGCAACAAAGCAATTCAGCTTAAGCGAAGGAGTGGCAACTGAAACTTTCACTCCATGCTAGAAATGCCTCCCTTGCTGTTGGCAACTCATAGTTTACAATGCCAGCATGTCCAGAAGGTAAGACGGTCAGAAGATGTGGAAGAGTAGAGCGAGCAAGGGAACATGCTTTGCCACCATCAAGAGGCAAGGTTAATGGCATCTTCGCATCACATCAAGTAATACCAATGGTCAGGGGGCAGTTTAACTGGATAGTTAGTAAGGGCCAGGCCCCTCAGAAGGCCCACTGGTGATCCCCTCAGACCACTTCTGTGTCCACAGCCTTTTTGCAGTGGCGAAGCAAGCAACTCACCTAGGGTCCACCTAGGTAGCTTGGGAACCATGGAGGACAGTTTGAGGAGGACCTCCTGACCCCTGGAGCAAGCCCTGGGTGTAATCTACAAGCACCTTGAAGCCACATTAATTTGAACTAGCTGGGCCAGGAGCAGAGCATCTCTGCCTCTAGCCCACCACCGCCACCCCTGCCCCCACCCCACCCCCGCTGACATTTTCTTCCCCACCCTCTGCCATTTCTCCGCCTGCCCACTGCCACCCTCGTTTTCTTCCCACCTGCCTTCTTCCCACTGCTCGCCAGCCAGCTGGCACCATTCGCCACCGTGGGTTTTTTGGGCATCATTTGGCCAGCCAACCAGCTTGCTGCTGCCGCCGCCATTTTCTTCCCTTCCGCCCATCCCTGTCGCTATGTAGCAGCTGCTCGCAAACTCTTACAAGAACTGCCACACATGGGATTATTGACGGGTATGCCTAAGAGAAATATATACAGAGAAGATTATCACTAATGTTCATAGAACTTAAATCTGTGGTTTCCATTGAGTCAATGTTGACGTAAATAATTTTCTGAGATTATAGTGGGGCTTCCTTGCAATATGTTGAGGATCACATACCAAGCTGTTTCCCACAACACACACACACAATTAAGGTTCTTGGGCATATGAATAGTCTAGAGGTAATTAAACCTGCAAGGAGGTTGCCTTGCTAAATCAGTAACTGAACAATTACATCATTCTTAACTACTATGAAATATAAGTCCTCAAGGCAAAAACTAAATTGGGAGTACATCATAATTGCACGATTAACCTGTTCTTTTAATGTCAATGCTTGTCATATAAGTTAATATAGGACTTTCTCTTTTAAAAACACCCTGATGAAATCACCATCAAAATATTTAACATGTGCAAACAATATGAGATTTCACTTTCTGATGTTTGTACACTAAATTACGTAACTAAGATACAAGGTCTATGAATCCCTGTATAATATTTTTTATAAGAGAAGAAGGATATCTGAGTTTCTTATTCAAGGACATCTAAATGCAGCCATCAAAAAGAGCAGGTTAATGAACAAAAGAAAGGTATCTCAGACATTAGTTGCATGGCTATAATGTTTAATTGTCAAATATTTATTCATGGAGTTAGTGAATTCAGCATCCTAGCATTCTTTTGCCCCTTCTTCCCTCTGCAGACTGATATACAATCTCAATCACTTATTTTATGGGTGACAAACTCAATTAAACATATTCATTATTTTAATGTTTCACTAGACATTTTAGCAAGCACAAAGAATTAAAAATAAATAAATAAATGCTATGTGACCTTTGCATCGATCAGACTAAAATGGTTTGGGTCTGAATAAGGAGGCTAGACAATTTGGGGGGGAAGCTCTTATGTTTTCTCTTCCAATTACTGCAGGAGATGATAAAACCAGAGCAAATGATGTATCAGCTCATTTTATCTTATCGCTTTGGGGCTAGGTGACAATGAAGTTCATATTTCACTGGTTCCCATTGAAGATTGTGAAAATTACTTGCCCTCCTGACCTAAAATTTCACTAGAAGACAGAAATTTCTTTTCTGCAAAGTAATGCAATTTTTCAGATGTCAACCTTTAGCCCAGCTTTAAAAATTAATTTCATTTATATTAACCAATGATATTGATATTTTCACAGAATGCACTTTGATACATGAAGCAGTGACTAGCAAATTGATGTTGTCTTAGATGGGTAAAACTGTTTTATTTTAAGCTGCTGTGGCAGACAGATTTACAGCAAACTCAAATTCCTTTTTCATAATGCATTATTTGTGCTGACCTGATGCACCTCAAAGCCCATGGCCTGTAAATTATTCATTGACTCTTGTGTAAGACCTTTGCTTTATTTCTAACCCCTTTCCATCTATTTTGTTTTCAAACTTCTTTAAAAAAACAACAATGGGAAACATAGGCTTCCCTGAAATGTACTTGGCTTTAGTCTATCTCCTGAAGGGGAGCTTGGGTGCACTCAGATAATTTGTCTGATCCACATGAATCCCAGCACCTTTTGCACAGCTACGTAGATGCTGCTTGACATAAGGCCACACCCAAGTGTTTACTGAAGAATTGAAGTACACAAGGGTAGACCAACAGAATTCAGATAAATGGCAGCGGTCCATGGGTTGAATCTCGGCAAGCCAAGAGTCAGGCCCAACAGAACAGGTCAATCTGAAACATATCAACAGGAAGGACAATCAATAATCCATAATTATTGAAAGCAAGAATTCAAAAGCAAGGAAAGTGGTTCACCTGCTAAAACAACCCTTGAGACTGAACCAAGCAAGATAAGGTACAAGTGGGTTAAATCAACAGGACAATATGCCCATCACAGGTGCAACCAAGCATGACTGGATGCAACTCCTGACATTAAAACATAGCAAGAGCCCTGCTGGATCAGCCCAAGGGCCCAACTAATCTCGGCATCCTGTTTCCAACAGTGGCCGGCAAGATCTCTCTGGGAAGCCCACAGGCAGGGCATTTAGGCAACACCCTTCCCAATTCACCCCCACTCACCAAAGCTGGTGTTCAATGGTATACTGCCTCAGAATCTGGAGGTTTCATAGTGCCAATGGATCTCTTCTCTCTGAATGTGTCTAATCCCCTTTTAAATACATCTGCTAGTGCCCATCGCTACATCTTATGGCAGATAATTCTATAAATTAATTCCGTGTGAAGAAATAATACTGATGTAAGGATCTTTTTGCTGCAGTATTATTTTTGCCCCAGTATTATTTCACTGTACCTTTATTTGGATATTAAAACCTCATTTGCCACCCCCACCCCCTTTGTATGCACTTGGAAAGGTATTTCTGGACTCCTTCAAAGTCTGCTTGAGCTTTCACCATCCTCTTTGATTTGGTGTCACCTGCAAACTTAGCTATCTCATTGCTTATCCCTGACTTGAGATCATTTACGGATGTGAAACAGAAGTACTCCCAATATAGAACCTTGAGCAGTAGTGGCCCAAGACCTCCGCACATGAGAGGCAGGACGCCACTCATGTGCACATGCCCCTGCCTCCTCCTTTGAGGTAGCAATAGCCGCCACCACTTGACTTGGTTTGTGTCCTTCCATGCCTCTCTCCTGCATTGCTGGACTCATAATGAAAATGGGTACAGAGCAGAAAAGAAAATATCAAGAGCAGGGCAGGAGAGCATCTTTCCAGGATTCTACTGCCCTTTCGAGGCCACCTAATAGCACAGCAGGAAAAATTATTTATTTATCTATCAAACTTCTATACCGCCCAAACTTTCATCTCTGGGTGGTTAACATAAAACAATTAAAACACATACAAAAATTAAAACAATTTAAAATCAACCATAAAATTAAAACAGACAATTTTAAAAAACTGGGAAAGCTTGGGTGAAAACATGGGTTTTCAGATTTTATTTTTTTAAAATTGTCAGAGATGGGGAGGGATCATATCTCAACAGAGTGCATTCCACAATCTTGGGGCAGTAACCAAGAAGGCCAGTCTCTGTGTAGCCACCAGACGAGTTGGCGGCAACTGGAGACGGACCTCCTCAGATCACCTCAATGGGCGGTGGGGCTCATAGTGAAGAAGACACTCTTTTAAATACCCAGGGCCTAAGCCATTTAGGGCTTTATAAGTTATAACTAGCACTTTGTATTTTGTCCGGAAACCAACTGGCAGCCAGTGAAGCTCCATCAGCAAAGGAGTAATGTGGTCTCTCCAAGATGACCCAGAGACCATGGCTGCCGCATTCTGAACCAACTGAAGTTTCCAGACTATGTACAAAGGCAGCCCCACGTAGACCACATTACAAAAGTCAAGTCTGGAGTTTTTCAACAAATGTACCTAAGTTTTGAGGTCATTGATCTCGAGAAACGGCCACAGCTGGTGTATCAGCCGAAGCTGATAGAAATGACTTGATTATCAAGCCAGAGGTTGCCAGTTCGAATCCCCAGACTACTAGAAACACCTATATCCAGCAGTAGTGATATAGGAAAATGCTGAAAGGCATCATCTCATACTGGGGAGGAGTATGTCATAATCTCATAATGTGGGAGGAGGCAATGGTAAACCCCTCCTGTATTCTACCAAAGATAACCAAGGCTCTGTGGTCACCAGGAGCACACTTTACCTTTACTGTCCTTTCAAGATTTCCTTTTCTGCTCCTTCCACCTTTTCTTAACCAAACTAGTGGCACAGGAGAGAAGAACTGATGCTTGTAGTGGGGAGCATCTAGCCACTCCACTGGCACCCCCATAATCTGCTGATTAAGGCAACATTTTTAACACTGTGCTCTTGAAATTAATTCTTTTCACTTGTATATGTTCTACCCATCTGCAGTAGAAAATGAAAAGGACACCAAAGGCTGAATATAGCTCAATCTACACAGGAGAAAAAGCTATGTCTATACAGGAAACCTTGCACTACACCTCATCTTTTCAGTCTGGCAATTCTACCTCACAGGTCTGGACTAGCACCAAAGTCAAAACAGGAACAGAGAAAACTCAAATTCAAATTTAGGAGGAACAAACTTGATGGAAGTGGTCCACATAATTCTGAAGTTAGCCAACATAAATTGAGCAACAACATAAATTGGGTATAACACTTATGCTGGCTCATCTTTATGGGAAGTTACACCTGTATAGAATGCATAATTCAAAACTGTTTCCAAAGCTTGCCCTTTTAAATGCTGGACGAAAGAGGTGGTGGTTGTGTTAATCCTGTATGAGCTGGGAATAGAAAGAGAGGGCATTGATCAGCACCAACTTATCGTTTACTGCAGTTTTACAGCTACCATGGTAAGAATGTGAAAGAATTCTCTACAAGCCAAAAAGGGTTGAGTCAGGTTAACTGTTGCCTACTTGCCATCTTTGGATTAATTGCATATGGATATGGGACCACTGAAGCTGTGGTATGGTAAAATAAGAGATTTGCTTCCAAAGATTTGCCATTTCAAGGTCTTTACTGTCTCTCTTATTCCTTATTTCTAAGAGACATTATTGTGCATCAGATGAAGATCTAAAAATAACATGGTCTGGCACACTTTCTAGCAAGCAGTGAGACACCAGCAAAAGACAGGCAGTGGACACCTTAGCAGCCAGTCTTCCACAAGCACACATTCTTTTTCCCATCCAGCAACTAATGTCTATGCTTTGTCTGCCTCAAAATGGAGGAGACAAAACACATGAGTTTGCAGAAGGACAGCCAGACCAGCCAGTGATGCTTAATGCCAGCTAGAGAACAGCACTGAATTCTGCCAGAGAGAAAAGAGATGGCAATCAAAACAGGACTTCCAGCCCAGTAACAAGTCTGACGGTTCAGGGCAGGGGATGGCCAGTTACATTGGGCGGGGTGTGTGTGTGTGTGCAGCATCACAGCCCAGCTAATGAAATCAGTGTGGCTAACGAGGTGGGGTGTCAGCTATGCTTAAAGAAGCACCCCTCCCTGAGCCCCATGGCACTCAGGAATCAGGAAGGTCCCACGCTGAATGCACATGAGCACACACTGCCTTGATACTGCCACCCAGAACAAAACTCATTCCGCACAGAGATGGGGGAAAAATTAGAGGGACCGCTGGTTGTGTTCTCTACTTTACAGCAATAAAGAAGCATGTTTATTTGCCTACAATTAAAAGAGAGTAAGAATTTGTTTCTTCTAAAATCATTATGAGAGTGAGTGCACAGAGCAGGGTCGAGTGCTCAAGGGGTGCAATAAGGAGCTAGCATAAAGTGATCTTGAAAAAAAATATCTACCCTAAGTTACCTGTTACTCTTTTAAAGCACCAACCATACTCACAATCATAGTGGCAAAATATTTTCCCCCTGGGGCACTTAATAATAGCAACAGATGAAAACCTAGCCCTGGAGGAATAGAAACACTGCTGGGCGCTCTCCAGTTAATTGGCTGACCACCTAGGCTGTACTTAAGCCAGGGTTTCAAGCACCCCAGAATTGCACCACTTGCCCTTGTATTTCTGATTTCCCCCAAATATTTTGCACAACAGTATGAGGCCTTTTTCAGGGGTTTCTGGGCAGAAATATCTACCAGCAACCAGTTAAAAAAAAATCCTATTGCTTTCCACATTCGTTTCCAATTGCTAAGTTAGCCCTTTACAAGGCAACCAATGAAAAACTTTTCCCTGGTTGTCTGACAGGAAAGAAAATCTAAAAAGCAGTCAGGAACAAGACTAGAAGCAGAGACTCTCAAAGGAAGTTAAGACTTTATTTTCTTTCTGTGCTTCCAGAAACTATCCCTAGGGTGCGGGTAGCGGGATCTTCTTTAAGAGAGAGAGAGAGGGAGGAAAGAAGGCCCGTACCTTTTCTCCGCCACGTGCAGCTTCCCGTGGCGGTGGCACTTATTCCAAGAACCATTTGCTGGGCCGGGATGCACATGCATGGGTTCCATTTGTGTCAGCATGGTGTTGCTGATCATGCAAATGATGCCTGTGTATGTGCAGAAACCATATGTGTTGCTGTACCCCACGCGGGTTATTGGGACAAGTGCCGCCACAGCAGGTAGCTGCATGTGGGGGTGGAGAGTAGGCAAGGGCTGGGTCTGGGTGCTGAGCATTATGACATCCTAATTGCAAAAGTTGTCTATTACCTGTATGGTCCCCTAAGCTCCAACGTTTGCCATGCTCTGACCCTGTGTCTGGTTTGTATCCTTTGTTTCTATGAACCTGATCCTGTCAGGACTTATCTGCATTTTGCCCTAATCCTATAAACAAGTTGTAATCTCAGTTTAATTTAAGGCAGCAAAACTTAGACAGATAATCAGCATCGTGGATGCTTTGAATGCAGTCAGTTTTTTGAATGACACTATCTTTATGAGGGCTAAATATGGACAAGTAGGATAACCATTTATCAGCAGCTGATAAGGATATATAAATACTTTGGTATAGTGGTTGAACTTGAACTGGGGAGGTCTGGGTTCCAAGCCGTTTGGCCAAAGTCACTTGGGCAAGTCAGTTTTTCAATCTAACCTATCTCACAGGGTAGTTGTAAGGATAAAATGGGATGATTTCATGTATGCCACCCTGAACAACTTGAAAGAAGGCTGGAATTCAAATGTCATAGATGGACAGAATGCTAATTTTTAACATTTCCCACATAGCAGAAACTGAAATTATAAACATGAACTTAATCTGTCCTTCAACAATCAGTAGACACTAACACAATTTCTTCTTTGTAACAAATATTTCTTTGAATGCTGAGCATATTTTACTGTTTTCTTTTTAAAAAAGAATTATGAAAAAGAATAGCAAGCATAAATAATTTGGCATTATTAATCTCAGTCTTTGAAATATACACAATGTTGTTATGAAGGAATTCAGAGTACAGCTGATAAGCAGTTTTAAAAAAGCAACTGATTTTTGTGTTCTGCCGATGTTGATGGGGTCTACTTTTTAAAAATTGTTTTCTTGCAGCTTCCAAGTACTGTCATTTCTTCTTCCTGATTGAGTTTGATTGATTACTCCTTTACCTTATATTCATTAATCTCATTACCTTATCTTTTATACCACTTCATTTTAGCAGAAAGGCAATAATAAAACCCTCATCCATTATCCTTTTACTCATCTAGTCAAGCGGAAATGGTTAATAACATGGTACAAATTGAACTTCAATCACCCCATTTTCCTCTTTGTCGAATGTGCATTAAAGTATATTCCAAAAGTGCAATTTGTTTTACAGGGAATTTGTGTTTTATTGCTACAGACAACTAAAATTAACTGTTTCTCAGTTTGGTTATTAAATACATCCAACTGTTCTTTTATCTCTGATACTAAAACATTACCTCATTTTTATTAGAGTGTAATAATGTGAAAGACTTATCTCTCAAAACAGAGGGGCATTTAATCTCCTGTGCAGTAAGTTTTATACAATGGGTCATTTAAAAAAAAATTTAAAATATTTTATGAATTGCAACATTGTTGCACGTGAAACTGCTCTCCATTTAAGAAGCTGATGTGTTTATATACAAGCTTCTCTTCAATGCAAGGCCTATTAAAGAAAGCTCTAGTTGCCAAAAGACAGAGATATAGAAATCAGTGAATATTGGGAGAAGAAGAGACTAGGCTACTGATAGTACTAATCACCAGCTTACAAGAACTATTCATGTTATGTCCAATGCATGTACAAACTGTGAACAGTGTAAGCACATATAGATCTGTATGTACTCACACTCAATGCATTTCCTATCTCTACTCTGTATCTGAGGGAACCTGTAATCCGTTTTACTGTTAAAATGAACACATGCACAGTAATTCACATAAAATATGTACATGTGCACAGACACCTATATATACATACAACCTAATATCTGAATAGGGCTATAGTCTCCTGTGTTAGCAGGAAGCTAGACCTATTTTTCTTTTTAAAATCAGTGCTAAACATAGTTTTGCCCAAATAATAAATGAATAAAGGTTCAGGAAATTTCTGAAAGGAAAAGTCTTATAGATAGGACTTTAGTAGTAACTCTTCTTTCCACATATTAATTCCCTCTGCTAATACACAACATACATTCACTGAGCTTTTAAATTAATTTATTACATGTATAGTCCTATTTTCTCCCATGGCAGAACTAAAAACATATTGAGCAGACCCTTCAAAACATCCCCTGGGACCTACCCAGAGGTTCACCCAGGCAATTTTTGAGCCTGGGCCTAAAGGCCTTTGGAGCCTGCCCCCACTGCAAGTTAAGCATTAAGGATGAGCCCAAAGTATTTTGGCACCTCTTTGGAGAGGCACCGAAACGTTTCAATTCCTTGGTGCCAAAACGTTTTGGCGTGGGCTGAGGGGTTCCCTTAAGAGGAGGCGGGCAAGTCCACCTGCCCATCCTCCAAGCACCCACCAGCCCTCCATGGAACTGTCTCAACTGAAAGATCTCCATGCAAGTGGCAGCTTGTGCCACTTTCCCCTCTAAAACGCCATGCCGCAGTGAGCCAGCAAGCTCTTGCTGGCCCCACAAATGGCGTCGATGCATGCACGAGGGATGCTGCGGATATAGCCCCTCGCTGCGGTGCAGCATTGTAGACAGGCAAGTGGCACAAGCTGCCACTTGCACGGAAATCTTTCCATTGAGACAGTGCCACGGAGGGCCAGCAGGGACTTGGAGAATGGCCAGATAGGACCTGCCCACCTCCTCTTAAGGAAACCCTTCACTGCCTGTGGATGTGCACCGAAGCAATTTAGTGCACATCTCTATTAAGCATCATTTCCCCCCCCCCCATACACACAGAGTATTTTTTTTTAAGAAGTGGGTTCTTGAAGGCACAGACAGCAACTGAACTCATTAGTAAGAATCTAAAACAGGTATATTTATGCAAATATGCATTAGCAGAAACATTTCAATACACAGCGTATTCCTATACCACATATTTCTATCCCACTCTCCCCCCTGTCTCTAAAGCAGAGGTCATGCTCGGCAACTGGTGCAGGTCACAATCACTCTTGGCCGCCCAGCACAATGAGGCGACCCCACCACCTGGGACAGACTAAAGATGATTGGGGGGGGGGGGGCAGTGAGTATGGAGGCCCTGGATCTTGGCCTGGAAGCCCAGGGGTAACCGTGCCTCTGGATCTACCCTGAGAGTTCCCCCATTAACTAATGCCATTGTCATCTTAATATTTCACACACCTGTAGCACCTCTATGCTCATACTATGCAAAGCCTTCCTTAATAACTCAACTTAAAAGAGTTAACAATGCATACTCAGAAGGCACAAATAGGCAAGGAAACCTATGAAGAAGCACACATATCTTTACTGCAAAGGAGGCTACAGTGTAGCGTTGGCTACTGATTACAGAAAGGGGGGAAATACAGCTATTGATTTATATGCCACCCTTCCAAAAAGTGGCTCAGGGCCATTTACATTACAAAAAACAAAACAACTAAAATCAAAAACCAATTAAAATCAGATTAAAATTACAATTAAAACTAGATAACATTAAAAATAAGTATCACTAAAAGCCAGACTAAATAGGTGGGTCTTTACAGCTCTCCTGAAGGCCTCCAACAAAGACAATTCTTTTATATCCACAGGGAGCGTGTTCCACAACCTAGAGGCAACAACATAAAGTCCTATCCCAGGTTGTCACCAGATGGACTGGTGGCACCAGAGAAGACGGACCCCTCCTGATGATCTCAATGAACGGTGGGGATCTTGTAGAGTAAGGCGTTCCCTGAGATAACCCAGGCCTAAGCCATTCGGGGCTTTAAAGGTAATAACCAGCACTTTGTACTTTGCCTGGAAACATACTGGCAGCCAGTACAACTGTTTGAGAACAGGCGTAATGTGGTCTTTCCGGGATATGCCAGAGACCAATCTGGCTGCCGCATTTTGAACTTACTGAAGTTTACAAACTACATACAAAGCCAGCCCTACATAGAGTGCATTGCAGTAGTCCTACCTGGAGGTTATTTATTATTATTATTATTATTATTCTATTCTATTTCTATACCACCCTTCCAAAAATGGCTCAGGGTTGTTTACACAGAGAAATAATAAATAAATAAGATGGATCCCTGTCCCCCAAAGGGCTCACAATCTAAAAAGAAACATAAGGTAGACACCAGCAACAGTCACTGGAGGTACTGTGCTGGGGATGGATAGGGCCAGTTACTCTCCCCCTGCTAAATAAAGAGAATCACCATGTTAAAAGGTGCCTCTTTGCCAAGTTAGCAGGGGTTTATTATTTTATTTATCATATTTTTATACCACCTGATATGTACATCTCTAGATGGTGTACAAAATTTAACACAATATAAAAAGTCACAGATCAAAATCCACAAAACACAATAAAAAAATAACATAAAATAGTTATTAAAACAAATCATTAAAATTCATTCTAATTAAAAGCCTGCAAGAACAGGGTCTTCCTGAAAACAAAGAGAGAAGGAGATGCTCTTTTTTCAGTGAGGAGCATATTCCAAAGTCACGAGGCAGCCACAGAGAAAGCCCAGTCCTGGGTCACCACCAGACGAGCCAGCAGCAACCATAACCGGACCTCTTCAGAAGATTGTAACAGGTGGCAGGGTTCATGAAAAAGAAGGTGCTCTCTTTAAAAACCAGCTGGTGCCGCACTGTTACAGGTTACCAGCTAGTGCTCCACTGTTTTCAGGTCCCTCTCCTCAAGAAATGGGTGGAGTTGTCAAATCATTTGCAGCTTGTAAAAAGCACTCCTGGCCACAGCCTCAACCTAAAGCACCAGGGTGAGACCCGGGTGCAAGAGAACTCCCAGGCTATGAACCTGTTCTTTCTGGGGCAGTGTAACCCTGTCCAGAACAGGAGGTTCTATCCCATCTTTCAGATTACGACCCCTCAAAATGAGCACCTTGGATTCAGCCTCAGTTTATTATCCCTCATCCAGCCCATTATTGCCTGTAGGCAGGCATTTAAGGGTCCAATGCTATTTCCTGATGTCAATGACAATAGATTTGGGTATCATCAGCGTGTTGATAACTCCCAGCACCAAATTCCCTCATGACCTAACCCAGCAGCTTCATGTGGATCTTTAAAAGCATTGGTGACAGAATGGAGCCCTGGGGGACTCCATAAAATAGCTCCCACTTTGAAAAGCAACTGTCACCAAGTGCCACCATCTGAAATCTACCCGAGACATAGGAGTGGAACCACTGTAAAAACAGTAGCTCCTATCCCCAAATCCCTCAGGCAATTCGGAAGACGCTGAAAGAGCAAAAAGAACTAGCAAAGTCATGCTCCGTGTGTCAATTCCCTGGCAAAAATCATCTATCAGACCAACCAAGGCCATCTCAAACCCATAGTACACTCTTAAGCCAGTTTGAAATGAGTCTAGATAATCAGTTTCCTCCAAAACTGCTTGGAGCTGGTCAGCCACCATCCTCTCAATCATCTTACCCAACCACAGGAGGTTGGAGACTGGCCTATAATTATCTATCATCGGGGGTCCAAAGTGGGCTTCTTAAGAAGGGATCTAATCACTGACTCTTACAGACAAGATGGCATCCTGCCCTCCCCCTCAGTGAGGTATTAATGATATCAACCAAGCGAGCTCCTACAACCTCCCTGCAAGACAAAATCAGCCATGTTTTCTTAACAGGATAATTGCCAGAAGAGCAAACGACAAGATGGGCAGTTTCCCCCCTTCACCTATTATTTAGCTGTATACATTCCCTCCCTAGGATCTGCTCTAGGTTCTGCCTCCCAGAACCAGAAAGTTCCACCACAAATGCTGCCCAGGTACCAGCATTTTTTTTTATTTAAAGAGTTTGGCTGAATGGGGAAATGACTTGACTAGAAAGCAAGAGGTTGCCGGTTCAAATCCCCACTGGTATGTTTCCCAGGCTATGGGAAACACCTATATCAGGCAGCAGTGATATAGGAAGATGCTGAAAGGCATCATCTAATACTGCGTGGGAGATGGCAATGGTAAACCCCTCCTGTATTCTACCAAAGACAACCACTGGGCTCTGGGCTCGCCAGGATAGCACACTTTAATATAATGTAGTGGATAGAGTTTAGAGCATAATGATCCCTCAGTACAGGTGAGAAATATTACATATCCAGGATAAAAATTCACGATAAGTGAAGATTTTAAGACCCAACCTTATGCATTTTGCAGCTATAAAATATTAGAAGCTAACAGTTCTTAAGTTCCCTTGCAGGAAATTTACATACAGGAGGAAAGAAATACAAAACATATAAAAGGATTTCACTTTGTTGCAATTGTAAAAGGAAAAAGAGAAAGGGGAAGAGAGAACAGATATACCACTAAGTCTCTCCATAGCTCATCATGTAAATTTCCAAACCACACAGAGTTGACTCTTAGAGTTAGTTCAGATGTTACTTTTGGCTTCCTTCTTTACTCTCCCCAATCATATGCTTACAAAGATGGAGTTCTCTTATCTCTGAATTGGAAAAAAAATAACAATCTGCAGAAGATATTTGGGGGGGGGGACAGGTTGCTGTGCCTGAGGGGTCCTAGCTCACATGAGTGGCCAAAAGCAGCATCTGAACTAGCCTTTTGTTTTATAATTCCATATTAAGAGCAATTATTTAAAATATATGGGCTCTCCCCTGCCACAGTGTCAATGAAAAACCAACTGTCCTCTCTCTCTGAGAGAGTTAGAGCAAGTTGAAGATACCATTACATTGTTCCTAGCTGAGTTTTCCCTCACCACAGTGGCCACAAAAGATCTGCTTCCCCTCACAACAGAGCCAGGAGAAGAAACAAATGCATCATCACATGCCTCCTTCTGGCTCACTCAGGGTTGCCCATTCTGCTGTTCCCTACCCTCCATGTGTAGCTGAACAAAACATCCTCAGGGAATGGGGAAAGTGTTTGGTTTTGGCTTCCTGTTTGCTTTTGACCTCGATGTTTGCAATTCTATTTTTCAACTTCTTTTCTCCTCCTCCTCCACACTCCCTTTCCCTCCTCATGATTTCTTTTGTAGTTTTGGAAATTAGATAAACATTTAATAAATAAAATGCACAAATGAAAATTCTGAAAGCACATAGTTGTTTATCTTACTTAATGTAAAAGAAACTGCTACAGAAGATAGCATCTTCTGCTGCAGAAGAGTGCATGCATATTATTTGCAAACCATGGGGTACAATGTTATCTACATTAATTAACACACACACACACACAAGCTATGTTTCTAAATTGTACTTTAGGCATCTCCTTAAAGGTGCATTAAAGTTTAAAAAGTGATGAGCATTGTACACCATTTAGCAGATTTCTGCAGTTCTTAAGTCTTGCTTTTGGACATCAGAAATTGAAAGATTTAATCAAGCTTTCTAAATCACTTGTATCAATAAGAAATGTTCACAGTAGCTTAATGACTTTTTCATACTCAAGTCAGGAAAATGTTGAATGCCTTTTTTATTTTAGGAGAGAGAGAGAGAGAGAGAGAGAGAGAGAGAGAGAGAGAGAGAGAGAGAGAGAGAGAGAGATTTAAAATTGCAGATATATATCCCCTCCCCACAACTCCCTATACCTATAGAATCATTTCAGATTATGATAATGTATCTTCCACATTCTTTGAGACATTCTGAGGTTAAAACATTAAAACTGACAGCAAACAAGAAACAGAAAAGCCAGGAATCATCTAACAGAAGTGGTAGTTATAGTTCATTTACAATATATACATTTCTATAGCACTTGTTTAAATCCTTTGGCTGGTTTTATGCTTCAACCAAACCATGGAAGTGTTGCTAGAAATCGCTCTAATGTGACAACATATTGCAGCAACAGAAAGGCAAGAAATAATAAGCAAACTCAAGTAAGCAGTCTAATCTCTAAGCACATCCCTATACAATATAAGATGTCATTGCCCATAGATAAATGAGTTCATCAATTTAATGAAAATTCAAAGAAATCGGCTGCCTAATGAGCACTCAAAGGGATGTGGCAAGGGTTCTGCACCAGTGCTGACAAAATCAGTTTGATGAAACTATGACAGTTTGATGAAACTATGACAAGAGCATTCTCTCATGCATCTCATTCAAATGAAACAATCACCAGTGTTTGAAAACTGTGGAGTAAAACCCAAGTTTTTAACTTAACTATTCTGACAAATAAGAGCAAATGTTTCCAGCAATTTTTGTCCCTAAGTTTCTTCCAGAAATGTCACTTTTCTAGACTCATAAAAGAGAAAAGAAAATCCCTTATCACAAAGTCTCTTCATACATGAAAGTTTCCAAAGAGCCAGGTTTCTTCTTTTATGAACCTGTCAATGTAATCTAGTATAGCTAAGGACTGTTATGGTGATACTTTGTAACTCAGGAAAGCTACAATGCTATCTCTTTCAAGATTTATCTCTCCTTGTAAACCAAAAATCCCTTAGCTTGTGTCCTAATTGTTACTGAACTGAAAAATATAACTATCAGAGGAAAAGAAGAGGGTGTCCATTACAAATTCGATACAAAGAAATCACTACATTTTTTTTAACCATCTGAAGAAAGTTACTGGACAATTTTGTCTCATGTAGAAATGATGAACTATAGAAAAATTCACAGAGTAACACTATTGCATTAACAGCTTCTGTTCATGCCAAAATATGTTAGGACAGATTCAGGTAACCTGTTTACTATGGCCAAAGTAAATCCTGGAATTAAAAAAAGAGAAAAAGTATGCCCTAATGGACAAATAAGCATAAAGAGAGTGGCTGTGGAAAATATTTTTGGAATAATTATGTTTTGGCTAATTTTGTTTGAGTTTAAATCTACAAATTATATTGCATTAGAGATCAGAGCCATAATTTTTCAAATGCATAAATAAAACATGGGTACACACGCATCAGCCTTCAACCTGCTGACTTCCCATCTCCCTGACTGCCTCATTGCACCCTTAACCCTGCTCCCCTTTCAACACCCTATTTGATTATGTGCCGTCACGTTGGTGCTGATTCTTAGCAACCACATAGATAGATTCTCTCCAGGATAATTTGTCCTCAACCTGGCCTTTAAGGTCTCTCAGTGGTGCATTTATTGCTGTCATAATTGAGTTCACCCACCTTGCTGCTTGTCATCCTCTTCTTCTCTTTCCTTCAATTTTCCCCAGCATTATAGACTTCTCAAGGGAGCTGGGACTTCACATAAAGTGTCCCAAGTATGATAGTTTGAGCCTGGTCATTTGTGCCTCAATTGAAAATTCTGGTTTGATTCGTTCTATGATCCATTTCTTTGTTTTCCTGGCTGTCCATGGTATCCTCAAAAGTCTTCTCCAGCACCAAAGTTCAAAAGTGCCAATGCTTTTTCTATCTTGTTTCTTCAAAGTCCAGCTTTCACATCCATAGAATGTCATGGGGAAAACCATTGTCCAAACAATTCTAATCTTTGTAGGTGTAGACACGTCATGACATCTAAATATCCTTTCCAAGGCCTTCATTGCAACCCTACCAAGTGCTAGTCTGTGGCATATTTCTTGACTGCTGGATCCTTTACTGTTGGCAGTTGATCCTAAAAGGCATAAGCTATCCACCACTTCAATGTTTTCATTATCAACTCTGAGGCTGGTTGCTGTACCCATTGTCATTAGTTTAGTCTTCTTTACATTTAACTGTAGCCCTATTTTTTCACTGTGCTCCTTGACCTTCATTACTAGAGCTTGCAGATCATCCACATTCTCAGCTATCAGAGTGGTGTCATCAGCATAGCGCAGGTTATTGATGTTTTTTCCTCCAACTTTAAAACCACACTCATCTTCTTCCAATCCAGCTTCCCTCAGTCAGTATATGTTCAGCGTATACACTGAATAAAGAAGGAGAAAGTATACCGCCTTGTCTTACTCCTTTGCCAATCTGGAACCAGTCTATTTCACCATGTTCTGTCTGGACTGGGGCTTCCTGCCCTGTGTATAGGTTTCTCATGAGAACAATGAGATGTTCTGGGACACCCATTTTCCTAAGGATATTCCACACCTATGCCCTATTTAGGAGTGGCAAACAGAGGCAGTTGCCTGAGCCTCATACATGGAGGGAGCCACCTCAACATTAACAAATAGTATATTCCTATTGAGAAAGGAAGGAAGAAGGCCCATGTCTCCTCCTCGCCAACAGCATTAAGTCCTTCCTTTCCTAGATCCTGTCTGAGATTTTCCAGAGGCTCCTTTTCAGCTAGCTCTCCACCTATTTATCTCATTTTTCTTTCAGATATCTGCTCATTATCCCACCTGCAATTCTTTTCATCTATAGAGGAAGTTCATAGGTATTAATTAATTAATTAATTAATTAATACAGGCTTTAACCAATAGTTAGCTGGGAGATACAGACCTAAGAAAGTGAGGGAAGAAATGCTTAAGCCAGAGTAGGGTGATTTCACAATTCACTTGCCTTCCTCAGTAGCAGCTGTCTTGTCTCAGGCAAGAGGCAAGGTAAAGCTGTTACCTATGAAGCCATTGTTTCTCAATCACTGAGAGAGATTGCCTCAAATGGCCGAGGCATCATATTTCCCTCTGTTTCAGATTTGGCTGCCTAGCTGAAATTCATTTTAGCCTTCCATCTCTTTGGACTCATGGTCCCTTATGTTTCCAGACAGAGCTTACTTTACTTTACACAAAATCTGCACATGGTGAAATTTTCCCTTTAGTGCAACTCTTAAAAGTACAGAAGCCTTTCAGGGCCCAGATTTGGCAATATTATAGGCCTGTTTGCTTTCTGGCCACGATCCTGAATCTTCCAATACTTCATTGCCTATTAACTTGCTTTCTGCCACAGTTGACGTTCCTCCAGCCTCACGTTTTCTGTGAGGGTTTTGCTTAGCCACACTTTGTTGTTGTAACTCCATTCTTCAACATTATGTCTTTAACCATCCCCCAGATCTCTTCGGGTACCTGCTGTGCAGGCCACTGCCTGTTCTGCCCTTCCTCCAGCCCTACTATGTCTAAACCAGCCTCCTACCCATTTCTTTGTCCTTTCAACAATATCCAGCTTCTCCTTTGTGTCTGAGGATGATGGGAATTGGAGCTCTACAACAGTTGGAGCACCTCAAGTTGCCTATCTCTCCTTTAGTGCATTAGAGTAGCCCTCATCAGAAAGGTGTTTATGCTCTGAAGAACAACATTTCCCACCATTTGTCACTTAATGGATTCAGCCATCAAGCTAGATTCTTAATCCTTCTTTTACAACAAGTAAACTAGTCCAGTCCAAGACACCTTTGGTCATGTAAGTCAAAAGTAATTAAGGAGGAGAAAGGTCTTGTTTGGCGAGAAAATCCTGTTTTCATATTGGCCCAAGACTGGTGATGTGTCAGGGATATGCCAAGCCTTGCCACTGAACTGAACGGCTGTCCATTTCTGGTCTATAAATGTTTGAGCCACTGGCCTAACAAGTTGCCACCAATTTCCATCCAGTATGGAGTGCAAAATGCAGAGATCAATGCTCTCTCAGCCAAGGACCTGTCTAACTGCTGAACCAAGGTAAAACTCAGTATTAAGATAGTTAGTTACTGTTTTTGTATTTTCTTTCTTGATTCTTGTGTGTATTTCTTTACTCACCCTTTCCCCAATTCCCCCCAGTTTCCTTACCGTGCAAGCCTTATTTTTCTTAATACATTTAATATACTTAGAAGAGGTTTCAGTCTGGTTATAAACATTTCTAGGGTTATTTGCAAAACTCTTCCCCATGTGCCTCACACATGATCATTGGACTACTGAATGCTAGTGTTGTTGTTGTTTTTTAGAATACTGTTTGCATAGAGCTAGGTTTTGTGGGCTCTGTCTGGAAGTCGCAAGCCAGACAGCAATAGGGTTTGTTGAAGCTGCGTCTGAGTCTGGTCGGTGACTCTAGATCAGTCTTCAGCCTACCCTGAAAGGGCAGCTTGCTTCTAAAGTGCAAGCCCTAGCACAGCATCCCTCCAGTGGTTGTTGCTGGTGTCTATCTTATGTTTCTTTTTAGATTGTCAGCCCATTTTTTGTGTGTGGGGGGGGGGACTTTATTTTTTTATTTCTCTATGTAAACTGCTTTGGGAACTTGTGTTGAAAAGCAGTATATAAATATTCTTCTTCACTGTGTGGTTTTACATTCTAAAGTTGGTTCCTAGCAATCTTAAACCTCCCCAGTCCATCACATATGAGCATGCCCTGAAGCCCCACACCAGTGCTGACGCACTCAAAAACATTACCCTCATACTGTTCATGGTTACAGCATTTATCTCTTCAGACAAACACTACAAGCATGGACAGCAGGTGCATGGGGCTTCTGAGTGCATCAGTGGGGCTGCAGGGCATGATCTCAGGGCAGTTTGCAAGCACAACACCCCCCTTTTTAAAATATCTGAAGAAGAAGACTGGTATACGCATATTCTTCTTTGGGGATTTATTCGTTTGACAGCAGATGAGTACTGCAACCCTCTCCCAGGTCATCTGGAACACACAGATCTCGACACAGATTAGAGCACCCATTTCTCTATGGGCCATTTCAGAGGATCCAGCAAGCCTTTCTCCCTCAGCTCCAGCACAGAGCAGTGATGATAATATCCTGGTTGGTTTAAACCACAGTCCAAATGTCAAGTGAAACCAGGACTTATCTATAGTTTAGAAAGCAGGCATGAAATTGAGATCTGATCTCAGTTGCATATCCTAGTTTCTAATCCATAGTGAAACCATAGCTCTAGGATACTGATGACACTCAGCTCTGTGGTGTCATCTGAACTGGTCCTTAGTGTCAACTCTAAATTAATCCTAATTTTCTTTGCCTTCTAGAAGATACGCACACTCCTATTACCATCTAATAAGAAGTTTATCAGTATAGTTCCATTACTTCAAAGTGAATATTTAAATTTAGAAGACATGTACAGGTCTAAATTTTATATGTATTTCCTGCTCTATCAAAATTTATTCTAATAAACAATATACATTTATGCCAATAATACATTCTCTCTTTTTAAGCTGCAGCTTTCAGCACAATTAACAGCCAAATTGTAATACAAATGACATATCACCGTTATCACTGTTTACACATTGAACTCCTATATCTTGTTGCTAGCAGGCAGCCCTGACTATCTGGGGAATACCATCATGAATTTCTTCAATATCTCAGTGCAACACCTCACACCAATAAGAGTGTTTGCTACCCAGCACATCATACATGTAAAGAGCTTTGCCACTCATTTTCAACTTGGATTATATACCTCCTCTCCCTGACCCTGCTTTTTTTTTTTTTAAGCATACAAGGAAACATCTACACTTTCAATTGCCTGTTAAAAGAAGGATTACAATTACCATCATGGAACACACATATCCGGAAAATACTCAGTCATACATTCAGAATGCCTCTCTCTCATCTGATCCATTCCAATGGACTGAAAAGAAACCACTATGTTATTAATGGTTAAAACTATGCAATTCTAGCTCCCACGATGGGTACAGAAACCACACTGCTTCTGTTATTCTACTTCCTGCTTATTACAATCATTTATCATTCTACGGCTTTTCTTTGTGGAAACAGTAGCAAAACAAGAAAGGTTTTTGGAATTTTATTTGGTTGGCATAAGTAGCAGCCACAATTGTATTGTCTCCCAGCTACATCTGAAGAAAGGACATTTTAAAAATGACTAAGTTTGCTTTGTGTGGTAGGTCTTGTATCCATTCTGTTTCTGTGAAACAGAATTAAGTGATACCTTCTGGTACTACTAAAATAGCCTTTTGTGGGCCCAAGGTGAGGCTACCTGCAGTCAGATTTGTGACATATGTATTCATTAACTATATGGCAATATGCCAAACAAGTAGCGGGGAAGGGATCATAGCTTAGCGGTGGAGCACACAATTTGCATGCAGAAGGTCTCAGGTTCAATCCTTGGTCTTTCTTGTCTGAAAACATGGAGCACCTCCAACAGTCAGTGTTATTTACTTGACTTATTAAAGCTACAAGTCAAGTCCATTTAGAACATAGTAATTTGCCATTATAAGCGCACCTTAAAACAAAAAAAATATTTTTTTGCCAATTATTACAAAAATCATGACGCCAGAGAAATTTAACAGTCAGTGTAGACAATGGTAAATTAGATGGGTTAAAGGCCTGACTCTGGATATGGCAACTTATTGTGTTCATTGAAGACACATATTTATTTAATAAAATAAAATATCCCGATAATGAGCAGTGTTCAGATTTGAAATCAATGGGACAAGTGAGACATTACTAACTTTGGTCTACTTCATTTCAATGGGGCTTAGTCATGACCTTTTGAGACAATGGGTCAATTCAGGCGGCATGTGCCTTGGGTAAAACCAGGCTCCGTGAAACATCTCCAAGTCCTAGCAGTGTGTACTCCACCTCCCATCCCTCTATGAGCATCCACTTCCTATCTAGGTTAAAATAAACTAAGATTGGTCATGACATCCAAACTGACTGATCTCAATTTATTGTAGCTTCCTTACTTCAAACATGCCAAAATCTATAGTAATTTAAACCTTGGATTCAAATATCAACATATAATGAGCCAAGGTTCCATGAGATATCTCAACCAGCCCAGCATATCATAAAACCATCTAACATTGATGCATCTGGCAGTCAGCTGTCTGATTTTCCCAAAATAAGCTTTAGCCAACCCACCCAGGCAATATCTTGCTCTCTGATTCACACAGAGCAAAATTGGCCCTGGGAGTCGTGTATTGCTGATTCAAGAGAACATGAGTAACTAGAAGCAACCTTTACAGTACAGCATTTTGTGGCCACAGTAGGTACTGTTGAAATCTTAATTAATGGAAACAATTGAGTTTGTTTATTACCTACACTATTTGAGATTTGTTTGTTTTGTAAGGATAGACGTACAGACTTTTATATCTACACACACTTTTGGCATGCTCCATCAATTTCCCAAAGTAAATAATACAGAAAACCTTTTATTTATCCATGATGAAGTCTTTCCAGACATAAAAGAAATAGTAGCATGATTTCTTGTGAAATAATTACAATTACAACATATTTGAATGTGAATAATTTTCTTGGAGGCATCAATAATTGTGCTTTAAAGGAATCACCTGCGCAAATACTCCAGTGTTAATTCAGGTAAGCTGCTTGCTGTTTCAGGTAAGGAACCATAGAAACAAAGAGTAACATCCACAGTTGTCCTTAGTCTGGAAAAGGAGTGCCTAGTCAAGGATAGGAGAGCTTGATCTGGAGCAAGGACTCCTGTTTTAGACCAAAGACAATGTGGGTCTAAATATAGTAGTAATATTTAGTACCAATAAATACCAGTAGTAGTAGTAGTAGTAGTTTGAAGGAGGATGAACAGCAGGGAAAATTTGGAACCATGCTGTGAGATCAGAGGCCACCTCACTGCTGTTAAACAAACAACCAATGATGAAGTTTGAAAAGGCAAGATGAGCACTCATGCTAGAATACACTGATCAGGTAGTTGACACAGGAAATAAATTGCAACATCATGCAGGCACTGAGAGACAAAGGTTGTCACAGGCACTAGCCAATAGATACTGATCATACTCATGCGACCACAGTCCAAGCATTCACCTCTGCAATGGAAGTGCTAGCTGAGAGGAAATCTTATTTACCTAGTAACAGCTATCTACAGTTTGAGCAAATGTATTTATACTAGGTCTACGGAAGATATTTGAATATGCTGCTAATAGATATCCTCATCCGGATATCACTCTCTGGATCCTACATAACTACAGTTAGCACAGCATGTCCCCCGTCCCCGTCCCCCCCCCCCCCCCGCTCACACACACACACAAAATCACTTTATTTGGAAAGGCCTTTAGGAAAGGAAACTGCTATAAACACATTTACATTATAGATTTGCTGAATTCTTCTTTACAACTGTCTATCATTCAATTATAAAATATATTCCAAGAGGCAAGTGTACGAATAATTGCTTATGCCATATATTACTTTTCTCCTAAAAATCCTACATGCTTTTCAGATTCACAGTGAAGTATTCATCTAGCTAGTCTCATGAATATTCAGCTATCTCAATGGCCTGTGTTGCTTTTAGCTTCTTTATGTACAACAAACAGTACTGAATTGGTGAACAATTACAATGTTTAGTATCATATTTGAAGCCACCATTCAAAACTTTTCTTAATGCTATTATCAGTTTTTCTTTTGCAGCAATTTTGTGTATAAAAATAAAAGCACTGGATTTTTATTGGCACTACCCTCTTTGTTTTGTTCCACTTTGCAAAGCCCTTTTGGGACACTAAGCCTGCATTTACCATAATACGGATTAAACTCTCTTTGTCCTACTGCATAGTGTTTGTTAGCAGGTTAGTCTTTTTACATTCTTCACAGCCTGCCTGCAGCTTACCCTTTAGGCCTCACAAAATACTTCTGTGGATTTACAAAAATGCCAGAGTGGTCTCGGGGTTAATTGGAAGAAAAGTGAAGCCTTTAACGCATTGACTCATTAAACATTTAGCCCACTAAAATCCACTATGCTAGGCAAAGAAAAAGGCTCTGTAGAGATCTTAACAATAATAAGGTAGCAAAGTAGCTGAAAATAATGACTACTGGTTGTTCTACAAAATGGAGAAGGCTTAATTTATCTGCCAAAAAAAAAAATTGTTTGACGGCACAAAGAAACATTGCCAGCTCTACTACCTTGCACAGTACACTGGAGCAGGGGAACAGTTTTAACACTTTGTTAACCACGGATACTGAGCAAAATGTCCAGAGGGCCCCTTTAAAAAGTAAGTAGAATGACACAGAATTTGTGGATATTTGAGCACAATGTGATCACACAGTTGCTCTTCAAGACAACCTGTTGAGTCAGGTGTTATAGACTGAGTTCACTATGAAATCTTGATGACTAATAAAATAAAATATGATCTTATATTTTAAGTTTCATTTATTTAAAATTCAATAAATATGTAATTATATATCACACAGCAGTGCCTTTATAATTTAGCAGATTCAGCACACCTTGGAATCAGTTCAGCAATCTCTTCAGTAAAATTATTTCTTTTTCAAAGGCAGTAAAACAAAATTGAAATGGTTTAGCAAACTGATATTTACTTCTGTAACATAGAAGTAGTTGATTGTTCATGAGATTACCATTTCCATCACCTATCCTCTTCTTCCAAAAGAGAAAATGCAACAAAAAAAATTTTCACAGTCTCAGACTTGAAGTAAAGGATTAGATGGTATTTGTGCAAGATGCAGATAACAAAAGCAAGAGTGAAGAAAATTGAAGAGACAGCTAAACTCCAGCAACAAAATGGTTAAAGAATCTGAATCATTGTCCCCCTTATTCTAAGGGTCCGCTATATTGTGAACAGCGCAAACATCAGACAAGGTAAGATTACTGACCATTATCTCCTTAATTTTCTCCGCTTTCCCTCACATTCCCTCTTGCTATCAACATACTATTTTTCCAAAGCTTCACTTCTGCTAAGAAGTAAACTTTCCATAATCCGTCTATTATTGAACCTTTAATTGGATTGGGAGCAGGGTGGTGTATAAAATAGCCCCTATTCAGTCAAAAGGACTGTAGTTTTAGGGGCTCAAAGGGAAAAGGCATTGTGAAAGAAAATCCACAGGGAATCAAGGATTAAAAGGTGGCTCTACTGAACTCATCAGCTCCAGGACACATAATGAATTGTTTCCTTAAACAGGTAACTTTCTAAATAAATGGACTCTGCCTTGTAGTATAACTGGTATATCAAAACACAGAAAAGTAAATTGAAAATAAAATTGGCTTAGCATCCAACATTCCTGCTTCTGATCACAACTTTTAACAATAATGGAGGCTCTCTCCCTTTTAAATAAACATCTAGGCAACAGTTACTAGGACTTGGAGACCCATGTGTAAATGATATATCCAGCTAAGCTACCACATTTATATACAAATGCCTTTCTGAAGTAAATTTAAAGCTTCCGTCCAAAGTGGAGCTTTTGAACTAAACATTCATAGCTCAACATTCCTGAAAAGTATAACAGAAGAACATAAAGTTAGACTTTGTTATACAGACAATGTCATGAAGAATTCACCATAAGTTGCATGTTAAAAACACAATGAAATACTGCAGAGAAGTACAGAAAGAAACAGACTGTGGAAACAGATAATTTTTGCCAATCCTGTATATTTTTACATCAATGTTTGATTACCTATCCTTTCTGGGGGAAGTAAGTTGTAGATAAGATATGTTAAAACCATATGGAAAATGCAAAATAACTAAAAGGAATTTTTGTTCCTCATAGTTTTCTACTAGAAACAACTATTGAAGAAAATCAGGAAGAATTTCCCCTTATTTTATCCCTTCAGGATGGAGTAGCGTATTCTCTAGTCATTAATCACTGGAAATTTGTACACAGAACAAACAGAAAAAAACACCTTCATGTATAGCATGCAATGTTTACATAAGGTTAGCTTCAAATTTATAAGCAGATTTACCTGTAAAGGCACACTTCTGCTCTATGTCACAGTAATTGTCACTTTGCCACAACTGTGTTATGTAACTGTATTGTTACTTTTCCAGCCTCCTTCCTCTTGTATTGCAGAGTGAGTTATCTTACCTACCTTCACTGTAGCTACAAGACAAGCAAGTGAACCCCTAGGTCTACAACACAAACCAAATATGAAAAGAATCCAAAATTTGAAATACCTGTCTCTTTCTGGAAGGTAAACATTTGCATCAAATTTGCCTATGTTGCATTTTTAGTAGAGTAAGTGCTTGTAGAAGCTCATGGTGTTGGACATAGCCTCTTAATTAAATATGTTTCTGCAAAGGCGTATCGCAGCCAATAGATGCTTGATGGCAAATTGCCTTGTTTGCATCAAACAACTTGTAGTTTGTCTCTTTGTTACCCTTTAAGTACTCTACCAACCAGGTGGGACCATGACTGACGTTCATGTAGCTGGGTGTTAAATGGCCCAACAACACTGGCCTTTCTAATGGGAGGGCATACCAATGCCAAGGGAAAGACCCAAGGGAGCCTACACATGTGGCTGTGTTTTACAGATATTCTTCCAACTGTGTGTGGCCTACTCATGGATAAACAGCTCCTATGTGGCTGGAAACCATTCAAAGTCTATCTCTTTTTCAGTTCTTCCCCACAAGCAGAGCCCCCTCAGAGGCATGGGACAGCATGAGAAATAGAAGTGAGTCACAGCAAGTTCCCAAAGTGTTTTACATAGATATAAATAATTAAAATGACTCCCTGTCTCCAAAGGGCTCACAATTTAAAAAAGAAAAGGAAGATAGCAATAAACCAGCAACAGCCACTGGAGAGATACTATGCTGGGGATGGATAGGGCCAGTTGCTCTCCCCTTACTCAATAAAGAGAATCACCACTTAGCAAAATGGCAAGTAATAGATGCAAGAAGGTGACATTGTTATTGTCTTTCAGTAACACATGGATAGATAACTTTAGCTTACAATAATAATCATAGACTCCATTCTGACAAAGTCCATTGTGTCCAGGATGGAATAGCTCATTCACTGTTCCAGTCACCAGAACTTCAGGATGAGCAGAAAGTGTTAGCCTATCATTTGGTATCCATTCCCATCCCAATCAACCTCAGTCTATTCTGAGAAAACATCTCTAACATACCTTTATCTTGGGTCACAGACCTCATGAGCAGTGATGGGATGCCCACACCCAGCTGTGTGTGAGGTTCTCCACACATAATCCACAAAATAATTGTGGCAATTTTTCATGAAAGTGGCTTAGTAGGGCCCAGAAGAGAAATTATGGGCAGCATCCACAGTAGAAGTAATTTTCTTCTTTCTACTTTCTCCCTACAATCCCCATATCCATCAGAAAAGCCATTCCCAAGGGTAGAGGAACCTCAGCAAAGCATGGGATGCCACACAGTGGTTTCAGGGGGTGGGGGGAGAAGTAAAGAGACCCCTTTCATTACAGGAGCTTCTAACAGTGGAAGACATCTCTCCATGGGCTCTAGTGTCTCCCCAGGGCCTTTCCCCCTCCTCCCTATAGCTACCTGTGCAATAATCCATGCCATTGCAGAGGGTCCCTCAACCCTTGAGAATGGCTTTTCCAGCTGTACAGAAGAGGGTGGGGAAGTGGAGAACACTGACATTTTGTTCTACTTCAAATGCTACCCTGTATTTAAAAGTGATGAATCAAGTTCAAAGAGTTTGAGAAGATTTCGATTAAGTATATATTTTCCAACTAATATGCATCTAGCAATCATTTAGCAATATTGTTTTACCCTATTGTTGATGTAACCAGTGGTTACATTAATAGGATAAAACAGGTCTCTAGCTGTCAAAAGCATGGCTATTCCAGTGCTCTGTGTTCTGAAAAGCACCAGAGATTATTTTTAAAAAACATTGTTATACTAACTAGAAAACTGTGGGGCATATGGTAGCAATCTATGGTTTCTATAGTGTTGTACACCATGAGATCCTAACCATAATTTTCAGTTTCACAAGAAGCCAGGTATCCATATCGTAGCAGTTTAAGTCTGGTGAAAGTGCTGTACCCACATATTTCAGAAATATAAAATATGGAAGCATACCCAACCCAAGCTTCAGCACTTAATTGAAAGTCACAGGTTCCTTCTTCCTAACAGGTTTATGATTTTTAAAAAAAGATATAGTGGTTAGTGTGTAACTGAGAGGCTGTCAATCATAGACTGTCAATAAACATAACATCTGAATCTCTAAATACTAAAGTTACAGCATAAAGCTGCAACACACTAAACAGCAGAAGCACAAAATAGCCATCAAAATCTCAAGAAGAAATCTAGTCTGAAATAGAATATGTGTTCCAGAAGGATAAAAAGGTTACGGCAGTAACTTTGTTCTTCTCTTGCCACTATGTAGTATGCATTTCTCTTTAACTGGTAGTAATGAGTCATCTGTGCAAGAGCTGGAAGACTGGATGTATACAGAGAGAATTTTTGTAGGTAAATTTTATTAGGTTTCTCACTCCATTTCCAATTAATCAATTAGATCTAGGTTTTCATGCTGTCAGAAATTTGGAAATGATTTCATTGTTCAAGTATCATGTTTAAAATCAATTTAACATAATTCAAGTTTAGTGTTTGATAGAATCCAAAATATAGCTAATCCAATTAGCAGTTTGACACAACACCACTGGATGAATTCACAGGTGCCTATTTTTATCAGTGACTACAAGATCTTCCATATGCAAAACAGATCAAAATACCACTAGCCCTCTTACGTCTCTTCACACAAAAAACTTTTCAATGAAATCAGCCCAGACAGTCATCCGCAAGCAGAATAATATGATAAGTGTGCATATGTCAATCAGCTCCGAATTAAACTTATAAATGTTTTAAACAACCAAACAACTTTTGCGGGAAGTCAGGCTGTCTAAACATAAACAAAAATACTGAATACTCAGTTAAAACTAAATGCTACTGAAATCTTAAACAGCACATTTGCCAACAAATCATAATATCAACAGAACATGGAAATTGTCCACAGGATTATCAAAACTGTGAGGGATATAAACAAATAAGTTAATGAAAACAGTTAAAAGAATGGCTGTCCAAAAGTATTTCTAATACTTTTAATCCAAGAGATATACAAGTGTTATTGAGGAATTCATGAAAAGCAATATGTTTTTTGATTGAACAACCCAATATAAGTAGGCATTGGAAGTCAACTGCTATAAATGACTTTATTAATACCACATATAGAACAGTAGACTTCAGCAGTTTCACTGCTCCATTAGATGCAATATGGTTCAGAAGTTACGCAAAAGTAAAGTCTCATGTAAGAAGTTCATAGATAAAGAAGAAATGTTCCTCAAGCACAGGTTTCTTGACAAGATTATGATATTGACAAGATGATGATATCTCCATCTGGATGCTTCAGTTTCACATTGCCAAAAACTGGTGATCAAATGAACAAGAAGATTCACAGTCTTTCATACAACATCTAGAAATATCTTCCTGATTGAAAGAAGAGGTGGACAAACTCTCCTCCACTCACCTTGTATTAACTCAGGAACAATCAAATTTCCAATCCAAGTAAAACTATCAGTCTCCTACTAGCCCCACAACTCACACACCCTAAACTGGAGTTTGTAACAAGAAGTGTGTACAATGCGGAACACCCCGCCCCCTTGTTCTTAAAGGAACATTTCCTTAACTAGAAAAATCTATTTTTCCATTGCAGGAAATAATATGGAGCTGAATTACAGCAATCTATGTTTCCGGCAATTTATATTCCTGATGAATTCCAAGTCATTTTCCAATCCAGTATTGACAAGAACAAGCCAGAAGCTTCATTTCAAGAACTATCCAAGACTTCAGCTTCCTGGTTAAATCTGGACCAGATTCACTCTTGCTGGTTCTTAGGATATTGTATTCTGGTGATGATCCAAGTCTATGGATCCAAGCGTCCATAGACTTTTGCTTGACACCACTGTGGACAGTGTTGCCTTGTACCAGTCAACTTGGATGGGTTCTTCACATGCAGCTTGTTCTTATGTAGGTTCATGGAATGTCTCCATCTCCTATTTCAGTTTAGAGTGTCTCACAAACAAGATGTCCAGGTGCTGGCTAGAACAGTGTGGGTTGCAGACTGCATGAAGCTACAAAGGAGAGAAGGATCATTTCATACTCAGAAAAGGAAAGAAGTGCAAACTTGAAAAACTGCCACCAACACAAGGAGGCACTTCACACAATTACTGTGAAGTGCCTTGATGAGGTCTGCTTAGCCTGCTCTCCCTGCAGACGACCATGCCTGGTGCCCTGGGTGGCTGGATTGGGCACCCACATGACTACTGGCTCCATCACGGAGCCAGTGGGGACTGTGGGGACTGGGGGCTAGCCAGCCCCCGGAAATCCCAGGATGCCCCAAGCAAGTGCACAGGGCATTCTGGGGGGACTCCCCCTTCCAGGAGGCTGCTTGCAGCCTCCCAGTTGGGGGTCTATTCATGTGTCGCTGCACACCGCTATGGCACACGAGCAATAAAATGAGGTTAATGGAGCGCTCGCTCCATTAATTTCATTTAAAGGCAGGATGGATTAGGTGGGCAAGCCGCCTGGGTTTCAAGATGCTTCAAGATGTACTACTTCAGCACATTTGTCAAGCCCATTACCAAGGCTTAATTTGGCAAAATGCAATGGTGGCAAATGCACAGATTCCAAGCCTGCAAAAGGTAAATGGCACATCAACCAAGATATGTTGTTGCCTCTTCTGATGGCAACAACATGCCTTACAGCGGAATGCATGGATTTCACAATCTGTGGCTGTACAACAAATGGCCATCAGTGTGCTATAGGGCATTATTGGTTCTAGAGACTCAAATTGAGATGCATAGCAGCTTGAAAATGTGTCGACCAATGCCAAAACCCATACCACCACGACTGTGGAAATCTCTATCTATCTATCTATCTAGAAATGTTTTAGAAAATATTCAGGAGACCTGAATTGAAATCCTCATTCAGCCATGAAACTCATTGGGTGACTCTGGACCAGTCAAGTATCTCTCAGTCTAACCTATTTCATAGGGTTTTTGTGATGATAAACATAACCTTAACGCTTTGGGCTCCTTGGAAGAAGAGTGGGATATAAATGTAAAAAATAAAAATAAAATAAATAAACTTCTTTCATTTTCAGCTGTATATCTGTCACTTCACATAGAACAGTTGCATTCATAACGTTGCTTAGACACCATTCTGTCATTGTTACTGTTGAAAAACATAGACTGCCTTATTTCCTTTTAGATTGTGATTGATCCCTTTTGGGGATAGGGGACCATCTTGTTTTCTATATAAAACTGCTTTGAGCCCTTGTTGAAAAGTGGTATATAAATATTTGTAGAGTAGCAGCAGTAATTCAATTCTAGTCCCTTTCTGCTCGAGGAAATTTTCCTTTTAAAAAAGTTCCCATTGAAACAAAAAGTTTGCACATACATAACTTCTAAGGCCTAATCTGACATTTGCCTCTAGACTAAAGCCCCAGGATCCTCTGAGTCCAGCCTTGAAGATGTTCATCAGCATGTCTAAGACCAGGTAGAATAATTGACTGCATGGTGAACTATAAGTATAAAGTTGTATATTTTACATATTAGTACTTGCAGGAGAAAATTATTGTGCAGCATACTAAAAAAAAAAAAAATCCCCCAAAGTAATTTACACTTTTGAGTAACTTTTTTACAAACACTTGTCAGATTAGAATAAATGTTCAGGTTCTACCCTTGTATTTTCTTACTCGTCTTATTTCCCTCTGCAGCAGGGTATAAATTTTCCTTCTAAATATATTGCACAGCAGTAAACAGTGCTTGTGAATATAAGATTTACAGCACATTAATAAAACCATATAGGCTCAACTGGCCTTAAATATATCTCGACACACAGTTTAAAGTTCTCATGACTATCTAGAAGAAGATCTGCAGATAGCAAAGCCTCATGTTTAAATCTATCTAATGTTTATACCAATATATCAATTCGCTCTCTCCCTCTACCAGACTCCAATGATTTATTTCTACAAATATGGCAGAAACCCCTGAATAGAAAATTGCTGGGAATTCTACTTATTTTATTCTTCTCTTCCACCATCTTGCAACAATTCATTATAGCAATCCTTACTTGCAAGTAATAAAAAATACGACTATAGGACAAAAGGCTTGTCTTCTATGAAACAGAAATAAGCAATGTTAAGGGTGACATTTATACTGCACAGGAATCAGGAAACAAGAGAGACACTCTGAACTGCATACAATTCATGATGCCTCAATGAGATTTTTGGAGTCTGACAGAAGCTGGAAACAAAGAGGGAGGTCTAAACATAATCTTAGTAAACACTGTTGGCAAACAAGTGTAGGAGAAGCAAAATTAAAATTTGGTTTTATTTGCACATCACTGCAGTTACTTTTGATTTAGGCAATGTAGTGATCTAAGCACACTTAATACAGCACACAGATACATCAGTGTGTGCACCACAGCAAACGTTTGAAAGGAAGAATGAGTGTTTCTCAGCAATCAACAGTTAAATCTTATATTAATTTAAGAGTTAAATTTATGATCAATTTGCTTTGGCAGACTAAACTGATAGCAGTTCTTTAAAAATAAGATTAATTACATCAGCAATCTTAAAGGTTTTATTTATTGATGATGATGATGATGATGATGAAGAAAAGGGCAGACAGTTGGTTATTCCTGCCTCAAAACATTTTCCAGGAGAAAGTTGCTTCCTCTATGTTAGATGGCATGAAGCTTTTAATTCTTAATCAATTCATAGTATAGGATCGGGGGGGGGGGGCAAGATCAAATGCTCCTTTTGGGAGGACAAATGTTGACTCTGCTGGTAGGTACCCCAACTACACATATCCACAATGAAGTAGGTTGGCTACCGGTTTGGACAAGAATACAAGTCTTATTTTTAAATTTTCATAAGTCTATGCCATCTTTGCCACCCTCACAGTAAGCCTATAAGATAACCAAAACAGAATAACTGTATTATGGGTACTTGATTGTGACCTATTAATATTCAGTACCAGAAGCCATCCTAGAGCAAGAGGCTGTCTGTTTGAATCCCAACTGGTGTGTTTCCCAGAATATGGGAAACTCCTATATCGGGCATCAGCGATATAGGAAGGTGCTGAAGGCATCATCTCATTCTGTGCGGGAGAAAGCAATGGTAACCACTCCTGTATTCTACCAAGAAAACCACATGGCTCTGTGGTCGCCAGGAATCAACATTGACTCGACGGCACCACCTTTCCTTTCCTTTCCTTTCCTTCTTATCCAAATCCCAGTTAAGAGCTCAGTATTTGAGAAAGATAGCTTAACTGATATATTAACTATACAATCATCCACAGTTTCTGTATTTTACCCTTCTATTAAAATAGATCATCAGAAAACTAAGTACTTGGACTGTACAGTATTATATTAGCTCCTGATAGGAATGCTTATGCTGAACTACAACAATATTAAGCCCTATGCTTTTATAGAGGGATGCTAGGAGGAGTGCCGAGTGAAGTAGTGCTGCTGCATTTTTTGTGAAACTGTGCTTGAAGATACGGTTCACTATGTTACTCAAAGTCCTTTATAGTTCAGCAATAAGAAAAACTATGCCAAGAGGATTTGTATGTTTTCTTTTAACCAATACTGAAATTTTTATAACCTTGTGTGTCTTATTAGACTTAGCAGCCAGAAAATCAAGAGTGAAATTTATTGCTCAGTTATAAATCTGTTTTTGTTGTCCTTTGTATTACAGCATTTTGCTAAAGAAAAAAACTAGTGATGAATAAAAAGGGTTTACAGATATTGCAATGGATCTATGAAAGAAAGCCACAGCAAATATTGTGCATGCATCAGTCATATGTCTCCAAGTGCTGGGAGACTGATTTTGCTCTTTTTACTTCAGGTGTGTAGCACAACACACACCACGGTACCCAAACTGCTTCAAATTACCAACTGTTTATGTACACATCTGAACAGCCAGCAATTGACAAAAGATGGTTAAGCCCAAGGATATGAGGACTTCCCATGTGCGTGCTGCTATGAAGACAGAGAAGCAACCTGTCTATCAACTCATTCTTCTAAAGGGAACTGATGAGAGGGGTCAAATAATGAAAAAGGACAAGGAAGACTTGCATCAGGCTTTTACATGGCTCAGACTGATGGCAATTCAGAACTATAAGGCTGAGGGAGTATTGCAACTGGATAGTGCAAACAAACAAACAAACCCAGCACTCAAGATATTATCAGAATAAACATGACATTGAACACAATTTTAGAACTGAAGGACAAAAATGCAATAGTGGGGTATATCCCCAAAATCCCTAGATTTGAGTTTGAGGCTGTTGAGGGGTTTATTAGTGGAAAAATGGTTAATATAGCAACAATGGAAAGCAATTAACGATCTAAAGTGAAGAACGGAGTACAGGATTTACTTGACCTAGCTTTGCATGAAAAATGGGCCTTCACCAAGGATGATAGAAAAGGGGTTATGGATTTGGCACTAGAACTATATGTACATTAAAAGAAAATAAATACAACCATACATTTTCTAATCTCTTTATTGCTTATCCACCTAGGCATTAGGGGAGTGCACGAATCAAAATCTGATATTCAATTTGAGGTTGAATCATATCACAGATCCCCCCAATTGATTTATCGAAAGCAGCCAGCTTGGCCAGCTGCCTCGACGAATCAGCCCCAAATCAATTCAGGTGATTCGCATACCACTTTGAGGCTTGTTTTGCTGGAAAAGTAGGTGTCAAAATTGTGTGAGGGTTTTTTCCAGGGAGAGCTAGACTACCAATTGGAGACTGCGAGTAGACCACCCCTCCACTACAGACTTAGTGCATGAGCCTGCCTCGGAGGACAGGTAGACTTGTCCAGATAGACTTGTCCTCCAAGGCAGGCTGATGAGCTAAGTCCGGAGTGGAGGGCTGGTCTACCCATCCATCCCAATTGGTAGTCCAGTTCTCCTATTTTTCTGAGGAGAGCTGGTCTACCAATTGGGATCAGCAGTTAGACCAGCCCTCCACTCCAGACTTAGTGCATCAGCCAGCCATGAAGAACAGTTCTACCCGGGTAGACCTGTCCTCCGAGGTGGGCTCATACACAAAGTCTGGAGCAGGTAGGGGAACTATCTTTCCCCAGAAAGAAAGCACCATTTTGAGGACCAATTGATTCAGGCATTTGAATCGCCTGAATCAATTCGGGTCAGATCGGGGGTGATTCTCCTCAACCCCAAATTGGGTTCTCTGTTTTGAGGACAATTTGATTCGGAGTTGAATTTGTGAATAACCCCCAATTCAACCCAAATCAATTTGATGGTGAGTCAAATTGCACACCCCTACTAGGCACCCATATGTTAGTTATCTTCTTCTCTCTCTCTCTCTCTTCTTTTCTTTCTTCTTTCCTTTTCTTCCTTCATACATTGGATGGATATGGAAGTGGGGTGGATAAGAGCGTGGGATACAAAGATAATGGGAAATTAAATGTGTTGTAAATGAGAACAATATTTCTATATTACAATATAGAATAAATAATTGAAAATATTTTAATTAAATATTAATTTAAAAACTGCAGCTCTTCATTCTATCATCCAACAGATGAACATAAAGACTGTAGTAGACAGCAATGGCTCCTGAGTGCCTCTCCAGGAAGGCAGGAAGGCTGGGAAACTATCACTTTGAATGGCAGCAAACTGATCTGCTGCCAGTACCTGGAATACTCTGTGGGGCAGACATGCTCAACCTGGCATCTTGTGGGAAGGCGGCACTGCCCCATTGCTCAATTGCCTCTATGCATGAACCAAGGTCATGTGAGGGGTTAGCATGGCACAAACTTCCATGGGATGCTGGGTAAGGAGCCTCTGCCCCACAGAGCATTCCAGGTACAGCCACTTAAAAGTGATATTTTTCCACCCTCACTGCCCCCCTTAGAACAGTGTTCACTGGCAGTGGCGGCACCAGAAAAAAGTTGAGAGAGGAACAGAAAGGTCAAAGTACATTTATGGGTGGGCAAGCTGTGTCCTACTTATTAGATGTCTGATACAAAAATGGCGGACAAACCACTTGGGGGGGTCCTGTCCCCCTGCCCTCTCTGGAGTCATCCTTGCTCACCGGCTGCTATTGGCAGTAGAACAGAGGTATAAGTAACCTACGTAAGGCCCAAGCAGAGATTGTGGCACATGCTAACAGAGGCTATAAATCCTCCCATTTTTCCTTACCCCCCACTTCAGCAATAACCAAAGAAACATCACTACATTTTTCATCTCTGCTGCAAAGTTCAACCAAAATACTCCTATCAGTCTGCTCCACTCTAAATATGGGAGGCAGATTGCATGCGCTGGCAAAATAGGGCTCAATATAAAGAGAAGCATCCTCCTTCCCTATGCCCCATTGTGGTCACCTCCTGAGGTAAGTCTCTGTGCACCAGATGGCTGGAGAAGGGAGAAGGTAAGGGCTGTCACCAGATAAAGAAAGTTTTGTTTGAGGCATTGCAGCCCGTGTGAGATGGAAGGGCAGATGGCTTTTCTAAGGTGGTGTCTGCATTTGCAGCTTTCATAAGTACACACACTACCTAGACAACAGTGTATGGCCCAATCCAAATCCCTTTCTAGTCGTTATCTGACTTAAAGATTGCAGCCTTAAGAAAGACGTCCTCACCCGCTGCTCTACAACTTTGCCATTTGCTCACCAGATTTCAGGCTTTTTCAGAGGAGCATTCAAACTGGACTGGCTTTTGGAGACAATGGCTACATTACAACACAATCATTTACTGCAGTTTAGGAATAGGATGGCTCACACTAACAGGAAGCTAATCTTCATCCAATGAATTTCAGTAGGATCACTGTGAGGTCAATACTGAGCCCTCTGCAAAACAATACACCCTAAATCGTGGTCATATCTACATATATACAAAGAGCATTGAACATGTTTTGACAGACACAAATACATCTTCTAGAGCTATTTGTGGAGTAGAAACTCTCGTTCCCCACATGTTTTTAAAACACAAGAGGACTCTAGACTGGCTTGCTTTCAGACACTTTACTGCTTTCTACAATGCAAAAGTTGAAACTATGTTAGGTTACACTCCATAAACTGATGCTGTTATGGATTTGAGATTGTTCAATTCTGTTGACTTCAACAACTCTAAAGAGGCTTAAATCAAACTCTGACTTTACCCAAAAGCACTATCCAAGTCCTTCTTAGAAGGACCATTTAAATGTGTCCGTTTAACACATATAACGAAAAGTACTTAGGGGCTGGGGGAGGCAAACCAAAAGTTATTTGTTTCGAAAATACAAAACCTTAAATAGGTGCAGCGCCTTGTGAAATAATGATGTATTGTACAAGACATCTATAAATTACAACAAGCATTACATCTACATGAAATTCCTTTCTTTTTGAGAAAGACTTCTAAAATAAAATTGAAGCTGTTTAGTGTTTATGAACAAAGTTTAAATGCTGATATTACTTACACATTAAGTTGCAAGTGAAAACTGGTGTATTTTAAGAACTGTGAAACTGAAAATAACTTTAAAATATAAGAACCATGTACATTTATGCAATAGGTTTATAAACTGACTTATTGTTTTAAAAAACTACACCATGTTGCCTTTAAGTGACTGGGTTAATTCCAGATGAACTCTTTATTTAGAATGAATCTTCTACTAAGCAGTACTTTACAGTTTTTTCAAAACCAATGAACTAAACAGGAAACACAATAATGAAAGTTTGTGACTCCAAAATGTCTTTTTAAAATTAAGAAACTAATTTTATACATTTACTAGCCACACTGAAGTGCCACGCAGTAGTATAATGAGAATACACACAATTAAGTTTAAAATATTAATCGAATTTGTAACATATTATTAATTATTATTATTATTATTATTTCTTGTTTACACAGTCAGACAGGTGTTATTGACTGGTTTGTTTTATCCAGACATCGAGTCCTTCCCAAGGACCTGGGATGCCAGAATTTTATTGTCAATTGTTATAGATATCGTCGCAGAATATAGGCTGTTCCCAGTAAAGCTGCTTTTTGTAATTGGCTGATGGTGATTTCTGTGGCCCCTATGGTATTGAGGTGCTCTTCAAGATCTTTTGGAACTGCACCCAGGGCGCCAATTACCACTGGGATTATTTGGGTCTTTTTCTGCCACAGCCTTTCAATTTCAATTTGTAGATCTTTGTATTTGGTGATTTTTTCTTTTTCTTTTTCTTCTATTCTGCTATCCCCTGGTATTGCTATGTCGATTATATTAACTTGTTTTTCTTTCTTCTCGACTACAGTTATATCTGGTGTATTGTGTGGCACATGTTTGTCTGTTTGTAGTCGGAAGTCCCATAATATTTTTACATCTTCATTTTCTACCACTTTTTCAATTTGATGGTCCCACTAATTTTTGGCTACAGGTAGCTTGTATTTTTTGCAGATGTTCCAGTGTATCATCCCTGCTACCTTGTCATGCCTTTGTTTGTAGTCAGTCTGTGCGAACTTTTTACAACAGCTGATTAGGTGGTCCACTGTTTCATCTGCTTCTTTACAAAAGTGGCACTTGCTGTTTGTTGTTGATTTGTCTACTTTTGCTCTTATTGAATTTGTTCTTAGTGCCTGTTCTTGTGCAGCCAGTATTAAACCCTCTGTTTCTTTCTTCAAGTTGCCATTCTTAAGCCATTGCCAGGTCTTGGTGATGTCTGATTTTCCACTTATATTGTGCAAATATTGACCATGCAGGGGCTTATTTTTCCATTTTTCTGCTCGGTTCTTGACTTGTTCTTTCTTGTAGACCTGCTTTGTTTCATTGGTGTTGAATAGTTTCGCATTATTGACCATTTGAAGTGCATCTTCTTCACTGTCTTTGATATATTCTTCAAGGCCTCTTTTCTCCTCTACTGTTTGATGGACTTGCAGCATTCCTCTTCCACCTGAGCTGCAAGGGAGGTATAGCCTATCGACATCACTGCGGGGGTGCAGAGCATGATTGATGGTCATGATTTTCCTGGTCTTACGATACAGCGTCTCTAGCTCTGCCTGGGTCCAGTCTATTATTCCTGCAGTGTATCTGATAACAGGTATAGCCCAGGTGTTTATGGCTTGTATGGTGTTCCCGCCATTGAGTTTGGACTTGAGGATTTTTCTAATTCTCCTGATGTATTCACTTCCAATTTTTCTTTTAACCAAGTATTTTCCAATTTTTCTTTTAACCAAGTATTTTCTTATGCCCAAGTATTTGTAATGTTCTTTCTCTTCCAGGTTCTTGATCTTGCTTCCATTGGGCAGTTCCATTCCTTCTGTTTCTCTTATTTTCCCTCTGTTCATTATTAATGCAGCACACGTGTCTAGTCCAAACTCCATTGCTATATCGCTACTGAATATATGGACAGTGTTTAGCAGTGATTCGATTTCTGACTGGGACTTTCCATACAACTTCAGATCGTCCATGTACAGCAGATGGTTGATTTTACTTGATATTTTAGATGTTTGGTATCTAAGGCCTGTTTTGTTTAGTATTTGTGAAAGTGGGGTCATGGCGATTACAAACAACAGAGGGGATAGTGAGTCCCCTTGGAAAATGCTTCTTCTAATGCTAACCTGTCCAAGTGTCTCGCCATTGATTGTTAACTGTGTACTCCACATGCTCATTGCTTTTTAAATAAATATCTGAAAGTTTTTGCTGACACCAGTTGTTTCTAAACATTGTAGTATCCATGTGTGAGGCAATGAATCGAAGGCTTTCTTGTAGTCAATCCATGCAACACTTAGATTTGTTTTTCTTCTCTTGCAGTATTTGTTTTTCTTGTATTATTATTATTATTATTAATTCAATTTCTATACCACCCTTCCAAAAATGGCTCAGGGCAGTTTACACAGAGAAATAATAAATAAAAGATGGATCCCTGTCCTCAAAGGGCTCACAATCTAAAAAGAAACAGATAGACACCAGAAACAGTCACTGGAGGTACTGTGCTGCGGGTGGATAGGGCCAGTCACTCCCCCTCTGCTAAATAAAGAGAATCACTATGTTAAAAGGTGCCTCTTTACCAAGTTAGCAGGAGAACTTGGACCCTAATGCTAAACATGTAATTTCCAGTGGATTCAGTCACCCACTCTCCAGGCTTAAAAAATAATATTTGCTTTGAAAGCTTTGGTGTTCACAAACAAATTTTAGTTTAAATTTATTGTAACTGTCATCTCTAATTTGAAAACTGATAAAACTGATTATGTTTTAGTTTTATTGCTTTTTGTATACCAGTGTTTTAAGTACAGTGTTCAAGTCCACTGAGGCAACAGAATTATAACCAAAACGGATATACTACTACTATTTATATACCACTTTTAAACAAAAGTTTGCAAAGCAGTTTACACAGAAAGATAGACACAGACAGACAGGATGCTATTTTTTTGCTAGAAATCTAGGAGCCAGCTAGAATTTCTGGAACCAGATTAAAGGAACAGACAGACGGAGTCCTAAACACTCTAGAGACAGGAAGCAGAACAAACCTGCTTTTTACCCTCTTTAGCACCCTGGTACCAGGTGCAGGGTCCAACCTTTCAAGTGCCAGTAGCTCTTGGGCATCTTTGTTTTTGCAGCACTGATTGCCCATATTGATGACAGATTACATTCACGTGAGCACATTTCTTCCCACAGGTATAGGCTTGTCCAAATTGAATCACCATCAATATGGATATATAAGAGCATTGCTTATATTTAATCCTAATTCTTAAAAATCTGTCTGCCAGTCACAAACATATGGCCCCATTTTAAGACTCAGACTGAAAGGCAATAAAAACATTCTATCAAAGCCCCAACATTCTGTATATAAGAAACTGTCTGTGTGTGTGTGTGTGTATTAGGGATGTGCAAACCGGCTCGACATCAAGACAGTTCGATGGTTCGGGATCAAACCATACCACCCCCTACTCAGTCCGACCCCAGACCGAACACCCTCCGAATGTTCGAGGGATTCGTGAACGTTTTTTGGTTTAAAAAAAATAATTTTTTATATATATATATATATATATATATATATATATATATATATATATATATAAACCTTATTCCCTTCTGGGGAGTTGCTGGAGGTGGCAGGGGGGAGGGTCCATGGAGGTTATGCCGCCCCCCTCTAGCCGGTTTGGCAGGTTGTTCGGCCAGTTTCTGGCCAGTTTCCGGCCTTCTCTGCTCGGCGCAGTGGCCATTTTGGAGGCCGCGCACCTGTGCAATTGGCCTCTGCATAACCCAGGCCACACAGATCACAATAGCGCATACGCATGGCCTCCAAAATGGCCACTGAGCTGAGCAGGGAATGCCGGAAACTGGCTGAAAAGCAGGCTGAACAGCTGGCCAAAGGGGGACATAAGGAAAGCTGTCAGGGGAAGGGGTGACCTCCATGGACCCTCTCCCTGCCACCTCCAGCAACTCCTTGGAAGGGAGTAAGGTAAAAAAAGAATTTTTTAAAAAACTGAAAAGTGTTCATGAACCCTCCCGAACAGAACAGAACGGCGGGGGTTTGACAGGGTGCTGGACTGAACAGGCCCAGTTGAGTTCGAGTCCGGTTTGGACTCAAACCGAACCGGGCCAGCCGGTTCCGTGCACATCCCTAGTGTGTATGTATACTGTTCTCTTAGTGAACTTGGATTGTCTGCAGTAAATTCTCTCCCCACCTCCTTCACTGCATCAGTGGCAATACCAAGCGAGCAGCGAGGATGGAGTTGCAAGCTGGGCCTGAGAGGCAGGCAAGCTGGCCGCCATTTTTGTTCCCCATCACAAGTTGTGGGTGGACCAATCGGAGCACAACAGCACCTGCATAAGCAGCCAGCTCTGTTCTGTTTTTTCCTCAGTTGCTCTGCGGGCAGGCACCCTTGACTCAGTAGGGGATATTCCGGTCACCAAATACTCCAACTTTAAACCAAATTTTGTTAAGAGAATAACGTTGCACAGGGGAATGAACAGCTACACAGAGGGAGAAATAAAACTGAAGAAGCATAAATCAAGATAACTAAAAACTGATTGGACAGGGGGAAGGTAAGAATCTAAGCTGTGAAGACATATAGGGAGTGTGGGTAGACAAGTATGAAGACTGAAGGGAAGAAAGAAGAAAATCACACTATAGTCCTGTTTTCAGATTGCCATAATTAGCACTAAAAAATTCTATGAAGCTTGGGGTGGGTGGAGTTTTGGAAACACATGATTGTAGCCAATACCTAAATATAGATGTCCAAGAGTGACACCAATTCAGCTTCACTAGCAATAATGATTCAACTTCATGCAATATGAAATCATAACCCATTTCTTAGAACATAAAACACAAATGATTTCTAGTAGGTTAGGTGCTGGTACCCCAAACACAGTTGAATAACTTCCTCCTCCCTCTCCCAGTCAATTTTCTGAGAGTATTTATCCCACTTACACTTGTAGAAACAACCATAAGACAACAATGGACAGAGAGGTTTGCAAAGAACTGACACATTATTATAAAATGTGTTTTCCAATTACCAACTGCATTGCAATACCTAATTTTCTTATACATCAGATTCAGACACACCCTTTAGCTGCCAATGCCCTTTATCTTTTAATATTAGGAAATAGCTGTCTTCTTACACTTTACAACTGTCAGGTTGTTTCAAATGTAACCAAAAGGAGGCATAATTACAAAACCAAACAAATATTTCTGAAACTGCAGAAAACCTAACCTGATATTGATGTATTCCATTTAAAAATAAAAATATTATTTTACTTCTAGAGTGCAAAAGATACAAATTATATTAACCATACAAGAGAGTCAATACAAGTACCTTTCACTAGGATTATGTGTCACAGTATAGTATACATGCACTGTATTGTAGCAGTGCACAACGACATATACATGTTTGAGAAAATTATTGGCACTCTGTACCATTTATCAATACTGGATATATGTAAATTGAAACAACCTTGAAAATCTGAAATTGCTAACATAGCATCTTTCACATTACAGTATTGAATCTAAGCTACCAATGTTTTCTACAGCTTGCATAAGTCACAACTGATTGGACACAGTCCCTGTGGACATGCCATTTCATCCAGACTGGACGGTTCATTAGTCATAATTACTATAACTGTACAGCAGAGACTGCAGTTTTATCTCATCATACATCTTTGATAAAGCTGATTCCATTTCTGCATCATCAGCATGTGAAGTTATATTATTGGTGCTTTCATTTTCCAATCCGTGATTAACACAGGCTGTGCTTCTTTGCAAATGTACTGAGATGCACAGAATCTTTACATAAGCTTGCAAAAAGCAAAAAAAACCCCAAAAAACCACCCTGTCATTCACGTTGTGACCATCATTTGAACTTTTTGTTCGAATCAGCTCCTTTACGCACTATGAACTGTGACAGAACAAAGAGATTCTGGGGGGAAAGATATTGCAAACAAAATTCAACCCAGAGATGAACATTAATCAAATGCTGTGTAAACTTTGGTTAAGATGTTATGTTGTAAATCTGAGCTCTGATCCAAATTAGCAGAATAACTGCAATGTGACATTAAAAGGGGGACATTTTTCACGGTAATTAGATCAATGCTAATAGTGATCCTAGCAGCTTTAATTTTGAGTGCCAGGATTGGGGCGAAGGGTAACAGAGATTAAAAATATAGCTCTACCTCAGGGAGGAGACAAATGCAAACAAGCAAGTGCTAGTAATAGAGAGGGTGGAAAACAAGTGCTAATAGATTTTAAGTAAACATTAATATGATATTAAGATTTGGCCAAATACTGTTAATACAACATGGAAGATATGACATATTTTCCCTTTAGTTCTGTCTCCACCCTTTCAAAGAAAAAAAAATACTGTTATAAGAAATCCTATTGTTTTAACAACAGGGAACAAAAAGGCCAGTGGCAGCATATGAGCATGCAACGGATACCCATGATATACCACATAAACACTCATAATCGACAGCTGCATGCAGCTACTGAGGCTGCAAAAATCCCAGAGTAATTAGTGTTGTCTGAACGCAATGACATCTGTGTTCTCAGGGCCCTCTAGACTTGTCAGGCCAATAAGAGGTATATGAAAAAATATGACAAGCATTACAAATGCCCTTCTGAAAGGTCTCACTTTGGGAAAAGCTAAAGAAATGACACATGCCACCTCTCTTTTTGCCAATATATTTAAGCAGCTAATGCCATAGGACTTGAAAAGGTCTTCTGAGTCACTCTGCTTTGAGAATGAAGGATTTCTGTAGAATGCAACATGGGGACTGGAAATACTTCAGCAGTTTGCCTAGGATTTTATAATCCAGATTTGGTTAGAACTATCTCGGTCAGAGATAGAAATGCTGATTCTCATACTGGCCCATCACTGTTATCCAGGCTCCTTGATACAGTAATTACAGCTAACACTGTGCAAATACCCAGGCTTTCCTCCTCTGCTTTTGAACACAGCGATTTGAACCATTTCTAGAATTGGAATATAATGAGGAAAATATTTATATTTTGAGCCATTCAGTTCAATGCCTGAACCTTTGTTTTAGAATCCATGGTGCCTGTCCTTCAGTCCAATTCCTAGACTGTTGTAGCACAATGTTTGAGCATGTGTTTGCTGCAAGGAAGACATTAGTCATCATTAACAGAAGCACTGACACCAAACCTAAGTGCCTTTCTACAATGACCAAGTGGCAATCATCTTTCTCTTACTGTCACTGCTGATTAGGGTTTTCTTTCATGAAAATTTAATTTGTTGCCTTTCTGCATCCCCCTTAAACATTTCTGTAGCATTAACAAAGCACGCCAACAGCATACCGCAAATGTAGAAAATATTCCAATTCAGATCCAGTGGCTATACTACTTTCTAACAAACAGACTTATGGACAATTTATGCCTTGTTTCCAATCTAAATTGACTAAAGGGGGAGGAAATCCATTGAAATGGATCCATCTTTTAGTAAATCCTAATGTGTTTATCTTACATCTTTTAAAAAAAAAAGATTAGACATAAATATATACCTAAACAGAACTTATTGTTTCTTATTTTTCAAAAACTGTACTTCAAAGTGTCCCTAGGAACATTATTTTACTTCCCTTTTTGCCATTTTTTTTAAATTTTGCAGCTCAAAGTCAACAATCTGCATTAAATATTTTAACTCGAAAAGACTTACAAAATCTAATAGCCTCTCTATATTCAGTCTCCACTTCGGATTTTGAGTTACATTGTAAATATTTGTTAAAACAAGGCAGCATAGCAATGGATTATTTTAAGAAAGTTTTTGAAAACATGTACCCTTTTAGTTCATTTCATTTAAAGATTTATTGTAATTATAAGCATATGTTATTTCATTAACATCTGGACAGAGCATAAAAGCTGAGCAACATTCATCTTCTAAAAGCAAGTGATGAAATTTACATCCCTTACAGGATGCAACATATTTGTAAATTTTAAATATTTGTAAAATTTAAATTATTAATGCAAAGTATTTTAATTGCATCAGGATTTCATGAGTGTATATGAGAGTGAGTGTATCCATCAAGCTAGAGTACACACAGTGCATTTTCATAAATTTAATCTGTAAACATAAACTCTGTCTTTTCCTTCCAAAATCCAGAAACCACAGCAGTAAAAGTTCAAACTGTCTACCACCAATCCTTTTTGATAATACATTATCCTAAATAAACTAAATCAGCAATACTCATCAAAACATAAAGAAATATATATAACTACTATTTTGAATGTGTAACTAAATTTATAATCCGAACCAGAACACACTGAATGGCAGTAAGTCCCAATGTTTTTAATGAAATTTACTATATTATATTTGAGGAATGCAATCCCAGGTATTTTTAATTCTGTCCTCATGCAAAATGTTTTAGTACAATCCCTGAACAGAAAATGCAAACAGCTATTTATTATTGGTGACTGGCCAAATAAATAATAGGCGTCATACACTGACTCAATATAATTTTGTTCTAGCTTTTCTGTTGTATAAAATGAAGGTAACATAAATGCTCCCAAAATATTGCATGTTTATGTGTTGGGTTATTTAAATTATAGTTCCATTTCATATTTGATATTTTGTAGAGCACAAAATTACATGATAATTTAATGTCAACTACAAATAGACTCAGGTTCACTGCCAGTATAATGTCTGTTCCACAAAGAACTTAGCCTAATAAACTGCAAGTGCTGACACTAAGATCCCTTCCCCCTCTGCCCCCACTTCCACATCAAGTTCAAGCAAAGAAGTTTAGCTCTTTGGCTCACAACCCCCACCCTGTCCAAGTCACTTGTCAGTAAAAGGTTGGGCAATTTATTGACCACTTCTGGATGCATACTGTCAGTGTTGAAGGAAATATGAGGGAAGGTTGTCGCTACTGTTCTGGAGCTCATTGATAATGACATACCTGCCTCTGTCACCCATTACCCATACTACAAACTACTTAGACCTAACTGAAAAATCAATAGCATACTTGCACTGGTTCCTGTGGCTGCCTCCTTTGATTGTCAGCTCCTGTCTAGGGTCAGCACTTACATGAAAGGGGCTGTGACTGCCTGATGCTTTCAGGACAACCTAACGATATGAAACTAGCCAACAGAACAGTAAATTCTGTCTTTCTGCCCTCCTCATCAATTAGGCTCTGACTAGGCTTGCCTGTAGAAACCTGACCTTTTAAGTTTAGGTGAATATGGACTAGCTGAACACACCATTGCCCTCCGCACTGAGTCAGGAAATTCAGTGACAGGTTAAACAAAACAGAAGGTTGTAACTGTCATAATTTGCATTGCACTTTCACGCCAACGAGGGTGTTATCAGTGGGGGCAAGCCCTGGAACACACAACTTAAGCACCCCTAAGTTGCCCTCCTCATAAATTTTCAAGTGAAGTGAGATAAAACATAAATTCACAAATGTCTATTCCAAGTTCTTTTCTTCCAAGTTTGTATTTTAGAAATAATAATATCATCTTAAGAATATTCAGACACCATTTATTATTAACAACTAACTTTCAGGACTTGACTAATTGCTACTTTTCTAATATTCTTGAGGTCTTCATTTCCTACATTAATATAATCACACGCATCAGATATAAAAATGTACATACTTCTGGTTATGGTTTAAACATAATCACAGAAAAGTACAAATAATTCAATATTTGAGTGTGTGTGTGTGTGTGTGTGTGTGTGTGTGTGTGTGTGTGTGTGTATTTCCCTCTGTCTCTGAAAACTCAGGATTGACAATAATGAAAATACTTCTTATTATTATTATTTTTTAGAGCTGGGGGGAAACAACGTGCTCTGCACTAGGTTATTTAGTGGCATAGCTAGAAACATAAGGATGAAGCACCATGCAGGATCAGACCAAGAATTCATCTAATCCAGCTTCCTATTTCTAATTGTGATCAGAAAGATGTTTCCAGGAAGCCTACAAGCAGGCACGAAGGCAACCAATCCTGCTCTGTTGTTCATCCCCAGTAAATGGTACAAAGAAGTACACAGCTCATAACAGGATAGTTTCATTTACTTCTCATAGCTAATGCCCATTTTTTCCTTGAAAGCTATGCATACTTAAAGCTGATTTGCAGTGAATCTTATTATGATGGCACATTATGACAGCTGTTACTTAATACATTGTTCCTCACTTTAACGAACTGTAAGCTTAAAACTACTACATATGCTGCAGCCTTCAGCCATAACTGAATGACCTCCTGGATACTATGGATACTATGCTGTGTATTTCCCAAAAACAAATGGAAAAGCATCACTATCATGCCTATTCATCCCTCAGATTAAAAACAATTAAGGATATTTGCAAACTTGTTCGCTAATACATCTAGTTGCTTGTATCAATGTCCTGGTAGGGCTACTGATAGCAGCAGTATATCCAATCTAAATTGCTTTCTTTCCATACAGTTGGACACTATTGAAAGCTGACATTACAAGTTGTAAAACTACTTTGTATTACAAAAGTTATAAGCTGCTTTTTTGGAAGTTTAAATTGTAGGCTTTGAACTTTGCTTAATACGAATGTCCAAGAACCTAAAAGAAATTATTTATGAAGGTTCTTAAATGTCATCACTAGGAAAATTCCAGAAAGAACCAACATCCTAACTTGTTTCCTGTTCTAATCCAGTAGTCAGCTCTATGAACTAGAACGACAAGGCAACAGCTGCATTTTTCTTTTCAAAGCAAGAGATCTATTGATTGATTTAATTAACACTACTACTACGATGACAAATATTTATATACCACTTTTCAGAAAAAGTTCTCAGTGGTTTACATAGAAAACTAACCACTGGAGATGGCTTGCACATTTATATATCGCCTATAACTAGGTCATTTTTTTTAACCGTTGTTCATTTAAAATTATATAAAGAAAGCATTAGGTGATACCTAAACTTAAAATAAGCCCCTCAGCCAAGGAGTCAGCAATTGCTGTCCAACAATTTCCACTTATTTGTAGTAATGCAAGGACTGGACATGATCTAGACCTTCCCCTCTGTCCAAGGTACACAGACAACCTGTTATGGAGCTTCTGCATATGTCCAAGCACATCAGAAGCTACTATGAGCAGCTGCATGCATCTCATGCTCAGCTTGTTCCTACTTAAAACTATGCGGAGGGTCTAGACAGACACCAAATATGAGGCTATGTGAGAGACTGATGAGGGGAGGGGCTAATGCTGAATTGTTCTGAATTGCTAACACCATATCCTAGGGCTGGTAAGGAGAGGCCATGAGGTTTACTGAAAACTTTCCACAAGCCCCTCACATATGGTGTGATAAGTCACTACCCACAATGAAGACTGTGGGACACCTTCCTTACAAGGCCCATGAATGGCAACAAGGCCAGGGTACACTCCTGTGCAACTGTGCCCTTTCTTGGCCTCAATCATGCTAATTATTCCTGTCAGGGCTCCTCTTGGATAAATCACAGGGGAGTCCTCAGAAGCAGAGTCTGTGGCTAGTGTAGCCCCTGATCTAAAGTCCTTCCTTAACTCTACCCTACCTCTCATGGCTCTAGGTAACATCTGGATAAGGCTGCACCATGGGAGAACCGTGCTCAGGAGATCCTAGACCCATCCCTCACTATGGAACTGCCATCGTCTGTGAGTGGTTCTCAGGAATAATGCTGCCACCAAATCAGGATCCAGATGTGACAGTGGCACTGGACTGCTCAGTTGCAGCTTGCAGGCTTGTTCAGGAGAGAGATATTCTCATGGGACAAAAGGAGTCTCATCAGGGTGGAGATGAAAGCATGGACGTTTGTAGCAGGGGTTGTAGCGAAAGAGATTAACACCAAGAGGAGGCCTTCCTGATTTTTTTTTAAGAGTGTCAGTTGTAGCCCGCTGTCACTGATGCAACATTCCTGCCTGCCTGTGCTCACCAAGCTGCTTGTGACCTTCCCCAACTACCACCAGCCCTCCTGGTTACTTGTGTGTTGCCTGAATGACAACACCAGCAGCTGCCTGCGGTGACCAGCTCCTCAGATACCCACAGTTTGCTTTAAGTTTGTTCCAAACTTAAAGCAAATCTCAGGTACCCAGTTACATATTAACTGCTGCAGGACACAATCCAACCAAAGTCAAGCACTATTTTAAGACCTACTGATTTCAGTGGGAGAGATTTAAGTACATGCTTCACTCTCCAACTGCAATCAGAAAGGTTCAATTTTGGTTGGATTGTGCTTCCATAAATCTGTTTAAAGAAATATATTTGATTTCATCCAAAGTTATGCATTCTAGTGCACAGTAAATATAAGAATGGCAGACTTAATTGAGCCTGGATGCATCTTTTTGCAGACCTAACATGCTACCAGATGCATAGTTAATCATCACTTTTTGCAGACCTAAAGTGATGATTAACTATGCATCTGGTAGCATGTCAAGTCCTTTGTGTGCACCTATCAGATAGTGAAGAGAAAGGGCATGGACAGTGTCCAGTCCCAGCAAGCAAATCATTTGGAAACAGTCATAGCCATAGATCAAAAGATTCTTCACTCTATCCACAGTAGATTCAAACACACCCAACCCAGCCTTTTGCTGCAGACAAAACCAGTTAGAAAGCAAGAAAGACTCCTTAGAATCCAAAGATAATAAAAGAAGATTTGGAGTGCAGGGCAGGGGGTGAGAGACACAGAAAAGAAACAGACAGGCATAACCATTACACACATAGCCCAAGACAGCTGTTTTATATCCGAGGTTCAGATTGTTGAGAGAGAAAGGTTGCCACCAATCCTTTGACTGCTGAATACTGCTTCAGTTAGGCCGCATGCACTGTAATTTATTTTTGTGAACAAATATTTTTCTTTCATCACAACCAATTGGCCCAATTTCACCAAACCCAGAAATCCAATGTGGACTAATTCATGTGCCTTAACGTACTAAGTTCTAAAAAAGGCTTTTAATTCCTAACAAGAAAATAATGAATACACCATATTCTTCAGAAGAAGCAAAAGCTTGTATATTGACCTCACTGCTCTAGGATCTTACAGTGTTCTGTCAAACTCAGAGGCTGCTCTCCTATTTTCAATACATATTTATGAGGTGTGATATTACCAAGGGAAATTTGAGTCCTCCACTGCTATCATGATGTAAAAGGTACCCTAAAAAACTACATTAAAATAACTGATTATCAAGAAAACAACTTTGTGATCTGTGCTGACCACCATATTAATTTCCTTTGAATATATTAAGTTAAATCTATAGGAAAAAGAACAGAAAATTAAGATTAGTCCAAAGTCTACATTTCCACTGTAACATCAGTTTAGATGCAAACGCTGCATCTCAACCAGCAATCTGAAGGTTTTGATGTTAGCATTGAAAATCTACCATAAATGCTACTTCCTAGAGCTCTGACTCTGTTTGCCTATGTCAAAATACATTAATCGAAAACAATCATCACACATTCATTCTTACTCATATAAATACATTCTTCAAAGAGTTTGGTCATAAAATGCTGAAATGCGAACATTCCAAATTTACTAGAAACATACTGAGATTGTGGAGAACAAGAAAGATGTTCACCATGTGTCATAATTGTTTGTAAAACATAAATTAGCTGTCTAGAGTCAACATAAAAGGTCCACGAACCCCATACTCATGAAAGCAATGGGGTGACAAAATAGCAGGGTAGGGCCCAATTTGGTGCAGTTCAAGTCAATTAAAAATCAGTGGTAATTTTGATTGCAATATGATATGGACAGCACACTCCCACTGGCTAATGGTTTAAAACAAAGTTGTTCAAATGGACTACATTGTTTTAAAAAGAGATACTGCTGATTAGTGGAGCTGCAGAGCACAACCTTGATTAATCCACACACTGAGTAAATATGTATGTTTACAAAAATATGTTCCATGTAGTGAGGCTGCTCTCAAGTAACAGAACATAGAATAGCAGACTTAATCAACTCTGTAATCATGCAATATAACATTTCTATACCATAATCAAAGAAAACCAAAACTACAGAACGTTCTACCAAAACTAAAACATTATACAAGCAATATAAATGTTCTTATTTGTCATTAAGACAACTGAAGTTAGCTTTCCCAAACTGTGAATTTAGCAAGAACACAGTTAACTGACCTGACAAATGAAAAACCTATTCCAACCTGAACTATGTATACTATCCCAAGCATACAAACTTAGATGCATATTCAATTTAAATACATAGGACTTCACTTTCCAAAACATGTACTAAGAATTGACATGTGCATACCTAATAACGGACTCATGCCCAGATTCAAACCACACATCCATGGAAGTAGGACTAATTGATTTCACCTCCAAGTAAAGTGCTTCAGAGCACATAATCCTGGCTGCTAAATGAATGCAAGTAAGAACTATTACAGTGAATCATAAAAGTAAATATTCATTGTGGTGTTATCCTAAATATACCTAAGAATTACAAAAACTTTCAGATTTTTGCCCTAAAACACCTTCACTTTTACATCTAGAGAACATTAAACAAGGATGGACAATATTTTAAATATTCTTTAGAAAACATTATCTTGAGGGGAGAAATGAGGAGACCCTTAACTACCAAATATAATCACTAGACAGCCATTTATGCATTATTTAACTATTGTACCATCCAACCTTCTTGAAAAATAAAGATATTTACACTGCTCTTTAAAAATGTATAAGATCTGCAGTAATTAAATAATAGGAACCTTTTCTTCCTAGATATCAAGTACACACTACCGGTCACTGCACTACATTACAATTCTAAGTTCCTGATATATAAGGAAAAAGCAGAATAAAAATCCATCTAAAATTTTGTAAAGAAAATATCCTGGAAATGTAAACAGGATTAAAGCTGTCATTCCTCCAGATGCATTTACTTTACCCATTAGCTTAGTTTTGCTGTTGAGCAATTCAACATGCACTCCTGAATTATTTCTTTTCAAATTCATACATTCCCTGCAGCAGTTCAACCTCCATCAGCAGACCAGGAATGTATGAAAATGACAGGCAAAGGGCATTAGTTCTTTTCCCAGACTGTTCTATAAATGGAAGCATGGAATTCTTCTACAAAGAATTTTTAAGTAAGATGGCTCAAAGATTGCTTGCAAAATTTAAGAGGAACTGAATATTAAGTTGACTGCAAGCTACATTTTCTTGCTTTAAAACACAAATTAAAGAAAACCACCAACATTTATTAATGATGGATTTCCCATGGCATGTCGGTGTCTAATAATTATCCAGTGCTGTTTGTAGCTGTACAGTTCAGAGTTACCAAAAAAGCACATCTCATCATCCTTAACTGCATAATATCTGAAGCTAATGCATGAAAATTATAAAGGCAGAAGAAGAGGTGTCAAACAGTCCCACCATCCTAAATTTATTACCTTTCCCTTAAGATAGAAGTTGCTTAGACATAGCTTAAAGAAATGTTGGTTCAGCTACTTTAAATATGAGGGACTCGCTGACGTTGAAACAGCAAGCACATGAAAAGCAAGTGCAATAAAATTTAAAAAGCCAATAAGCAGCTGAATGGCTGTAAGATTTGCATTTTAGGAATATCCACTGTACTATGCCTACAAAAAGACCACCCTAGTTTCCCAGTTACCCTTGCTATTTATTCCAGACGTGTAAGATCTCCCACTCTTAATTCTCTACTGTTTCTGGTACATGCCCCAAATACTTCTCACACCTCCTCAACCAGTTGTTGTTTTTTTAAAATGAAGCATTTTAGCCATTTACTCATGCCAATTAAATGCCAGTTATTGTACCTACCCATTCTTTAACCTATCTTAACGGCCATGCAAGAGGAAAGGATCCCTGGGAGAAGCAAGGGGAACCAGCGGGGCAAGCCAAGAAAAGAGCAAGACTCTCTCCATGCAAAGTCTCCTTCAGAGAAGCTCTTACTAACAACCCACTCTTGCTCCAGGCAGCGGCGTGCTGATGTTGGCACTGCCTAAACCAAACAAACACGATGTTTAACAGTCAAATAAAATGTCCCGCAGCCTCCCTAATGAATTTGTCAAGGCCCATCAGATCACCCCCTCCCCCCGCCCCTGCCTCATTAACTCAAGTATGATGAGACGGATTATAACGGGGAGAATACAGATCAATCGGGCTGAAGCCTTCAAGAGGCTTTTAGCCTCGAGAGCTTCCCCTCCCAGACAGACACAGGCTCGCTCTCGCTCTCTCTCGCTGGGCCTTTTTAATAGAATACAGTATCTCCTGCTCCTGGAGGGGCTGCCACTTCGCTTTAATACCCCATCAAGGAGCTGCTGATGGACTCCTCGATTCCCAGACAGCAAAGCCGAGGTGACAAGGGCTCTTCAGCAGCAAACCTCCGCGGCTGCTCGGATCCTCCACTCCCCCCCCCCAAGTACTCTTTCAATTATTCATCCTCCCGTTGCCGCCGCCCCCCCCCCCCGACCCATTCCCCGGCGAGAGCAAATTCCGCCACAGACTGGGAAGCTGCTCTTAAAAGCCAGGCGGCCGCAGAAGGCGAAGCGAGGCGCAGGCTTTTTTTCGCAGGCATTATTTGCTAGAAAGTGTTTAAGTTTATTGCTCAAATGATGTTTCTAATTAGCGCTCCGGGCCATAAATCCGAAGCGGCTTTTGTTTCAAGCTGATTTATGATTTACTCGAGCTTCGACCTGAGTCGGGGGAAGGGGGCGAGGGGTGGTGGGTAATGAATTGTTTGGAGATCCAGCCACAGGCCTGCCCAGGGAGGGGAAAGGCACTGGAGCCGGAGCGCCTTGCGCCTGCTGCCGCCTCGGAAGAAGGCAGGCAGCCCCGTTGAGTTCAGCCAGACTCCAGGGTAACAAAAGGAGGGGCATGGAGCGGGGGGGGGGAGATCGCGGCTTCGCAGTAGCTGATTCATTGGAGTCCGCGGTGTGCCCGCTACGGGCACCTTGAGGCGGACGCTGCTGCAGGGGAGCCTTGGCTCGCAGGCGGCAAAGCGAAGGGGCTGAAGGAGGGAGAAACCGCCAAGCAGAAAGCGTGAAACGGATTGTGGGGCTGTGGCCCCTGAGGCAATCCCAGAAGAAGTGCATCCCGGTGAGACGAGGCTCTTGAAGAGCCCGGCCAACCTCCCGCTTCCGTTTTCTTTTTCTTTCTTTTCTGAAACGACCGTATCTTCCCGCCCCGCACACACTTCTCATGCTGTGCCTATGCTAACGAAATTCGCGCCACAATCAGTGGTCACCTTTATAAGGCTACCCATGGAGGGAATCCCATTGAATTCAGGGAGACTCTGTAAGCCTGGGTAGGATCGCGCGAAAATCACGTCTCCTTTTGGCGCTCAGCAGACAGAAGATCCCGTTGGCCACTGGAGCTGGTCCTTTCTAGGCAATTCAAAGCCCAAGTTCAGACTCTGTTCTTGTGTCCAGACGAATTCAAGCAGAGAGACAGTCACAAGGGTCTTCCCTTTCCATTCCTCTCTCCCCGCGATCCTAACTTTGCTGGATTTAGAAATAAGCCCCCTCTCAAGCAGGGACCACCTAAGGCATATCCATTCAAGATCATCGTGCATGGGGGGGGGGGGGGCACAAACACAAAGCATTCCCATGCCAGAAAGCAAGTCCTACTGTGTGCAATAACGGCCCTAGAACAGGACTGCAGAGGCAAACTCTTCCCCCCTCCCCAAGCTGAGCCTCCCCGTTATGATGCAGTGAGCGAAGGGCTTTGGGGGAGGTAGTGCTTCTGCCTAGATCTGCTTCCAGAACCCATCTCCACCGCGCCACTTCGCAACAGTTTGCCACTGCGTCGGCGGGATTCTATTTCTCCCCGCGTTCAGATAAACGCGCCTTCTCTGCTTTTGACGAGCCTTTCTCCACCTCAAAGAGAGGGAGGTTTGGGAGACAAGCCGACGGGGAGCACCTGTTCGAAGCACCTAGCGACTTCCGCGGGAGACTAATGCTGCAATGCTAGGCAGACCTACTCACAGCAGGCATCACGGAATGAAGCCACTTGCTTCCGTGTAAACATGCTTAGGTTTGGACTGCAAGGCATCTCCCAAACCTTGAGCGGAGTTGCCCTAACAAACTCGGGAGTTGCCCTAAGAGTTGCCCTAATAAACTCGGGTGAAACACATTCCGTCCAAAACGTGGTGGGGGGAAGGGTCGGCCGGACTCTTCTGTTTAGCCTAAGGCAATCCAAAAATATGGAGAAAGGCTGGCCATTCACATTCGACCAAGTCAATACCCGTCGCTGGAGGATTCTTTTTTCTTTCTTTTTAAATACAAAAGTATATTGGATACCAAATTTAAAATAAACACAAATTCATGCATATTAATTTAAAAAAAAATTAAAATACACAAAACCAAGTTAGAATCCTACGAAGTTGTGGGAACAGCTGATTTTTTTAAAAAATCAGAATCCTAACGCTGCATAAAATACCTATTAGAGAAGAGAGTTTATTAAAATAATATTTAGATTTCTGGAAAGGGGGCTGTCGACTTGTCTCGGATTAACTATTCCTCTGAAAAAAGGGCTCACTAAGAGCAAGACCGTGGCATTTTTGAATGTGCTTAATAATTAAATCTAAACGATTACTTTGCAAGACAGACTCTATATATAGTGAGGGATCCTGTTAATTTTGAAATACAACTGGTAGACAGAATTTGATAAGCTGATTGAAGTGTTTGTGACTATATTTTAACTGTCTTGCTGTTATACTTAAGCTGTTTGATTAGTATTAGATTAGCATTATGTTAATACTGTTTAGTTTTTCTTCCTTTCCCTGATCTGTGATTGAAATAAAGATTCATTCAATCAACTAGTAGAAGATAGAAGTTATGAATGTGGCCTTCAACCTGAAGTGTAAAATATCCTGCAAGATCTCCTGTTTCTCAGAACTCCTAAAATGCCGGTAACTTTTGTTTAGACCCGCTTTTGAATTCAAACAAGGCGACAGGGTTGCCCATAAGTTTCCGAATATGTCGTTTTCTTTTGCGAAACGAATGGACTGTATTAAAACAAAAAAGTCACAACAGGGCAGCTGTATTGCACAGGATTTATATCTTTCACTAGGATTCTCATTTAGGGTAGTAAAATCAGGTGTACTATTGTGTTTCAATCACTGCCTCACTTTCACTAGAGCTGGATCTGAGAAGCAGCAAAGGGAAATTTATGCTTCCACAGAAGTGCCCTACTTCTCTCTCTTTCCCTGGTCTTCTTCGGGACCTCACAGTGACTACTGAGTCTCCCTAACAAATGAGCCGGTGGGGGAAAGCGCGTCAGGTGGTACAGTTAGACCTTGATCTTAAAAGTCAGCGCAGGATGCTCAGGGGTCCTTCAATTCCACTGGGACGCTCTATTTCCATAATTAATTCCCACTCACTCCATTTCCATAATTAATTCCCATTCACTCCAGTATTAGTTTATTCCTTCGAAGGGACCACCGCTCTTCTGCGCCGGCCTGCCACTGACTGGGGAAAGGGCGTTTGGTGTCTGTTCCTACGTGTGTGTGTTTCTGTGCATGTGCTCTAAGCATCTCTTCAGCCTCTTCCCTTCCCCCCATAGCATATGCAGGAGTGGCGGGACCCGCACAGAACGTGCAGGCAGCTCGGCCCTACGATTGGCTGGCCCTCTGACAGCTCGGGCAGCGATTGTAGGATTCCGGAGCTCCGCCTCCCTTCAACAGGGCCCTGGGACCATTCATAAACTAAACAACACTCTCAGCAAATCCAGAGACCTCCAGACGTCCATGCCGGGAAAGGACGCGAGGCGCAGGAAAGTAACAAGAGCGGCTGCATCCAGTTCCAAAGGTGGGAGGGAAAGGAAGCGGAAAGGAGGAGGGGGAAAAATCCTGGAAAACGGAAAACTACACACAGACACACACTCACTCTCTCTTTCTCAGAACCTTCCTGCTGGTCCACGAGAAAATACATTCGGGACAAAGAGATTTACCTGGGGGGCGGGGGGGAGAGAATCACCAGGAGAAGAAATGAGTCGTCACAGATCGAGTGCATCACTGGTGTTTATTAATTAGAAGAGAGTGTCTAAAAGAAGGGGGGGGCGACAGCAAGAGGTTTCCACTCCGGTGGGTCTTTGAGACAAGGCCTCCGGCAGGAAATCAACGCCACCCTCGGACAGAGAGAAGCAGCTGAGAAGCTCCGGCACATCCTTGGCTGAGAGAGGAAAAGCGGAAGGGAAGAGTTTATTCTTCGGCTTCTTGGCAGCGTCCGCGCCGTCGACCTCCCCTAGCAGCTTGCCACTTGGCCGCTGGTCGCTTCTGGAAGCCAAGGGCTGCAGAGAGCGGAGAGGAAGGAAGTTTCCCAATGAAGAACTGAAGTCCCCTCCAAGCCGGGGCGGCCTGGTGGCCGAGCGCAGCTCCAATGTAAAACGAAGGTGCGCAACAACTTGGCGGCCGGAGGCGGCGGGCTGCCGGGGCTGCCGCCTCCGCTTGGCCCGGCGTGGGGCTGTTGGTGCGGGCTTTCGGTGGTGCTCTCCTCCTCGTCTTCGTCGGTGATCGGGCGGAGCGGGCTTGGCATCGGCCCGCGCGCGCGGAGGCGGCGACTGCGGCGTTGGATCCGTCAACTTACTGCGAGAGCCCGGTGTACAGCCCGGACGTGTGCCCCAACATGATCGCGGCGCAGGCCAAGCTGGTGTACCAGCTGAACAAGTACTACACGGAGCGGTGCCAGGCGCGCAAGGCGGCCATCGCCAAGACCATCCGCGAGGTGTGCAAGGTGGTCTCCGACGTGCTCAAGGAGGTGGAAGTGCAGGAGCCGCGCTTCATCAGCTCGCTCAGCGAAATCGACGCGCGCTACGAGGGCCTGGAGGTCATCTCGCCCACCGAGTTCGAGGTGGTGCTCTACCTCAACCAGATGGGCGTCTTCAACTTCGTCGACGACGGCTCGCTGCCCGGCTGCGCAGTCCTCAAGCTGAGCGACGGCCGCAAGCGCAGCATGTCGCTCTGGGTGGAGTTCATCACGGCCTCGGGCTACCTGTCGGCGCGCAAAATCCGCTCGCGCTTCCAGACGCTGGTGGCGCAGGCGGTGGACAAGTGCAGCTACCGTGACGTGGTCAAGATGATCGCCGACACCAGCGAGGTGAAGCTGCGCATCCGCGAGCGCTACGTGGTGCAGATCACGCCCGCCTTCAAGTGCACCGGCATCTGGCCGCGCAGCGCGGCGCAGTGGCCGCTGCCGCACATCCCCTGGCCGGGGCCCAACCGCGTGGCCGAGGTCAAGGCCGAGGGCTTCAACCTGCTCTCCAAGGAGTGTTACTCGCTGACGGGCAAGCAGAGCTCGGCCGAGAGCGACGCCTGGGTGCTGCAGTTCGGCGAGGCCGAGAACCGCCTGCTGCTGGGCGGCTGCCGCAACAAGTGCCTGTCGGTGCTGAAGACGCTGCGCGACCGGCACCTCGAACTGCCCGGCCAGCCGCTCAACAACTACCACATGAAGACGCTGCTGCTCTACGAGTGCGAGAAGCACCCGCGCGAGACCGACTGGGACGAGGCGTGCCTGGGCGACCGCCTCAACGGCATCCTGCTGCAGCTCATCTCCTGCCTGCAGTGCCGCCGCTGCCCGCACTACTTCCTGCCCAACCTCGACCTCTTTCAGGGCAAGCCCCACTCGGCCCTCGAGAGCGCCGCCAAGCAGACCTGGCGCCTGGCCAGGGAGATCCTCACCAACCCCAAAAGCCTCGACAAGCTATAGGAGGCGGCGGGGAGCGGGGGGACCGGCCGGTCGTCGGGAGGAAGGCAGGCGCGGAAGAGACAAAGACTGCGGAGAATCACAGACTCTTATTTAAAGACGCGATTAAAGGGGGGAAAGAGAGACCGCGGCGGGAGAGAGGGGGGGGGGGCAGAACCCTCCTCCCACAGACACACGACAGACTCGAAGCCCAGCAGTTGGCAACCCCTCCTCTCTTCTCTCCTTCTTTCTAGTAAAGGAGGATATTTTTTAAAAAACCAAAAAAAGTCACTTAAAAACAAACACACACAAAAACGGCGGCGGGACTTTGCAACAAACAGCCAAACGAAACCCGAGGTACATTTCATTTTCCTCCCCAGTATTAAGTGTATGTCATTCGTTCCTGTCCCTACTTGTCTTTCTCTCGTTCGTTTGCCTGAATGTTGTCACCAAGTGGAAACAAAATTATTTAACTATGTACAAATTTCTCTCTCTCTCTCTCTCTAAGAAAGGGGGGAAGCCCACAAAAAGTTTACTGATGTTAAATGTATTTCAGTGCCAAGGTCACATTATGTGCGCCCCTTCCCCCAACCCTTCCCTAAATTGACTTGTTGAAAACAGTAATAATAATAATAATAATAAAACGATTTTAACTTTACGTTGCCTTCGTGTGGGTTTGTCTTAAAACTCAGGCAATTAAGATATGTTGAAGTCTCGTCTCAAAAAGGAAATAAAGCCCCTTATAGACCGAATTTTAAAAAGTGGGACGAAATCAAAAGTAATACCGTTTTAAATGAGGTTTTATCTGTAAAACATCGCAATGTATTTTGAACGTTTCTATCACCTTGGTATTAATAAAGTAGGTAAATGTTCTGAGGCGGCGGAACGAGTCAGCAAAACATTTATTCAGGCCATTTTTAAACCCTCTGAAATCTCAACAAGAATTTACCAAGAAGTAACCATTGGGCCAGATGTTGGACAGTATTATTAGTTGATGTAGTCTTGCTTTCTTTGGGGGCAAAAAAAAAAAAAAGCTTCAATTTCCCCATCATGAAAGTAGTCTTTGCCTTAAGTAAACGAGAAAAGGTTACCGTTTGCCTGAGTACTTAAGGTTTGGAAGCAACGCTACCCGTTGACTTTGAATTTCAAGGCCATATGGATTTACTCTGAATCATTAATAGGTGGCAACACTACTAATCAATTTCTTCCTGGCAAACTTTTGGTTTCTCTGGCTGTTAAATACAGTCTGCCCCAGGCCGATGGGGCGTTGAGCAGCACACAGGAGAAAGCCAGAGGGAATGGGAACAGTTTGGGTTGCTATAGCTTTAGTTTGCCGCTTGATTTCATATTAAAATCAACTGCGTTTAGAATAAGGTTTTCAAATTAATTTTAATCGATTTCCCCCTTTATAAAAGCTATACAGCTATTGCTTCAGGTTGGGTTTTTTTAAGTTTATATTTTCAAAATGTCTGTCAAATAGACGATCTCTGGCGCAAAGACGGGAAGAATTCTGGAAAACTGCAGGGATGTATTTAATAACTGTCCATTAACGTTCAGCCCGATTCTATAGATATTTACTCGGGAGCAAGTCCCACTGACTTCAGTAAAACTTACTCCCAGGTAAACGTGCCGAAAATTGCAGCCTTAAGCAGTGCAATATGGTAGTTTTTTGCTCCAAACTACTACTTTCAATTTTACTTAGGCCAATCCCCGAGGCAGTGTTTCAAAACTTATTAATTTCTAATTAACAACAAAAATTTAAAAATACCCACTAAACTAGTATAAATACTGTCATGGTGGTTCGGGTGCCAACGCACAGTACAAGGGTATATTGACAAATGTACGCCCTGCCTATATATAAAGGCGTCTATGTTTACAATGGCTCCCTTTTGGTTTTTCCAAAGCAGCATGGGCTTCTGAATTCACCTTTGGGACGATCAAATCTCAAAACGGCCCGAAATGAACTCAGAACCTCCCTACCACCTGACTCCAGGACTCACTCTCAACCCAGAGGTCTTCCACTTCCTTGTTAAAAACAAGCCTTGCGGTAGGAATATAAACTCTGATGTTATCAGCAACGATGCTATGCACAGTACAGATTTTACTTCAAAATCCTGTCACAGTGTTTTCTTTCCCAGGAGTTTAGAATAACATACACAGAAGTTGAATTTATCAAGCTGAGGAAGCCCCATTAATTAAACAGGCATCTGAGCAAATGCAGTGGAGATGTCGCTACCCAACCACTGGTTACCCTATCGCCATATGGTAAGGTGGGGGGAGGGGGAAAGACATGGGAAAATACCAGTGCTTGTAAGAAAGCTACATATATTGCTGCATGACTTCATAACCAAAACACCAAATAGGTTTAGAAAGTTTCCACAAGCGGATATTCAAATTCAAACATGGTTGGGTAATTTTCCCTCTTTTACTGTCTCTTTAAAAAAACAACACTTTTCAGATTAAATTAACATGGTTGGCTGCATTTCTATGGACCATCTCACTACTGAAAAGTCAGAAGTACAGTCCATTTAAAGTGCCTGTTCATGTTTATTTTTGGTTGTGTGGGTGTTATGCTGGATCTTTATGAAGGGAGAAACAGAGGGTATTTTCACCCTACCTGACTCCTTGCATGGTGCAGCAAACACTTTTTGCAGTCTCTTGTGTTGTAATGAGCAAAGGCACTGAACATTTAAAGTAAGATTGTATAGTACATAGTTTCTAATTTCTTAGATGTTTGCATTTTTTTTAACTTTTAATATTAATTAGCACTATCACTTAACAGTTTTAAAACTCTTACTACATATTCACAAACCTTTGAAAAGTTGATGTTCTTCAAATCTTTGTAGTTTTAATTACCTACCATCACACTAAAGTAAAGGCATTTAAAACAAGACTGTCATGTTAAAAACTGTATAGCTCAGTATCCTCTATCCATTTCTCTCTTAGATAAAGGAGAATAAAACTAGACATACAACCACCCTCCTATAAAATTACAATATGCAGTACATTTTCTTGCATTTTCTGTACTCTCTTCACAGAAAGCAATGTATTTTAAGCAATTCTTATAATGAAATTCAGAAACAAGCATTCTTAATAATCAAATACATTTGGGGCAGACCCAATGCTCAAATATTAAGCACATGTTAACAATATGGCAAATATTCAAGTTCAATCTTTATAGTTGTAATTTGGTACTGTGGGCAAGGACAGCCTTTGGAAATCAATTTACTATCCCTGCATTGGAAGACCAGTGGTATTTAAACAAAAGTACTTCACTCTAACACAAGTGAAATGTGCCCCCCCCCAATAAACCCACTTAAATACATCATCAAGAGGGAATTGTTTTCTTCATAAACATGTACAAATTCCTATTCAAACTGCTACAAGATAATACAAAAGGATATGCAAGAAAGCAACAGAGCACAACAGTGCTTTACAACACCTCCATAAAAAGGCACATAAAGTTACTGAAGTAAAACAGCTTTCCATGGACAGTAACATTTAACTTTTATTTATTCACATATTCTCTTGATCTAAAAGAGCTTTATTTAAACCACCTCCCTGGAGGTTTCTACCCTGTAAGGTGATTGACACTGGAACTAGGATAAATTATTTTTCATACTTAAGCAGGTGTCACTAATAAGAAAACTCAACAAGCTACAAACTTACAAATCTAGGAAACTTGTGTCCAACTGACTAAGGGGAAACAGGATGAAAAATTAAAGACTTAATGTAATCAGTCTATCATCTTTATTCATATGGTCAATCTCTTACCTTAGAGTCAATTTTCTTAAAACTGGGTTCTTCTTCATCCACCTCAAAATACAGTTCAGAGGCGGTGATGGAAAGTGTGCCCTTCACTACTACGCAGGGGGCCACAAGCTGAGCTGGTGTAGACAGACTAACAGGACCTACCAAAGGGAAAGGGAAAGAAAGCACACACTCTCCAATACCTTGTTTCCAGTGGTCTGAACAGCAAACACCACATGTCATGCAGATAAGTGTTCCTTCACATTCAGTATAAAACTAAGACCTACAAAAGGATGGGCTTTTCAAACAAACTCTTACAAGTCCCCAAAGTACACATGCAATGCATTTGCTGCACTTCTGTATGGCCAAACATTTGAGCAACTACAGCTGCAAGCAATGCAAATGATTATGTATGCCACATAGGTGGCTGTTAGATCATCTAGCTTTATTCTTTTGGAATTTTGACATGCTTCAGAACCTTATGTTCAAAACAATAAAAACAAAGGCAGAAAAGGAAGGTTGGATGGGAAATATTAGTTTCACATGTGCATGTTGCGATTTTGAGAGAGTTGCAATCCAATTCAACCCAGATTTCCCTATTATTAGCCTATTTAGAAAATAGTCTAAGAATTCCTTTGCAGTCTCCTTTTTATGCATGGTAAGGATCTATTGTTCCAAAGTTAAATATCCAGTGCTAGGGATTGTAAAAAATAATATTTGAAGAGTAGGTTCAATATTCTGTTAAATATCCTTCAAGGAATCCACACAGTGTTAGTGCAGCTCAGGGACTGTGGGAGTAAACAGCTGGAGCATTGGTTTCCAACTGAATGAATTTTTATTGGAATAATCACATCTCCACAGGGCTTATCACAGAGACAGATCAGTGTACTACTCAAAACAATAGGCTGGGCACAGATCTAACAATATTGAGGCCATTATACAAAGCAACATCCAGAGAAGAAAAGTGGGTTATATGTGTCACCCAACGGATTAAGAAGCAGGAAACACTGAGACCAACAAAGGGTGCATTTATCGGCTGAAGCCCTTTGTTTTAAAATACTGTAAAATGCACGTGTCACACATACCCTTTTGCATTAATAAAGTGTGTATAAATGAGGTGCACATGCTCAGGTAATCAATGGGTGAATAACTGCCAAAAAAAATTCAGATGAATTGTCATTTCTGTCAATTGTTTGGAGGTATGATGGTCTTTAATCTTGCATCAATCTCAATGTGTGCCAATAGGACAATAGAAGAGATGCTCTGCTGAGATCAGAGCAGCTTTGCCCTCTATTCCCAGTGTACAAATACATTGTGTTTGCAGATGGGCATCCGATAGCTGCACTACTGCTATGATTTCCCAAAGCTCATTCCCACAAATGGATGAAATAAGCAGCTATGTGTTCTTTTGCTGTCTCCCTTTGCCCTCCGTATATTAGCATGTAATCCAGGGAAGAAATAACATTTTTTCAATCACTTTCAGACATTCAATTACAGGCCAAGCAGACAGCTGCAGGAGCCAGGGCAGCTCAGGTCCCATAGAAGACCCTTGACAATTTCAACTTCATTTCTAACCCACACTACTTTATTAGCAAGGATTACTTCTTAATCCTATTGCCATTGTCAAGATTATATAATTAAACTCCCCTTTCACCTCTATTACAGTATGAATGTATTAACAGAAGCAACAAATGTAGAACAGGGACGGAGGGAAGGAAATGGATGTAGAGGCTCTTGCATGGTATACTGAAGAGCAGTTTCAGTCAGAGCCTCTAAATTATGTTGCTCTTTTACTGATTGCTGTATTGCTCTGACATGCGGCTATATTTTCATGTTTGGTTTTATTATAAGGTGCCAAACAGATGACGCAATAGGTAATGAACTGCAATAAAAAAAAGACTTGGAGTTTCTTCATATAAATCAAAATGATTATTTTTTTTTCTTGCTGCTTCCCAGGAAACAGGATTTAAACAATAAGGAATAGTCTTGTGTTTAAAAAAAATCATTAGGGGAAATATCTGGACACAGAATTTTATGTTGGAGTTGAACTGGCATCAGATTGCAATTCTAGGGTGCAGCAAAGTCTTTTATATAACATTTTAAAATCAAATAGGTTGCTTGGCTTCTATTTTTATTCAACATCAACAAAAAAAAACCTACTATAGTAAAAATAATCTACTTCCTAGTAAAACATTTAAGAGCCTAGAGGAAGCAATGCAGATATAGCTTTTTACAAAAAGGGAGTTGGTAAACCAAATAATATAAAAAGCATTACCCCCTCAGTTGAATGACTGCCTTGAGAGCACAGAGGTATTTTGCTCTGTACACCAATTGGTAAAATAGGCTTTATGATGAACTTTAGTAGATTGACTACAAGTCCCAATGAGACAGAAAAAGAAACTAAACTACTAAGAAAAGGAAAGAAAAACAAGAACATATAGAAGTCTGATCTACAGGCAAATGTACTGTATCTATCCATCCAAATAGTTAAAGCAAATATTTGTTTTTTACCAACACAAGTGATCTGAAACTCATTTGCCATGGTCAGAAAATGACCTCCTCTTAACACAGAGCTTTGGGGAGAGTACCCACCACTGTCTTTCCCAGCACTGAAAAGAGGGTGTGTGCGTCAAGGGGTGGGAGGAATAAACTAGTCAAGGAAAGCCAGGAGGACGTATCCAGACTGAGTAGGCAATAGACAGCTGAAGTTACCAGTTAAGTTCTCCAGTTCCTTCTCCTCAATAGATGACAAGGTATCATCGTCGCCTTCCAGGAGAATCTCACTCTCCGAGTTCTGATTTCCTAAAGCCTGACTCTTGATGGACTGCTTTCCTTTAACAAGTACATCTTCATCTGGAGCTGAAATGAAAGAGAAACGCGGCTGTCCATCAACTCTGAGAGGCAACAGTTACGATGAGGGAAGGGGAGGCGGGTGGGAGAATAACCTTGTTTACTTATACTCACACACATACACCAGTCAAGAAAAGGAATTCTGCTGGGAATAGGTCCGCAAGTAAGCCAGTTAGCCGACTTTAACTAGCTCCCATCTCAGACTGGGAAGCGAGTAGCCGGTAGAGCTAAAAGAAATCCTATTAAACCTAGCCAGGTCTCTCGGCCTGCGGCTTTTCGTTCTACATCACGCACCCCGATATTTGGACTGACAAAGCAGACAATATTCGTTCTCCCCTCCCAATCACCTTTCCCAGTCATTTATATAATAACGTATCGGGCTGTCTCCCTCCAAATGTTAAATACATATTCATAGAATTAAATTGAAATTTCCAGGTTTTAGGGCTGTAAATCCTCTACCCTCTCATCTGGGCATACAACGACAAACGTGTGGGGCCTGCTTAGAGGAGAACCAGGGCTACAGTCCTATATTTGGGAGAAAACTTCACTTAATTTAGTGGGGCTTGCTTCCTAGGCACCGTCGAGTTACAATAAATCGTGGAAGAGGGAAGATCCACAAACCAGCTAAGCCTAACTAATCTAGCACGCCTTCCAATGAACTCGGGCACGCCACGTGACTGAATATGCCGCCTCGGCCTCCGAAGAGGCTGCAGTCGCTCTGCCCTCCCACCCCCACTCTTCCACGGAATTCCCTCGGCAGCTCTCTCTTGCATGCAGCCTCCGAGGTGATCGCTCCCACCCCCAGCGGGCGGGCAGAGGCAGGCTTCTCAACGCAGTCCCAGCCGCCTCCCACAGACCAGCCATCCCAGAGTGAAGCGGGCCGACTTCCTCCCTGGTCTTGGACTGTGCAGACAAGGCTCGACCCCGACGGGCGGCCCCGATCCATAAGGCACCCGGTGTAAGTGAAGGGAAAGGGCGCTCAGCGCCAGGCTAGTGAGGAGCAGGAACGGGCGGGAGGGGAAGGAGAGGCCAGAAGCCAGGGGCGCGAGGCTTTCTAAATGGAAAATCGCTTCGGTAGTAGAAGCAGAAGCAGAAGCGGCAGCGGCAGCTGCGCCCAAGTCAGACTCCGCTGGGATCGCCTCTCTCTGGGACCACGATCTCGGGCATTCGGAACCGAGGGAGGCCTGTATGACCCAGAGGGGCGGGGGGGGGGTTTCCTTAGGCTCCCTTGCCTTGTCTGCGGCCAGGTGGAAGCAGCCAGGTGAAAGCCTCCCCGCAACACTTTCTCCTGCCCGCAGCCCCATCCATCGCCTGCTTTGCCGGCCTTGCGCAAACGCCTCTGCACTCCGCATCTGCCTTGATAAGGCTTGGCACAGAAGGAAAGGCCTTCTGCAGGGCAGAGTTAATATTCCAGGGGGGAGGGCTCCCTTTCGTGTGGCCCAAGGCAGCCAGCCTTTTCGGAGCCGGGGGCTCTTCCTGTGGACCCAAGGCTAAACCAGCTCTGGTGACGCTTCCCAGGGCTACCAAGAACGACCCTCAACAAAAAGCGTCTCCAGCGCGATCCGGTCCTGTGCATGGATGGACAAGGAAGAGCCGCCGAGTTCCTTCCACGGGACTTGCTCCCACTCAGTGGCCATAGGGTCGATGGCACGCTCGTCAAGTCCCCGCCAACTTCTAAACACCCGAGCGAAATTGACATTGACGATTCTCATTCTTTCCCCAAACAGAGGGGGGCCGGGCACTTGGCTTTATCTGCGTTCAAGTGGGAATGTCGTGCCTCTCCTCCTGCGCGGGGCAGAAGCTCATTGCAAGAGATGCCTGGGCGGGGAGCAGACGGCCTGCTCACCCCCGTCGCGATTCCACACGCGCTGTTTGGAATGCGGGACGGAGCCCACAGGACGTTAGTCTGCCTCCCGCCCGCACACGCAGACACGGCTATCCCAGCAGCGGTCCCGCCGCATCCGCTACATTTGGGATGGAGCCCCCCCACTGCCTTCCACGCAACTAGGAGGACGGCAGCCCTGCAGCGAGCAAGGCGCTCGTGCGACTTACAGACAGCCTGCACAACTGCTGCCACGCGGACTGGACCTTTCCCTCGCACCCAGCAGGGAGCGACGTCCCTAAACACTCGCTCCCTGGAATACATTTTCCCCTCCAATGCAGCCAATACATTGGGATGGTCAGGGGAGGCAGGGGGGGACACACATCTTTCAGCAGACACACAGCATATGTGTTGCAAAGCAGAGGTCCTAAAAGCGCGCTCGCCTCCGACAGACGCATGTGGCTTGCTTTCCAAGGGTACAGAAGGCGAAGTGAAAGGTTATCAGCTCTACCAATCTGTGAACTGAAAACAGTGCGCTATAGAGACTGAAGCAAGTAATAAGCTGTATTTAAGCTACCAAGGCTGCGAGGCGATGAACATTTACCTCGGAGTAGGTCCGGTAATACATTTGAGACTTGCTTCCAAGTAAACTTAATAGGATCAGGCGGCAATGCTAGGAAATGGGTTCAGTTGAACTTGGGACTTTCTTCGGTGTAAGCACGCGTAGCAGGAATAGACTATATTCTAGGCTAAGCAGCAGACTCCTTGTGTGGTACCTTTTCCCAGTACCACACAATTCAGCAAGAACCCGGTCTCTTCAACCAACAGAAGGGTCTATGTTTCACGCAACACATTCTAACCGAAGATATATGGCAGTCATACACACGACTGACGACTATAATACACTCTGCATTAAAATGCACGTTCATTGTGTATATTGGGGGAAAATACACTATGCTATGTCTTAGGAGCTAAAAATACCTATGGTGTTCTAAAGTTTGCCGCTCTGCTCTGCTTAAATGTATGTTCTTTGCATTTTAAACTGACAAAAGGGAACAGATAGGAGGCAGCAATTGACTACATATCTCACTGTTGCTCTTCATGTTGCAGCTGCAGAACAACGGAAGTATATTTAAATTTCTAATACTCAGAACAGTTGAAAACTTGGGCATAATTTAAAGTAAGAAGCAACGTACAGGTCTCAGTCTCTTCTTGGAAACATATGCCAAACACATCCTGGCCAACTAGCTTCAACACATTGCTCATTACTTTTTGATTACTGCCATACATGGCTTGAGGTTCCACTGGCTTATTTTTAAAAACCTTTAATCTGCAAACATTTACAGAGGAAGGCAATCCCTAGTGGCCAAACATAAAGCCTAATTGTCTCCGTAAACACGTGAACATAAATTTCAAATACAACTATTCACATTAGCACAATGGACCAAACAACAATTTGAAAACCATGCCTTGAAATTTTAAAAGACTGACCTTGAAATTCCAATAAAATGTGGTTTTTTGTTCTCTCACACAATTTCTCCAAACCAAGAAAAATTTACATTTATTTGCTAATGTTTATCAGAAGCTACACTGAGCAAAAGGGTAGTTTTGTTTTTGTTTCTTAAAATAGATATTATTTCTTTTAAATGCACCAGTGGATAAAACTAAACTAAACTCGGGTTCTGGAATTATTCAATGAGAGTTGAAAAACCTCTTGTCATGGAAAATATGCAGCTGATATTTAGAAAGGTTTTCCTGTAATTAACTCCCCCTTGAGGATTTTAAGTTAGCAGCAGTAAAATTACCTACAGTATTCTAATACACAACACATGCACTAACATTCAATTCTCAATGGTCTAATAGCTTTCTGGAGAATGATTTTATTTTTTAATTAGAATAAGACTACTACAAGAATAAAATAAAGCAGATAATGAATATGTTTATACACTCTGACATGTGTCTATAATTATGTGGTACACAATGTACCTTTGAATCAACACATATGCAGATATCAGTTTCATTTTATTCTGGGAACTTTCTGCCTTTATTAGAATGGTCTTATTCAAAATTACAAATATAAATGTCTATTTCTTTAAAATCCCATTTGATAGTAAAGATATGCATGTAACAGCTCCGGGAATCTTTCTGGCAAAATGTATTCAGATGTTTATGATTTTCTCTAGTTCTCTTTTGCCAGAGTTACTCAATAACTACACAAAAGTATCTTCATGGGGTCAGTTTATTATGATACTATGGTGTATGAAGTATCACTGAAAGTGCCTGTGCCAGGGTTCACAAATTCCCCAGGGATCTGATGTGGTCAAATAACACTTTTTGCTATATTATTTTAACAGACTGTGTAAGTAATTTGGCTTTCCCATTGTCAATGATATTTTCACATGCAGCGGGGTTAACTAGAAGTATCAATTCAAGACAAGAACAATAAGAAGTCCAACCTGGCATGTTGCCCATTTTGCTCACGTGCCTAGAAAATACACACACCACACTTGTGCACACCAACATTTGAATGAGACAATGTTTTCTGCACATGCTATGATCTACATTGTGCAGACTGTGTCACAATAAATATGTATTCATAGATGCATATTTATGTATGCATACATATTTGGGCTTCCACACAGAAGTATGCTCACTCTTATAAATTATATTATAGTAACAGATGCCAGAGTATAACTTTTTGCCTTCAGAAGCTAACATTCTCCTCTGGCAAAATATACGTGGGAAAAGGTTTAAGCAAAGCAAGTTTCACATATTTCTGAATCTGAGTTCTTGCCAAATGCATTTTGCAGTACACTGTATTTGCAACTTGGGATACAACAGCACAATCCAAATACAACAATCCAAAGCCCACATCTGGTTCCCATGGGTCTTAATTCTGCAGAAATACACAACTCTTAGTATCAGCAGGCTTTTAGATTACAAGCCTGTTTAGGGTGTGCCACCTGTATTGTACAGCACACTACTGACCCAAACATTATTGTTGGCCAACAACCTGTTTGGTAGAGATGTGTGGAATGTTTCAACAACAAAATGTTTCAACTAGAAATTGGACGTTTTGAGTGTTTCAAGCTCGAAATAGAACACCCTTTAAATAAAAGGCCCGTTTCAAGCTCAGAAACCCCATTTTGATTGAAATATTTTGAAGTTTCATGCATTATTTTGGAGGTGTGTTTTTCCTTTGCTGATTGGTTTTCTGGCACTGGCTTCCAATTGGCTGGCAATCTCCTTGCTTCTTGGTTGGCTTGTTATCATACAAATCAAGTGTTGTCATGAGCAACTGTGCCTCGATTAGCTGGGGTGGGGGGAGGAATTGAGAGACACAAAAGGAGGGAATTTCAAAATGTGTTCAAAGGGACTGGGAGGCAGAGGGATTCCTTATGCCTCTATTGAAGAGGATACATCAGGAGAGGAGGAAGGTAGGTTTGATTTTGTGGTTTTCTTTTCTCAGCATTGAGTATAGTCATGGAGACTATACACAGAGAGAGGCTAGTGGTCTGGTTTGGTCCCAGCTTCTCCCAGAGGGTTACTCCATGGCGGAGCAGGTGAGAGAGTGTGGGCGGGGAAGTCAGGGATTTGGCCTATATTTAGTGTTTGTACCTAAGTCTAGGGATCAGGGATGAATTGGGACTTCTGCTGGTACACCGATCACCCTGCTGCCCAGTGGAGTCCCTAACTGAGCTGACAGACCTGGTTGCTGAGCTGGCATTGGAGTGGTCCAGGTTGTTGATAGTGGAGGACTTCAATGTTCATTTTGGGACCGGGTTGTCAGGAGAGGCTCAAGAGTTCATAGTGGCCATGATAACTGTGGGCCTATCCCAATTGGTCTCTGGATCGACACATGATGCTGGTCACATGCTCAATTCAGTCTTTTGCTCTGATCAGGGTGGTGTTCTGTGGGTGGGGACTCCTGTCATCTCCCCATTGTCATGAACAGATCACCATCTGATTAAGGTAGAACTTACAGCCTTGGCCCACCTCTTCAGGGGTGAAGGACCTATTAGGTTGGTCTGCCTGGGGAGGTTATTGGATCCAAAAGGATTCTTCTTTTGGATCCAATAACTTGGAAGAGTTTAGGGATGGCTCTGCTAATGATTCTGTTGATGCTCTGGTGCAAACAGGGAATAATGAACTCACTAGAGCAGTAGACACAATCGCTCCTAAGTGTGCTCTCCAACTTGCTTTAAAGACAGCCCCGTGGTATTCAGATGAACTACAGGAGCTAAAGAGGTGAGGTAGATGACTAAAGCGCAAGTGGAGGAAGACTCAGCATGAGTCTGATCGGGTACAACACAGAGAACGTTTAAATATCTATGCTCTGGCAGAACGGGCAGCAAAGAAGCAGTTCTTTTCTGCCTGCATTGCTTCCACAAACTGACATCCAGCTGAGGGTTGTGAGGGGGCTGGTATGTACCCCTTCCCCCCTTGAATTTAAACTTGGAACCATTGGTTACTTGCTGTGACATTTTTATGGATAAAATTTCTCACATTCAGGCCAAGTTGGGTTCCACCGTTACTGCAGAGTCTACTGTGGAGGTGTCCAGCAACTCCTCTTATGGGATTAGATTGGATCATTTTCAGTTTGTGATTCCTGAGGAAGTAGACAAACTGCTTCGGACTGTGCGCCCTACAACCTGTTCTCTTGACCCTTGCCCAATTTGGCTTATCTCATTTGATAATTATATTATCAGAGGGGGTCTGGTTAATATTATAAATGCTTCTCTAAGGGAGGGCAGGTTGCCTTTTTGAAGAAACCTACATTGGATCCCTTGGAGTTAGCTAATTACAGACCTGTTTCTAACCTTCCATGGTTGGGCAAGATGATTGAGTGGGTGGTGGCCTCTCAGTTCCAGGCAGTTTTGGATGATGCAGATTATCTAGACCCATTTCAAACTGGTTCTCATGTTGGCTATGGGGTTGAGACCGCCTTGGTCGGCCTGATGGATGATCTCCAATTGGCTATCGACAGAGGGAGTGAGACTCTGCTGATCCTTTTGGATCTCTCTACGGCTTTTGATACCATCAACCATGGTATCCTTGTGGTCCGCCTGAGGGAGTTTGGATTGGGTAGCACCATTTTACTGTGGTTCTGCTCCTACCTTCAATGGTAGATTCCAGATGGTTGCACTTGGAGACTGCTGTTCCGCTAAGCGAGAAATGAAGTGTGGAGTTTCGCAAGACTCCAAACTGTCTCCAATGCTTTTTAACATCTACATGAAACTGCTGGGAGAGATAATCCATAGGTTTGGTGCTGGGTGTTATAAATATGTTGATGACACCCAGATCTACTTCTCTATGTTGACCTCATCAGGAAATGGCATATCTTCCTTAAATGCCTGCCTGGAGGCAGTAGTGGCCTGGATGAGGGATAACAAACTGAGGTTGAATCCAAATAAGATGGAAGTACTGACTGTGGGGGGTTGGGACCCGAGAGATGGATTAGATCTGCCTGTTCTGGATGGGGTTATACTGCCCCGAAAAGTTCAGGTACGTAGCTGGTAAGTGCTCCTGGACCCAAAGCTCTCCCTGGTTTCTCAGGTTGAGGCGGTGGCCAGGAGCACTTTTTATCAGCTGCGGCTTATATGTCAGCTACGTCCATTTCTAGAGGTGAATGACCTTAAAATAGTGGTACATATGCTGGTAACCTCCAGGCTTGACTACTGTAATGTGTTCTACATGGGGCTGCTTTGTATGTAGTCCGGAAATTACAATTGGTATAGAATGCATTAGCCAGATTGGTCTCTGGGACAACATGAAGGGACCATATAACACCTGTTTTGAAAGAACTGCACTAGTTGCCGATATGTTTCTGGGTGAAATATGAAGTGCTGGTTATTGGGTCCAGGCTATTTAAGAGAGCACCTCCTTTCTCATGAACCCTCCCACCTGATGAACAACATGTTAATTTGAAAGACTGCAAAATTTGTAGACAACTAATTGGCCCCCAAAAGGTATCATTTTGCCAGTTGTTTAGGTCATTCTGTGGGATATCCATTCTGTGGGATAGCTGATTCTGACCCAATCAGGAAAAGTTACACATGAAGGTCTACAAGCAGACTAAAAGTTGTGCACAGGAACATGGAACGTGGATTGTGCCATTTCTGGCAATCTCCCCCTACCTCTGCAGATACCAATGCCTAGTATCCGATGGTCCCATAGCCTCAGGGATATAATTTTGGGAAGCACAGGTGGCTGCAGAGGGAAGGCTGCATAGTGCATTGTATTATTTAGTTTGGCCAGTGCTACTCAAAAGTCTAGGCTTTCTATCACTCTTCTCTTGACTGTGACTCATAATCACACAGATGTCCTGTTGACATCAACAGGTCTTTATTTCCCAAGTCATCATAGTCCTATTTATACACGAAGTTCAACACACTATATGTCTGCGTACAGTGTACACAGGTACAGATCTGTATAGTCACAGTTATTCACATGTTCTATTAAACAAAGGTACAGCAGTATACTTCCATGCATTTGAGGAACCTGTACCCATGTTCATTTTTTAAAATGAATGCAGGTACAGCCCTTCACACATCATATATGAGTGTGAAGAAATCCAAACACAGGCACAACATAATGTCGGAATAGGGCTCAGGTTTCTTCTCATTGCTTCATTAAACTACATAAAACTCAGTAGTTCAATGAAATATTACCTGACTCATCACAGGCTCACTATCTGCAAATTTACCGCTTGATCAGCCTCTGCCTCACTTTCACTATACCTCTATCAATTCCAATTTTCTCTTTCCATTAGTCTTGACTGTGGCCACAACTGTTGTCACTAACATCAACCTCTGTTGTGCTAAATAATAACTTTTAATATTTCTTTTTCTGATATTAGTAGCAGTAGTACTAACATAAACATTCATTGACATCTCAGAAAAAAGTGTAAAATGCAAAATAGAAATGGCAGTGCACGTATGAATCACATGTGGTAGGAACCTAATACTTTCTGAAGGATCTTGGCCTCTACTCAAACGTCAAAGTGGCTGAGAAATGAGGTAGGAATGAATAAGAATAAAGCACATTATTTTGAGCTGCACATATAGTGACTCACATCTATACTAACAAAGTGCAAGGTTGATACATGTTTCATATGTGCAACAGGAGAGAAGTTATTTTTACTGATTCCACACACACCCTTCCTTCTGCAGTCCTCTGAACTAGGGGCGAATTTATCTATGGGCAAAGTGGGTGGGGCTCACTTTAAATTTCTCAGTCAGCCATGTTGTCTCTGCCTCCATTTTTTGTGCCTACTGATGTTCCTTGCTGCTCTTGCCTGCAGCTGCTTTAAGAGTTGTGAGGTGGGCAATGGTAGCACCAACTTCAAAGAACAAATGAAAAACCCCAGATCTTTTAAAATATTAATACAAGGCAGGAGCCAATAAGCATGCTCACTTTTGTTTTTTACAAAGTGGGTGGTCCTAGGACCACCTTATCCACCAATCAGTGAGGGGCTAGGCTGATTGACTCCTTAGGCAGCCAGTAAGAATGCCCAGAGGGTGGGGAAGTCTTTTTCTCTTAGCTATTCAGAAGAATCCAACCATTACTTTGGTTAGAGCAAGCAGGCAGGCTGGCGGTATATCTGATCTTTTGCTGGCTTCTTTGTGTTTGTTTGGAGGGGAGCAATGAAACCTCTGTTTTCTCTCCCTTGCTCTCTGTTCTGATCTGTATGCAACACATTATGGCTTATTCCCAAAATGACATGCCATAGAGCATTGTAAGGAAAAACAAACTGTAATAATGGCCTAATTAAAGTTAGAAACTGGCATGAAAAGCCAGAAAGTTCTTTTAGAGTATATTCATGGATTTCTATTTGAAACTTTTCCAAATAATTTTCTATGTGGGTGTGGTGTATGTAGAGAAGGAATGGATTCTTCTGGAAGGAAAATAATTTTTAAAATCAATTTGCTATGCAGAGAGCTAACCAGGTTTTTTTCTCTGGATTGTGGCAAGTATCTCAACATCAACATAACTGGGAGAGTTATGGTTCATTGGACAAGAATTAAGGAAGTGATCTCTATTTTAAAAAAATTGTTGCTTGCTAGAATGGACACCCAGGCTAAGTGGTGAGCACCCAAGGTGGGCAGAGAGTGGCATCCAGCTGTTCAGAAGACATGGAATAGGGAGAGTGTGTCCCTATGCATCTTTGCTTCCCATGGTGTCCTCTAAGTTCATAGCTGCATACAGGTTCATAGCTGCAGCAAGCATCATTGAAAAAACGTGTGATTTTTCTATTATTTATGTATAGATTTTTGAAATGGGCAGGCAGAATTGTCCTTTTAACTTCAGATGAACTTGTTCTCCACCTTTGTAGCTAGTCTGTACCTGTGGCTTATATAGATTTATTTACTTTTATATGTATAGCCTGTGCTTCCTCCAAGAAGCCCACAGTAGTGCAGATGGTTACATTTATCCTCCCAACAGCCCTATGACAGTTATGCTAAGAGATAAGTGACTGTCCCAGAGTCACCCAATGAGTTTCATGGCTGAATGAGGATTTGAACTTGGATTTCCCCAGTCTAGTTCAGCACACTAACCACTTTACCACTCTGGCTCAGAATTATTTCTTATTGTTATTATTTATTTGTAGTAGTATTCATTTTAAAAATAATAATAATCAGGCACAAAGAGCTACCCAGGCTCTTTCATTTTCATTTATTAGTAGTATTCATTTACTCTCCACAGAAGCAGCCTTTTGTGGCTCATCTGTGCTTTACTTGTGGCTTGTACAGTTCTTTTGCTGTGTGTGTGTGTGTGTGTGTGTGTGTGTTTTGATCCTGCCGTGTTAGGCAGGATCAAATCTACACACTACTGCAGTCCTGTTAAACACTATAAAGTAACTGATGTTTTCCATATTTCTCTGTATCTGTGCTGGTAAGCAACTGAAATTTGTGTGTGTTTATTTTGATCCAGCTCATTAGCTACATATCTGCACATTTCCAGTTATCGCTTTGGCACCTGCCTTGTCCTGGCTCCACTTCCACAGCTGCCCACCATTGGATCCATTGGAACCATTACCTGTGGTTCCACCCATCACCTGCCCTGCCTAGCACCCACCCACTCCATCCCAGGAACCACCAGCCGCCACTGTTCTGTACGAGGGATGTGCTGTGCACAAAGTGTTTCGTGCACATCTGGGGCAGCAGAAAGCAGGCACTTTAAAGGGAAGAAGGCAGGTCTTACCTGCCCCTCAATTACACCTTTGCTGTCCCCTGCTGTCCCAGAGTTGCACTGTTTGTATTTAGCAGCTGGGCTCTCTGTTTGAACGACTGCATTTGCTTGTCATTTCCTTCTGGGAATATGGAACTTCCTGCTTCTAAGCAAATGCAGCTGGGCAAACAGAGAACCTGGCTACTCAATACAAATAGCGCCGCTCAGGGACAGCAGGGGACAGCAAAGGTGTAATGGAGGGGCAGAAAAGACCTGCCTTCCTCCCTTTAAAGTGTCCACTCACTCGCCCCCAGCCAAAATGATTTGGCTGGGGGAGCTCAAAGCGTTTCAGCACCTGGAAATATAGGTGCTAAAATGCTCCGAGCACATCCCTACTCTGTACCTCCTAAAAAAATGCCCCGGGGGTTGTCCCACAACTCCCAGGGACATTGGTAGGTCTAGTGGGCTGCAGAGGAAAGGGCAGGTGGAAGAAAATTGTCCCTACCTGTTGTGCACACACAACAGTTCTTGGCACACATATTAATCTGGATGTCAGCCAGGGGGAGTTGCTGACCAAAGTCTACTAACAAGAGGAGGTTATTTTATAACAGGGAAGGGCAGTGACCAATCATGTGTGGGGAGTGGACATGGCAGATGGACCCAGGAGAGCTGTGATTTTTCAGGAGAAGGCAGTGTCTTAGGGAACAAAGCTCCATTTCAGCTTCCAGAAGGTTGCTGGTTTGAGATCTCCCACAGCTGGAGATATTTACTGATAAAACTATGAAGAAACTAAGATGTTTCCCAAAATGTGTATCTGGAGGGAAAAAATGTTCATGATAATATTATCATTTTGTCTCCAACAAGATTAGGATTATCTACATTGGAAAACATAATCAGCAATCTAAGTGTTAAGGGACAAGCAAAAGGGGACAAATAATTCATTGCAGTTTTGTCGTCACTTTCAATTTGTGTGTCATGTTTTCAGAATCCTGCAGTGTTCAGATTTTAAATTATTTGAATACTAGAGCAATCCTGTCCTTGGTCCATATATAGTACTGCACACTGTTCATTAGAAATTTGTGCACTAGGCACTTCATGAAGGATAATTATGGAGTGGTATAAAATCCTACTTTTTTGCACAATGGTGCTACAATAGACATCTTGTTTTTCTTCTGAAGACTAGTTCAGAATTCAGTAACAAAGGCAAAATAAAGTTAAAGCAGTCACATTTCTAGCCTGACTTTTACAAATAACCATTTTGAATGGTCTCTTGCTCCCCACCCTTTTTGAAAAATATCCTATAGTCTTTTTTCCCAGGCAATTTAATGTGTGTTTGGGAAGGGCAATTAAATTGTCAGAATTTAAAAAAAATGTTTTTAACTAGAAGGTAGCCAGGAGTATAGTCATGGGGCTGATATTGATTGTCTGAACAGAGAACATTAGTCTTCAGATATTTACTCTGCCACCTCTGCACCAGAGGCTCTCCTTCAAATCAAATCAATCCCTGAAAGAGATGGCTACTGAAATACATAAATGAGGCTGCAACAAGCTGATTTTTGCTTTTTTTCTCTCTAGGCCTTACTATACTATGTCTTGGTTGCTGATTGTTTTTGGATCTTTTCCACTTCTTCCAATTGCAAGCTTTCACAGTGCATTCTCTGGGGTAAGAGCTATGGGAATACTCCTTTCCCAACTGAAGTTTACTGCAAAATCCATTGCATTTAAAAGGAAGGAGGTTTGCATACTATATTTTATTTTGTTTTAATAGTACCGTTGTATATAGTGAGTGCTGTTATAATCTAGAATTGTGGGAGTATTAACAACTATGCTAATTCTGAGGGGAAACACATTTATTTTTACAAGGTTGACTACAATGTTTTCCTGATATAATTCACACTTTAATCCTAGCTCTCTTCTAAGCAGAATCAAAATTTTTAAAAAAGGTAAGGTAAGTGGAATCCATAAGGAAAAAGAACCACTTGCCCACATAACAAAAAGGAATATTTCCCACAGGAATGACCATCAGCCTGATCTACATCCCAGTTAAACTGAAATACTTGGAATTAAACCAGTGTAGTTTCCATTCAACATAATCTTGATTGTCTTGAATCCAATTGCTTCAATACAAATGGACTGTAGTCCATTTTAATTACAAATGGACGGTAGAACTGAGTGTATATTGTTGAAATAGAATGCTTTGTAATTAATTATTAAAAAGAAATCACAGGACAGAAGTCCAGTGAGAATTCTGGTGACATCCTAAAGTGCAGGAACATAGATTCATTTCTGGTCACCAGGATTTTGGTTCAGATTATGAGATGGTATACCCATTTATTAGAAAATATTTATTAACATGGCCAATTCTGTATTACTCTCTACTCCATTATTTATTTTACAAACTTTATTTACCCTGACCCTCCAATGCACTACTGCTCAGGGCAGCTTACTCAAGCAGTAGTGCATTACAGTCCCTAAGACTAATCAGTCAACTGTTGAAAAATGTCCTCCATGCTCTAAGTTCAAATATCAAAGGTTTATGCAGAAGTGTTCTTAGTTTCACAAATAAGTGCTCTTATTTCACAAATAGCCATTCTTGCTTAGTTACACACACAGGAAATAAGGGAAACGTCTTTCTTCGGATGTTTGTCCAAGTGAAAACCTTTTGAAGGTATCAACTTCATGAAATAGTCATTTTCCATCAAAATTTTGCTACATAAATCATTCCCATATGTGTCATGCTAGAGCAGAGAAACCACTTGAAGAACCAGAAGGAGATATGATGATGAATTTATATACTGCTTTTCAGCAAAAAGAAAGTTCTCAAAGTGGTTTACATACATAGAAAAAGAAATAAGAAACCCCCAAAGGGCTCACATCGACAGAGAAACACAAGGTGGACATCAGCAACAGCCATCAGATAGATGCTATGTTGTGGCTGGACAGGAACTGTTATTCTCCCTCTGCTAAGTCACCAGCTTAAAGGGTGCACCTTTGCTCAGTTACACTTCAGTTGTGACAGTGCCAAAATATATTTCCCACAAATGTGGAAATAGCTGCAAAATGTAGCAATGGGCCACTGATTCACATGGTGCTTTCTCTACACAATTACAAGCATGAAGGTACTAAGGATGATTGCATGAAGAAAACTGGCACTGAAAAATGATGGCATGAATCTGCTTTAAGGCCTTTTCATTTGAGCAAACAGAGAGAGCCTGGGTTGAGTAGTACAGATCCACAGAACAGCTAGCTCAGTATGTATAAGGGGGATTTAGACTTGTATTTCCAAAACATACTGCATTGTAAACTACTGTTGAAACTGAATCTTAAAAGCAAAAACTTAAAAAGCATTTTTTGATATGACCTGAAGGTCTGCTGTTTGAAGGAAAGAAGTAAAACAAAATCCCACTAAGTATGTGAAAATCCTTGGGTTCATTTATATAATACTTTGGATTCTAGCTGCATAATTTTATTTGCTATTTCTATTATAACACTAGCTTGTTGCTATTCACCATGAGCCCCTGAGATAGGGAAGGATACAAATCCCAAAAAGAAATATTGGCCTCAAGAGTGTTCTTTGTTTTCCTTAATTCAAAGGGCCATGTTAACATTGATCATGCAGTTCAGATGGGAATACCATATTGTTGAATTGACACCACTATATCGTGTCAGCATTTCCAACTGGTATTCTTTCCCATCTTCTTAATATAAACTACTTTTATGAATGTGTTTTAACTTAGTGTACTTGGTTGACTATAAAACGGCAGCTGATACACTACTTTCAGTGAAAAATGGCAGCCTATAGTGCAGATTGCCAACTGATTGTTGTCATCTGCACTACTCTAGAAAACAAGGTCTGGAAAATTTCTGTTGCTATTGCACAGCATACTACAATCCTATTTAACAATGAAGAACACAGTGTTAGAAATGGCAAAAAACATTAACTATTTTCAACTCTTATCAAGAATGGTTAATCTAGTTTCACATGATGTTAAAAAATTGAGCTATGAAGAGACACTGCTTCTAAATTTAATGTTACAGTTCATTACTGCAAATATAAGAAATAATACAAATTAGTGTCAGCATTACTGAAGCTAGGTATAATTGTCAAAGACAGTTTACACTCTTGAAAACCATGGAGAATGTGTAACACAAATGTTTGCAGGGAGTCCCAAAGCAAAAAGTGCTTAATTATAATTGTACATCTCATTTCTCCCTCTCTCCTTCAGCCAAAGATGTAAGGATCAAGGTTCATTATTGCGTTTAGATCCCATTATTGGCTTTTCTCTGTATAGTCATTTATTTTAAGGATTGCTGTCAGATTCGTCATTATAGCTACTGACATATTGGAGACATTTTCCTTCAGAAATGACTGTTTAAGGATAGGTGCAAGAGGTTAAGGTGTTTGGCTTGGGATAAACTTTTGAAAGAATGTTGTCTTCCTAGAGACACACAAAATTAAGATTATTTCAGATAGGGATTAGCTGCTTACCATTAATACACAAATGGAAAGTGAGTTACAATGGATACAACCAGTTCAATGCAAATTTCATAATTTGCTGCATTCTGTTCAAGAAACATTCGCTTCCAAAGTTAATGAGTATCCTTTTAATAAGCAAGGCATATCTAAATTAGTTTTAAAATGAATTTTAGTATTATTTATCTGATTGAAGTTCCAAGAAAGTCTAAGCACATGGTAAAACTGAAATTTTAGTTTCAAAAGCCATTAAATTTAAAGAACAATATGTTTTATTTAGCTCAAAGTGCCTTTTGTAGTTTAGAAAAGAAACATAGTTCTGCAATATAAATATATTCCACATTTCTGGGATGTGATGCGATGCAAAAATACCATATATGTTTTACTCTTCACATTTAGAAGTACCTTGCTCAGAGTTTCTATCACCTTCTAGATTAAAAAGGAATTAATATATAGACGAATTAGAATAAAGTCCCTTGAAAATATAGATCTGCACACAATTTAAAGCATTAATTTAAAGATGAAACTAATTAAAATAATCTGTGGGGATTTCTCACAAGAAAGTATATCTTGTCCATATTGCTATAACTCATACGATAATTTGTCACAAAACCATACCAAGGGAATGAAGGAAACTTCTACCTTTGTCTCAAATCACTGGCAAGTTCAACCTCTGTGAGAAGGACTTGCACAGACAGATGCCTAGATATAATTAGGTCTTGAATGCACAAGTCTGAAATGCAATGACAAGACCTCTAAATGTGAAACAGTTTCACATTCAACCAGATGAATGAAGCTCTAGGCGTCATTGCCATGTACTGTACCTGCTGCTATTGGCAAGAAGCAGATTTTACACTAACCATGCTCTATGGCTGCTTTTAACGTTGCTTCAGGATGTGTCGATCCAAGGGGGTTACGCACAAATCGTCGCCGGCGCCTCAAGTCATCTTCCCAGTAGTCAAGGCGCCAGAACTCACGAGGACGACTACAATGAAACAGAGGAACCACATATGTTAGCAATTATCAAACAGCATGGTAGCACTGAATTTCTGCATAAAGCTTTCCTTGTTTGCTCAGGATTTTTTTTTTTTAAATAGCACCCCAAACCCCTTTCTACAATCTTTAACTTAGGTATGTCCTTGAAAATAACAATATCACCTTCCAGTCTGAAGAACTCCTTCCCCCCCCCCCTTTTTTTTCCTTTGGAAGGTGAAATGAGCACTAAATACATCATTTTGAAATGAATTGCTGACAGTGTGATCAGTTTCCCCACACTCTAGTGGCATGTGCTCCGATTTCAGCCTCATTTCAGCCTCAGCAGGGCACCTTTCTCAGTGACTGCATTTATAAACCAGAATAAGGAAAAGGCTATTATAAATATGGTATAGCATTACCTATATTAATCAAAGTCTGTCCCCCTTCATTTTTCTTCCTAATTTGTGCCTTTTTGCACAAGGTCAGTAAATCATACCATGAATTCTTGGTCGAGAAAGTGTTAACTTTAATGAATACTACTGTTACATGATTATGTATGTGATAATAAAATATTACTCTGTTTAGATGTGCAGGAATTTAATTAAAATAATCTCTTAAAATATTCATTACATTTAGCCCCTGAGGCTTAGAACAACACAAGAAAATACATTTCGTTTCCATTTCCTGTTTTTAAATAAACCATTCCAGGAGAGTGAAGTAGCAATCTATTTTCTTAAACAAATCAGATTGGATTTCTGTTTCATGTAGCTACATTTTTGTATTTAATTAAGAACTACATGTTATGGTGTGTGATACTGAAAGCATACTTTTAAATTTTACGTTTAGGAAAAGGTGCTATCACATTTGTTATTTTCCATATTATATTATTCAAATAAGCATAGATCTTTTTAATATGGTCATATATAAATGCCAGTTCCTATCTTGTTAGATGATCATGAGTGAGTATGCTGTAAAGCTGTATATTAACCATTAAAAAACACAAAAGTATCCCATTCAGGTATGTATTCACCCCTATATATGTAAATAAATTTTAGTATATGTAAACTAATAAAACCTACAGGAATAGCACTATCACCAGAGATCTACGACCACCATCTCCATGACCCAATTACAAAATTATAATTTTGTTTATAAAAAAAGAATGTCTTCTTCATGAGCAATAAACCAAAAATACAAAGTATGATCTCATTTCTTTTTAATGAGCTAATAATAATTGTATATCTGTCAACTCTGTCAAATTAATAGGTCTGATTAATTTATAGATTACAAATGATTATAAACACACAATACTGGTGGTTCCCCGAACCTTTAATTATTTAGTCTCCAGAAAGAGAAAATATTTCTTGTTGGGGTGAATCTAGTTATCTAATATAAAATGAAGAGCTACATGCCTACTGTGAAGCTCTACTCATTAACTTTTTAAGGCTCCACATTAGATAATACATTGTATGAAAATACATGTTTCATTAATAAATTCAATTCAAGTATTAAATCACTAGCTACTTTGTCCCTTTGTTCCTACACTTATCACTATTCTGTAAATTAATTATTTGTATCCTTTTAAAATGAAAGACCTGTGTTTTTATTATCTATGTACTATGTATTTTAAACACACACAGGCTTGAGAAACTTCATTTTTGAAGTAATTCTGTAGGATTTACCCAGGATTGTTAGACTCACTCTCACACACACACACACACACACACACACACACACACACAACACCTACATTTGTTCAAAATATGATTAATAACTTAAAATTCTCCATTAGTGATTACAAAAAAGGCACAACACAGCTGGCTATATGTATGTCTTTGATAGTCATAGAGCATGGATAGCCACTTCATCATTCTGCCTTCCTTTCATTTATCTGTTAAAATTACTATCAAATATCAACTAGGATAGAGTCGTGAATCACAAACTGCTCCTCTTCTTCAGGGGAATGATACAATGAGAGTCTATTCATCAGTATGGCAATCGGCACAAGTAATTAGTTCTCTGGACTGAGATCTCTTGCAAAGCTTATTGTAGCCAGCACCACAAACATATGACAATGAAAAGCTGATGGAGGTTTCTAAAATTTGTTAACTGCTTTTGCCATCAATCCTTCCAACACTCTGCACTACAGTATTATGCAAAGATGGTAAATTATTAATGTAATCCATTCATCTCTCCACACTTTTGATGAAGAAATTAAATGCCATTCTTCTGCTTAAAATTAGAACATGTTAGGCAACTGTGTGGAAATTAGTTAAATCACATCTAACAATACAGTGAGGCATGAAAGTATATTCTGAAAAATAATTCATTAGAAAACTATCAAGTCTCTAGATTGTTTTCAAAACTCAGTACAAGTTACTTCACATGTGCCTTGATTAGTTAATACATAATGGTACTCAAGTAGAATACATTTTAGATATTTATTTATTTAGAACAGTTTTATATCATTCTTCAGTCAACTTCCAGGACAGTTTACAACAGATTAACAAAAGAGAAAATTAGAAAGGAAATGTGTTCATTGCCACAGAGGAGATGTTGTTGAACTACAACTCCCATCACCCCAGCCCTCCCAGCTGTTGTTGAACAGTCCTCCCAGCTGTTGTTGAACAGCCCTCCCAGCTGTTGTTGAACACTCCCATTATCCCCAGCCACAATGTGTCTGGGGATAATGGGAGTTGTAGTTCAAGCACAGCTGGAGAGAGAGCCAAGGTTGCCTATCCCTGCCACAGAGCCTCAACTTCACTGGATTTAACTGGAGACTATCGAGTAATTTGGAGCTGTACAGAGGTATCCTGTGACAATCGGAATCTACTAACAGGTCAAATGTTTTTTAAAAAGCAAATAATTTTGTGTTTTTTTTTTAAACAACAGTAATAGATAAAACAATCCATTTGCTCCATTTATAGCATTTTTAGCCACAAGAAAGTCACAGCCTCAGTTTAACGGAGACAATCAGACAAGATAGAATTTGACTTCTAGTGTTCTATGACCATTGTGCCAAAGTAGTTGAAATATTTTAATGCTAGACCATGATTCTGCCTTGCATTGTGCCGGATGTGTGGCTATACACTTTTCTGACAAAGCTATGAAGTTTTACAGAAATGCCAGACTATTTATTCTAGTGGATAGTGCATTACTGTCAGCATCTTTTGGACTGTAGGTCAGTGATAGAGCATTTGGCTTTGCATGCAGAAGGTCCTGGGTTCAATCCCTGGCATCTCCAGTAGGGCTCGGAAAGACTCCTGCCTGAAACCTTGAAGAGCCACTGCCAGTGTAGAGAATACTGAGCAATGGTCTGACTCGGTATAAGGCAGTGGCTTATGTCTCCCAGAATACTAAGTGCATTTCAGTACAACATGGTTAGCAACTGGCAGTATCTGAACTGCCAGATTACCATTCACTTTCTTATGATCTCCAAGGTCTTGCTGGACTGCTAGCTGAAGCTCAGAGCACTTCTTGAGCACACTCACTTCCAGAAGGAGAGAGGAACTATTTCTGGGAGAATAGTGAGCAGATACTTTCCAGATACAGGAAGCAGTTGGGTGCTATTCAGGGAGAAATATAAAGTAGAAGGAAAGAAATAGCAAGTGAAGTGGCCCATGACTTTTGTGACTGGTCCAGCAGCAAATAAAATTGCTGACTACTGACTGCAATGCAGACCAATTTGCATAGATTCAAATGGCAGATTGAAGAGCCTAAAAATATCTCTCTCTGGACAATGAAGTTAGAGTGTCCTGCAACTGCTGAAGATTTACCACTAATGAGTTGTGTGCTAGGGTACTGCAAGATCACTTCCTTGCAGAACTGTGTTTCCAAAACAGAATCCAGATAAGGACAACTGCTACAGCTATGCAGAAAGAAAAGTTGGCAACAAAAAATGCAGCTTTCTAAGTCATGAAGTGAAAGGATTAGGCCGCCATTCATTCATGCAAAAAGCTCTAAATTCAACCCACAATTTTATGGCTTCTATGGAAAAGAACCAAAATTAAGCTAACATTTCACGGAAGTCAGTACAACCCTAACATGAATCAATGTGGTAGTATTATCTACAATAAAACTGGTTTAAAAGGGAAAAATCTATCTGTGTGAAGGGTAATTTTGCCAAACATGAAACCAGACAGAAAGTACAGTGCAGTAGCCTTAATAAACCACATGCTGTAATGAAAACAGGAGACCAGTCTGGAGCTCATTTCACAAGATGCCTGTTCAAAAGAAAAACATCTCTTGTTTCCTGGGCTGGAGGTTAAATACATCATGCAGGTAAAATGTTTGCTTATGCCTGGTCATGAGTGTGAGTTTTGTGCTGTTGAGGAAAGTGCCTGACTGACAGCTTGAGAAGCTGAGGCTATTAATTATCCTCATAACAGCTTACATTATGATGATCATCCAATAAACCTTCTCAGAATGTTACCCTCAGGTCTATTTGAAAGCATCAAAACCAGTGCCCAAGGGCCAAAATAGATAGTGGCACAACCTGTGCATTACAGTGTGGATCTTGCTGGTTTTCCTATCAACGGAGATTAATGCCCACTTAAATTATTGTGCAGAAGAGGGATGCTGAACAATTCCCCCTATCCATGCCGCTCACCTACCCCAAGAAACTGCTCCTCCCCATCCATTTTTTGGTCCCAAAAGGGGTTTATTTGTAGCCCAAGCAGGAGAAAAATGATGGGAGAGAAGTAGAAGGGGAAGGGGAAGGGGAAGGGGAAGGGGAAGTGTGGGCAGGGTGGATATATTCAACACTCATCTCCACCTTTTCATGCCGCACTTTAGTTTAAATGGTCATATCTAAAAGTAAAAACAGTGGTGTGGGTGTTGTCAAATGGAGATGTGGATAGTAATTAGAGTAGAGTAGGATTACAATGCAAGGGAACAGAGATAATATTGCTGCTTCCCTATTTAATCCCTATATGGCATTTTGATGCTGTGGTAGAGGCAGGCATAATAGCCAGAACACCACCACCAGTGATGCTGCTGCTCTGCCATAGTGCAAGAATGTTTGGCTGCCCAAGGTTAAAAGGTGACATTTTGTTCGCCATGAGCCTCCTTTTTCCATCTGCCCTCACACCCCAGACAATTTCTGTCACCCTTAATGGCACCCCCAATCCACTGCCACCTCACTTTACCAACACAAAAGCATAACTGATGACTTCATATCAGAGCAAGCCCCCAATACAAAAAGGCAAATACCATGATGAGAGGCACTCATGACTCATCATGCCCTTTTGTGTTGTGTTGCCTTTTCAGTTATGCTTTTGTGTTGGTACCAGGCCCATGAAGGGATAAATCCAAGCACTGTTTCACAGGATCAGGTATCAAAGCTCTGTTGAATATTGCATCTACATGACAAAATAATAAAAATGCACTGATGCTCATTGTAAGTTCATATTTAAAGGGAGAAGTCCCACCTTTTAAAAAAATATTTAAGGTATAGCTTGATCTCATGTATACTTAGTTGGAAGTAAGTCCCACTAAATTCAATGGAACTTACTTTCTAGTAAGTATACTTGGGACTGTAGCCTTATTTTTCCACAAGCCCCAGCATAATATGCATTTGATTACTGGATGTCACTTTTGAAATCATTAATTGTCACAGAAAATTAAGTATAGCAGTAAAACCAAACATGCTAATGATGACTTTTATATATTTGAAGCATTGTACCATGAAGGTTGTAATGCTTCAACATTTTAAGATGAAGCATTTTTCCTTATTTCCAGATGACTGTAAAAAAAAAAATTAAAATTCTAATTAGAATCTTAACTGAAAGTTAAATAAATGGCTTGCCTACCCTCTGTCTCAGTCATAAGTATTATGCACTAGATTTTAAATTGAAAGATAAAAGTGCTCAGGTTCCAGCAAGGCTTTTCTTTCAGCATAAATCTAGATGAAATAACATCCAGGTATTAGGGGGCATCATGAGATAAAGCATCCTCTTCTGTCTCATGAACTGAAATGCACTGTGCTTTCATGCAGATAGAGATGGAGAATACTAACTAAAACCTCTACCATTTATCAAGCAGTGGCCATAAATAAAATACAAGCTACCGATCTCTATGCCATCTTAATGGAAAAAGAGTTTTGTGGAGTTAAATATGTTCTAAGCTTCATAGAGTTCATGGCATTAAATATTTTTTAAGCTTAGGCAAAGCTTCAGGAAGCAATATCTTGAAAGCAAAACTGCATATAATAATAATTAGAGTAATTAGTACGATATACTGATATACATAGTACATTTTAGGTAGCCAACATGGTATGTATTAATACAGATATAGTACCTTGGTAATAACATTTATCGACATCCATCTTACTGGGTGAAGTATATTATCTATCAATCAATCAAAGTTTATTACGGTCTATGACCAGCACAACGGGGGGAAAAAAACAATTAAAATATAAATAACAGTTAAAAAAATAACATATCAACAGTCTAACCCACCAACAATATTATAACTGAAAGGTTATAAAGCAGCACTAGAATTATTAATTAAAAACTGACGCGATCTTCGAGCTGCCGCACAAAAGCCCGCCACTTTTTGAGTGATGGCAGGAGTACTGTCCTCAAGCAGGAAAGCCACTTGTTGACTAGGCGAATTTCCTGGAAAACGAGCCAGCAGTGGAGATATTAATTCTAGACGTAAGACCCTATAAAAGGGGCAATAAAGCAAAACATGTTTGATTGTTTCAACCTCCCCACCACCACAGGGGCATAAACGCTCCGCATAAGAAGTCCCACTGTAACGACCTTCAAGGACAGCAGAGAGAAGGCATCTACATCTGGCCTGTGTGAAAGCCAGCCTATATTTGGGGATATCTAATTGTTGCAGATAGGATAAAGGAGCAACAAGATACCCTGAGGTATCGTTACAATAAAAACCTGGCGACTTAGATAAATCTTCCTGCCACTCCGTGTCTAATATTTTCTGTTTCACCAATGCACGGGCTTGTTGTACTTACATTTTAAGCAGGGTTAGCGGAAGCAACCCCAATGTTGCCAATTTAGTAAGTATTATGCGTTCCCAAGAGGCATGAAATGAATCTTGTAATGTAAGAAACACTAAACTACCATGGGAATGATGGATTTTAATCCAATAAAAAATTGTAAGTATCCAATATCTAGCCTCCACCTTGACTAGACCCGTCTCCACTCTCAATCTGGTGTTAGAGACACAACGGGGGGTCGAAAGTACAGCTCTAAGGAATTTAGACTGAATTCTCTCCACCAGCTGAAAGCTAGATAAGGGCCCTAGCTGCGCACCATATGTAAGCTGAGCAAGAGATTTGGCAAGAAAAAGTTTAATAGCAGAGGGTATAAAAAGCACCCCCTTACTCCAGAAAAACCTGAGAATAGCAGACGAACTCCTTTGAGCATTCTGGGACACATAGGTAGCATGTAAGTATATTATCAAAGTAACAGTACGGTGAGGTGCACCACTTCTGTTGTGTTTTGCAAGTGATTCCAAGAGAAAGTCAGCTACCTTTTTTCAAGGTTTTAAGGCTCTTGTATTCAAAAATGAAAAATCCCTAGCACTTTTATTGTAAAAGGTAGTTTGCAATTGCCATCCAATAATCCTTACAAGGACTCTGGGAGACAAAGTCTGGGAGTACTCCTGGATCCACACCTCTCATTTATTCATTTATTATTTAAAATATTACTATACCTCCTAAAACTTTGGTCTCTGTGTGGTTTACAATTAAAATCATGTAAAATATTAAAGATATTTAAAACTCATTATTAAAAATATTAAAACTATAAATCTAATTAAAAGCCTGGATGAATAAATGTGTCTAAGGCTAAACTAGGGTTAAAAGCTTGTTTTCAAGCTCTCCCCAGCTCCTAATACCTTACCAGGGTCCCTGTCAAGGTATCTGACAATATTGAATGTGTGTACCTAAGTATGGGGACCAGGAGTAGATTGGGATTTCTGTTGGTGCACTGATCACCCAGCTGCCCAACGGAATCCCTTACTCAGCTCACAGATTTGGTTGCGGAACTTGCGTTGGAGTCTCACAGACTTTTGGTGCTGGGGGACTTCAATGTTCACTTTGGGACCAATTTGTCCGGGGCAGCTCAGGAGTTCATAGCAGCCATGACAACTGGGCCCATCCCAAGTGGTCTCCGGACTGACGCACATTGCAGGTCACACACTCGATTTGGTCTTTTACTCTGATCAGGGTGGTGTTCTGTGGGTGGGGACACCTGTGATTTCCCCATTGTCATGGACGGACCACCATCTGTTTAAGATTAGGCTTACAACCATTTTCCATCTCTGCAGGGGCGAGGGGCCTATTAGAATGGTCCGCCCAAAGAGGTTATTGGATCCAACAGGATTCCAAGAAGCCTTGGAGGGATTTAATGTTGGCTCTGCCAGTGATCCTGTTGATGTCCTGGTGCAAAACTGGAATAACATGCTCACCAGGGCAATAGACACGATTGCTCCAAAGCGTCCCCTCCGACCTAATTCAAAACAGGCCCCTTGGTATATGGAAGATCTACGGGGGCAGAAGCGGCAAGGTAGGTGACTGGAGCGCAAGTGGAGAAAGACTCAAATAGAATCCGACAGATTATGACATAGAGCACATTTAAAGATCTATGCTCAGGCAATACTTGAGGCAAAGAAGCGGTTCTTTTCTTCCCATATTGCATCTGCGAGTTCACGTCCAGCAGAGTTGTTCAGGGTTGTGAGGGGGCTAGTAAGTGCCCCCCTTCCTTGAATCAGAATTTGGAGCCATCAGTTACCCGATATGATGTGTTTAAAGAGTTTTTTGCAGATAAAATCTCTCGGATTCGGGTCGACTTAGATGGAGACTCCACAATTAATTTGATGTCTGACCTAGAGGTGTCCGGCAACTCCTCTTATGTGATTTGACTGGATTGGTTTCAGTTTGTGACTCCTGAGGACGTGGACAAGCTGCTTGGAATGGTGAGGCCTACCACTTGTTCTCTTGACCCTTGTCTAACATGGCTTGTTCTATCTAGCAGGGAGGCTGTTGTGGGAGGCCTGGTAGAAATCATAAATGCTTCTCTGAGGGAGGGCAGGATGCCTCCTTGTCTTAAGGAGGCAATTATTAGACCTCTTCTTAAGTAGCCTGCATTAGATCCCTTGGAGTTGAACAACTATAGGCCTGTTTCCAACCTCCCATGGCTGGGCAAGGTAATTGAGAAGGTGGTGGCCTCTCAGCTCCAGGCAGTCTTGGAGGAAACTGATTATCTAGACTCATTTCAAACTGGTTTTCAGGTGGGCTATGGGGTGGAGACTGCCTTGGTCAGCCTGATGGATGATCTCCAATTGGCAATTGACAGAGGAAGTTCCAGATGGTGTCGATTAGAGACTGCTGCTCTTCAAAATCTGAGCTTAAGTATGGTGTCCCTCAAGGTTCCATACTTTCTCCAACGCTCTTTAACATCTACATGAAATCGCTGGGAGACATCATCAGGGGATTTGGAGCAGGGTGTTATCAGTATGCTGATGACACCCAAATCTACTTCTCCATGTCAACTTCTTCAGGAGATGGCATAACTTCCCTAAATGCTTGCCTGGAAGCAGTAATGGGCTGGAGAATAAACTGAAACTGAATCCAGAAGACGGAGATACTTATTGTGTGGGGTCAGAACTCTAGAGATGATTTTGATCTGCCTGTTCTAGATGGGGTCACACTTCCCCAAAAAGAACAGGTTCGCAGTCTAGGAGTACTTCTAGATCCACACCTCTCCCTGGTTTCTCAGGTTGAGGCGGTGGCCAGGGGTACTTAGCTTCAGCTGATACGCCAGCTGCATCCATTTCTTGAGATGAACGACCTCAAAACAGTGGTACATATGTTGGTAACCTCCAGACTGGACTTCTGTAATGCGCTCCATGTGGGGCTGCCTTTGTATGTAGTCCGGAAGCTTCAGTTGGTTCAGAATGCGGCGGCCAGGTTGGTCTCGGGGTCATCTTGGAGAGACCACATCACTCTTTGTTGATAGAGTTACACTGGCTGCCAATAGGTTTCTGGGCAAAATACAAAGTGCTTGTCATAACTTATAAAGCCCTACATGGCTTAGGCCCTGGGTATCTAAGAGAACATCTTCCTCATTATGATCCCCACCGCCCATTGAGGTTGTCCGGAGAGGTCTATTTCCAGTTGCTGCCAGCTTGGCTGGTGGCCCCACACTGGGACAGGCTTTCTTGGTTGCTGCCCCGAGACTGTGGAATGCGCTCCCTACTGAGATACGATTCTCCCCATCTCTGACTATTTTTAGAAAGCATTTGAAAACCACCTCTTCACCCAAGCTTTTTCTGTTCTTTAAAATTTTAAGGTTTTAATTTGTGGTGATTTTTAAATTGTTAAATTGTGTTAAGATTTTGTATATATTTTAACTTGTTTTATGCTATCGTTAACCGCCCAGAGATGAAAGTTTGGGGTGGTGTACAAATGTATTAAATAATAATAAGATTAATAATAATAAACCATCTGCTGTACATGGATGATTTGAAGTTATATGGAAAGTCCCAGTCAGAAATTGAATCACTGCTAAACACTGTCCATATATTCAGTTGCGATATAGCAACGGAGTTTGGACTAGACAAGTGTGCTGCATTAATAATGAACAGAGGGGAAATAAGAAAAACAGAAGGAATAGAACTGCCCAATGGAAGCAACATCAAGAACCTGGAAGAGAAAGAACATTACAAATACTTGGGCATTCTCTAGGCTGATAACAGCGCACACACTGAACTTAAAAGAAAAATTGGAAGTGAATACATCAGGAGAGTTAGAAAAATCCTCAAGTCCAAACTCAATGGCGGGAACACCATACAAGCCATAAACACCTGGGCTATACCTGTTATCAGATACACTGCAGGAATAATAGACTGGACCCAGGCAGAGCTAGAGACGATAGATCGTAAGACCAGGAAAATCATGACCATCAATCATGCTCTGCACCCCCTCCCCCAGCGATGCCGATAGGCTATACCTCCCTTGCAGCTCAGGTGGAAGAAGAATGCTGCTAGTCCATCAAACAGTAGGAGGAGGAGAAAAGAGGCCTTGAAGAATATATCAAGGACAGTGAAGAAGATGCACTTCAAATGGTCAATAACGCGAAGCTATTCAACACCAATGAAACAAAGCAGGTCTACAAGAAAGAACAAGTCAAGAACTGAGCAGAAAAATGGAAAAATAAGCCACTGCATGGTCAATATTTGCACAATATAAGTGGAAAATCAGACATCAACAAGACCTGGCAATGGCTTAAGAATGGCAACTTGAAGAAAGAAACAGAGGGTTTGATACTGGCTGCACAAGAACAGGCACTAAGAACTAATGCAATAAGAGCAAAAGTAGAAAAGTCAACAACAAACAGCAAGTGCCGCCTTTGTAAATAAGCAGATGAAACAGTGGACCATCTAATCAGCTGTTGTAAAAAGATCGCACAGACTGACTACAAACAAAGGCATGACAAGGTAGCAGGGATGATACACTGGAACATCTGCAAAAAATACAAGCTACCTGTAGCCAAAAATTGGTGGGACCATCAAATTGAAAAAGTTGAAGAAAATGAAGATGTAAAAATATTATGGGACTTCCGACTACAAACAGACAAACATCTGCCACACAATACACCAGATATAACTGTAGTCGAGAAGAAAGAAAAACAAGTTAAAATAATCGACATAGCAATACTAGGCAGAGGCGTAACTAGGGAAAATAGCGCCTAGGGCAAGCACTGAAATTGCGCCCCTGTCCAGATTCCAAGTGTCATTTTCTCTGTCTCATCTCATTCTTTTTAAAAAAAACATGACTTTGTCCTAGAGGATCACCTGCCCAAATAGCCACTAGCAAAATAGGGGAAGAAGAAGGTGTGGGGTGGTGGTCTATAAACCAGTGAATGATTCCTGCCAGCCTTTGTCTTATGATAACTGTTGGCTCATGATGGGGTATATGTGCATTCACCACACCAGTGCTTACTTTGACACCAAGAGGGAGGAGGATACATTAGTTTGCCACACTAGACAGGCATTTGCAACAGGAGCAGACAGCCAAGTTCTGCCAGGGCCAAAACCAGCCCCTGCCAGACTAAGAAATCATTGTAATTTGCCCCTTCCTGTCACAAGCAGTGGGCTGTTCTTTTATTATTGACTCTTCACATGGATGGAAAATTCAGGGTCAATTTACAAGAGACACATTTTCTACATGGAAGTTTCTTCTGTGCAGGTGTTGTGCAGAAACCCATGTGTAGTGACCGCCAGGGGCATAGGAAGGTTGGAATGGGCCAAGATGAGATTTTAAAATGGGCCCCCAGCCCCTCAAAGTTCAGGGCCTCCACACACCCCAGGCCCCCAAGGATTTAAGTCTGATATTTCAAAACAAGTATGCTGCCTGGAAATACATTTCACTGAATACACACATGCACACTTCACAGTATATAGTGATATACACTGAGTACTATATATTTGTGCTACTTTTAATGCCTAGAACACACTAGCAATGCTAATTATTAAAATGGCCCCCTTGCTGCAGATTAGCAAGGGAGACTTTCAACCATGAAGGGTGAGCTTATGTTTGTTTTCTCAGAATTCTGAACAAATTCAGTAAAGTTTGATTCCAGGAGGTTTTTCACACGAGGCTTTTAAAGCCCTTTAACACACATCTCCTCTGAAATGGAGGTGCTGCATTCACATGTTGGCCAGATTTACCCTGAAGTCCCTGCAAGATATTGGAGAGCAGTTCACACACAAGAAAAATAAGATAAAATAAAAGCACAACTCATGCTTCACAGTTCTCACTCAGACTTCTGGATTGCAAAACAACTTGAACATAAGTGCATTTATGAATGAATGAATGAATGAATGAATGAATGAATGAATGAATATTTGTTCCAGAAGTGTTTGTAATTTTCTGATATGAAACAAGCCACTTATAGGCCTTTTTAGATAGTTTTTGTTTTTAAAGCCAGCACATTTTTCAGTCTGTTTTAAATTAAATATTCAGAGACTTCTCAGTCTTGCCCCACCCCCCATATCAAAGCCCTATGGCAAGCAGATCCTTATATTGGGGGGAGGGGGGTAACCACAAAAAGGAATTCACAGCCTACCCGGCAAAGGCTGTACTGGATGGTCTGGGCAGAGGGTCTGCTGCAGGGAACTCTGCTAGCCTCCTTCCTGGCTTCCTACCTCCCTTCGGGTCTGCCGGGTTCAGGCTTCAGGGAGGCCTACTCGGAGGCCTCTCTGGAAGCCCCGCCCACCCGCCAATCAGCTGAGAGGTGGGGAGAGAAGAGCTCTGCAGTTTGCAGGCTGCTCCGATCCTAGGCCTAGCCGATCCTAGGCCGGAGCTGGAGGCAAGTGGCTGAGGGGCCCTGGGGCTGGGCAGGTGGGCAATGGGGTGGGGGTGGCAGGAACTGGCATGGCACCCCCACCTCAGTGGCACCTAGGGCACATGCCCTGCCTGCACCCCCCAGTCCCGCCTATGAGACCAGGGGATAGCAGAATAGAAGAAAAAGAAATAGAAAAAAATCACAAAATACAAAGATCTACAAATTGAAATTGAAAGGCTGTGGCAGAAAAAGACCAAAATAATCCCAGTGGTAATTGGTTCCCTGGGTGCAGTTCCAAAAGACCTTAAAGAGCACCTCAACACCATAGGGGCCACAGAAATCACCATCAGGCAGTTACAAAAAGCAACTTTACTGGGAACAGCGACGATATCTACAACAACAGCAACAACATTGACAATAAAATTCAGCCATCCCAGGTCCTTGGGAAGGACTCGATGTCTGGATAAAACAAACCAGTCAATAACACCTGTCTGACTGTGTAAATAAATAAATAAATAAATAGAAGATCAGACACGTATCTGCACCAGGCTGCAATCTGCCCATAACCATTTGTGAGAGGAGGAAGGCCTGGACTAAAGTTTCCATATCTGAGTAGGAACTTAATCTTCTAGTCCAGGTCTTCCTCCTCTCACAAAGCCCATTAGAACCATCCACTTGATGAGCAGGAGAGGAACAAACTGCCAGTAAAGTGTATTAGTACCAGCTCCACCTGCTGCTGTGTCTAGATAGGAGCCATTTATAAAGCCTTCCCCAACAGAGGCTGAAAGAACCAACTGCCCTGTGAGCAACTGAGAGAGAAGCAGCCAGCAAGGCCAAGTTGTCATCACCACCAACTCTTTAGACAGATTATTTAAAGAGCAACCAAGTCTTTTAAAAGCCTTTTAAATATGTGCTGTTTTCATGTAAACTGCTCTGAGAGCCTTGTTAGCCAAACAGGCAAAAAATGTTTTACGTAAACAAATAAATGAGAAATCCACTTATAAGAAAACAAGAAACTTCTCAAGTGTTCTCATGAACAAATAAATTATCTTATTAGACCAGCCACTTGCTTAAAATATTGTAACCTTTAGATTCTATGCTTGAAGCATAAGGCACCAATTACTATTTATTATTTCATTTATGTATTTATTTTTTACATTTATATCCCACTTTTCCTCCAAGGAGCCCAGAGCAGTGTACATGGTTATGTTTGTCCACACAACAGCCCTGTGAGGTAGGTTAGGCTGAGAGATATGCAACTGGCCCAGAGTCACCTAGTGAGTTTCATGGCTGAATGGGGATTTGAACTCAGGTTTTCCCAGTCCTAGTCCAACGCTCTAACCACGGCACCACACTGGCACTAGAGTGGCTGTTCTGAGAACTATTCTAGATATTCATCTGGAAATGGTAGAATTTGGAGTAAAATGTAATTGCACGTCCAAATTAACTGCCACCTTTTATTTTATTATTTACTTACATTTGTACTTCACCCTTTCTCCAAGGCCAGAACAGCATTAACCTACCATGTGAAGTAGGGTTAATGTAAGGGATCATTCATGCCTGAGTGGGGATATGAACCAGCGTTTCCCTTATCAACAATCTTTGCCAACATCCATTCACTGGTACAATATGGTGTTTTATGAATTTTGTATCTGCTTATTAGTGAACTGCAAAAAAGGAATTTATCTCAAAGCAGAGAACAAAAAAGGCATTGATCTAAGTCCAGGGATCCCTGAGCACAGCATATGAGGAACTCCCCAAACAGATGGCTGGCAACTCACCACACATTTGGTCCAGGGAGCAGCTGGAATCAGTATTCTCAGCTCTCAAACATGAAATCTTGAACCTCTAGTAAGTGAAAAGGAAGACTAATAAGGCCAACCTGGTTCCCGATAAATATTTACCACAGTACAAGCCTAGCAAGTTAAAGGACAGATCATTTCTTGTAGTTATCTGCAGTTCAGAAATTTGGATGAATTCAAAATTATAACAAAATTGGAAGAATGGTGATTTACCACCAACCTATCACATTTCATTCTAAACTTGTAACTTTATTTAATATCCATTGTACCTCATTCCATGAGTATATACTCAACATTCTCAATTCACTTCATGCATCTGATGACAGGGGATGTTACTTACAGACATATATATCATAATGAACTAGCTATGTTTCAAGGTGCCATTGAATTCTGCCTTTTCCCTGCAACTTGGCTACTTCTGGAAGATTCAGAGTGTTTTGTAAATGTATATAGTGTGTGTGACTTAAGCACCTTAACAATGATAATTTGACTGAATAGCAGAAATACTGTTATATAAGCCCCTTTGGTATGCAAGATACATGCATATGTAGTGCAATCCTCTTCTATGTGATTAATCTGTGCAGTTGTAATGAGTTTGCTTTAAGGGTCATATAGTAGTGTTGAGGTGAAGGGAGAGATATACGAAAGAATAATTACTTCTACTCACAGGCTACCCTCCATACATCTTCTTCTGGTTTGTCCAAGAGAAGGAACAAGCTACTTGAATAGAGGACTTTGGAGTCAGCATTGGATTGGATCAGGTTTTACTTCTTAAAACTCAAATACAATTTCCCTTCACAGTCATAAGACAAATGTAACAATTGCTTTTCATGTTAGATTCTGTCACTCTATGTGCATGCATTATTGGATTTCCTGTACACAGGCTGGGTTCAGATATAATACAAAACTATGGTTTATTTTAATGTTTCAATCCTGAGCCTGTCCATAAACCATTGTTGTTGTTGTTGTTGTTGTTTGGGGGGGCAACAAACCAGGACTTGATTCTACAATTTGATGCCAATTTACAGTTCAATATATTTCTGTACAGTGAACTACAGTTCTTTTCTATGGTTTGTTGTTATGTCTGAATTTAGAGACCAACGCCAAGCAACAGAGCATTGCTCTGTTCAAGAAGGCTACTGCATCATGGAAATGAGAATTATTCTCCCTCAACAGGTTGTTGCAACATGGGAGACAGAAGTTAACTTAAGAAGCAGACTCCTGAGCAGATGAGAAATATAAGCAGCTCTTAATGATGGTTTGCCTGATGTACATCTGGAAGTTCAAACCATATTGTGGATTCTTAACAATGGCTGGCACAAATCATGGTTTCACATTATGTCTAAACCCAGTCAGAGCTTTGCATTTATCTATGCACCCACTATGTATGGTGTATCAGTCACACAGTAGGCTGTTGCTTGCTCACATTCCAGAATGCCTCATGCTGAAGACATCAGGCATTACTCTTCCACTGAACTGCCTCTTTAGCAACTGAATTGCTGACAAGCATCACATCCCTGAGAATATACTTTCCACACACTATACTCATCAGGCAAAGGGGACAATTATGACTGATTGCACATCTAATATCTGCATTTTTTCTAAATACAATATGAAAAAAATCCCTCCATGCAGGTCTTTTTGGACAATTGCATGGAATCCTCTGGAAAAGCAACAGTAGCTATGGGGATGACTTATAATCATACCAGATTTGAGGTTAGCCAGACAATCCAGAAATTCTTGAAATTACAAATCCAAGTAACTTTAGTCCTCAGGCTCTCCTACCACCCAAATGTATGCACACATTTACAATGAAAGAAATAACAATAGCAGCATCCGCCCCCTTAAAAAAAACACATTTCCACCAAGGAAACATGCTTTCTTTTTATATCCCCCCCTCTCCTTTTGCAAGGCTGATATTTATATGGGATTTAGCCATTGCATCTTGCTGCTTCTTCCTGAGGAAAAACAACAACACTCCATTCCTATACCACATATAGGAAATAAGCCAGATCCCTATAGGCTCTTCTCCTCTATAAAGTGCAGGGCTAGCTCTACTATGCCACAGTAATGTAATGCACAAACCCACTTGAAACTATTACCTTTGCACTGCAAGATATTCCCCTCAGGGGATGAAGCCGCTCTGGGAAGAACAGAAGGTTTCAAGTTCCCTCCCTGGCTTCTCCAAGACAGGACAAGATTATTATTTTTTTATAGGACAAGATTTTTTTTTAATTGAACCAACAAACTACCGAAGCATACAGTACGGGTTGAGAGAGATTCCTGCCTGCAACCTTGGAGAAGCCGCTGCCAGTCTGTGAAGACAATACTGAGCTAGATAGACCAATGGTCTGACTCAGTATATAGCAGTTTCCTATGTTCCTAAGCAAGAGTCCATAACCTTCTTGTATTTACAGACCACCTACCCACCCCAGATTCTTTAGTATTACCCATGGACCACCACCACATATATAAGACACATTTACTTCAGGCTCCAGTAAAATTAGTTTTTAAAAATGTACTCAGAGAGTTATTTTCAGGAACTTTATTCTGGCTCACCAGGAAGTAAATTAAATTAGTACAGTAACAACTTTCCATGGATCACATGAACCCACCCCCTGGATCCCAAGCTAATAGTCCCTGTACTAAAGTGATTCTACACTCTCTCTTTGGAGTGCCATCATTTAGAGAAGCTGGTTCCATTTAAACCTTACTCAGAAGCAAATTACCCACTCACACTGGCTGATTAAAGGAGAAGTAGTTGAGGCAAATGCCTATGGCGGCAAAATTCCCCCAGTGGCAAATTTTGGTGTTGGGGGGGGGGACTGTAAAAGGGGCATGTGTGCACAGAAAGACCCGAAATTGGGCGATAGATATCATTTGGGAGGTAGGCGGGCTTGGGTTAGGAGGAGTATCGCCACCCCCTCCATCACCATGCCACTGCGCTACAGCAGTTTTAAAGTTTAAAATAGATGTGAACTCCCACCCCCTCCTTCCTCTCTCGCTGCTAGGGTGGCAAATCTTTGGCAGCCTACGGGCAGCAAAGAGCTTAATCTGTCCCTGCCCAGTCACAAACATTGTATATAAGTTGCTTGACTATGAGTGTAAGAGTAAAACAAAATATAGGATTTGCATATAAGAGATATTGTTGTTTATTGCACACAGACTTTTTAAAAAATACTATTGCTTATTTATGACTATTTTAGTCATAAGATATTGGATTCATTTTCCATAAGGAATTGAATCACAGTTCACAAACATCTACATAAATATATTCTACAGGCTGATATACACCACAGGTGGGACATTTCTGATGAATTACTTAACATTCTTTTAGAGTATGACATTTTTAGACACCAAATAATTTTAAAATTTAAACAGGACTTTTAAATTTATAGTAATATTGTAGACCCCTGTGGGTCCATAACTGAGTGATGTTTAACACTGTAAATATAAAGCAGCTACCAAATGATTACAATCTCATAGGACCACTGAAATCAGGGGTGCTCTTACCCCTGGACTTCTGAGACAAAGTCCAGGGCCTCCACATCCCCCGGTGGGCCCCTCCTTGCTTCTTGGTTGGCTTATCATACAAATCAAGTGTTGTCATGAGCAACTGTGCCCCCATTAGCTGGGGCGGGGGAGGAATTGAGAGACACAAAAGGAGGAAATTTCAAAATGTGTTCAAAGGGACTGGGAGGCAGAGGGATTCTGTTGAAGAGGATACATCAGGAGAGGAGGAAGGTAGGTTTGATTTTGTGGTTTTCTTTTCTCAGCACTGAGTATAATATGCTTGCTGTGCTTTTTTGCTGCATCTCAAATTGACAAAGGCAGAACTTCGGTGCCTGCCTTCCTTGGGTTGTGATTTGGTTTGTGAGGTAGTTTTGTGGTAAGAAATGGACAGTGGCAGCTTTCTCTCACGCTCTGTGCAAAAAATAATAATTCTTGGTGATCGTTGTGATGAGCTCCATGTCTGGTCTTGAGACTAACTTGTGCTTAACTCACTGCTCTGCAATCTGCCTTGCAAGGTAGACTCAGTCAAAATGTGGCTGAAGTTTCTTGAGCTTATGGCTATGCTTGCTGCTAAGAATGCTGCTGTGGCAGCTGTTGCTATGGTTGGAACTAAGTAGTCATAATTGTGTGTGAGGGAGCAACTTTGGCCAATGATATTACAGGCACTGTGGCTGGCAGTGGATTCTGGGTCAGTGCTTCTTTTTTGACCATTTGGACTGTGTTTGAAATACGTGTGCTGTATTGGGATGGACAAGGCAGGGTTGCAAAATGCACTGCAAATTGAAATGCAAAATTTGTGTGAACACTCTGTGAATGCAGCTTGTTCTGGCCATAGGGAACAATAGGGAAACTCAAAATACCCCACTCCATACATAGCTCCTAGGGATGCCAATGTGGGATATATGGCAGGGCATGATGGGTGCTACCTACAACCCAACCCACAAAAGAAATGGGCAAGTGGGCAATGTTTAACCAATTTTTAACCTTTCCCCCAAACCCCAATAGGATTATATGGGAGCCAGCATGGTGTAGTGGTTAGAGTGCTGGACTAGGACCAGGGAGATCCGATTTCAAATCCCCATTCAGCCATGGCACTTGCAGGGTGACTCTGGGCCTGTCACTTCTCTCTCAGCCTAACCTACTGCACAGAGTTGTTGTGAGGAGAAACTTAACTATGTACACCACTCTGGGATCCTTGGAGGAAGAGTGAATATAAGTGTTAAACATTTTTTTTGTTTAAAATTGCCCTCTTGCCATTACGTTTGTGGGTTGAGTAGTAGGTAGCACCCGTCATGCACCCACATAACCCACTCTGGCGTCCCTAGGAGCTATCCACTGGGAACAATGGGGTATTTCGTGTTTCCTCATTGTTCCCTATGGCCAAAACACTTGAAATCATCACATGTTTTGTTTCAAGCTTGAAACAGAATGCAAAATCTGTTTCATGCGCATCCCTACTTTCTAGCATTGCAACAGCTGGTTTTACTCCTAGCACCAAAAAGAGGGATCAAGGCAGGGATCCCTTAATCCACTTTGTCTCAATTCCCCCTCCTTTGTTTAGGAAGCTGCTCCTGTTGATTGGTTGGTTCTGAGAATTTAGGACAGTGGCTGGAGCTGCATAAACTTCTGCTTGAGTATCTGAATAGAGTAGGGCTAGTGGGAGAATCTCTAACTCATGCTCTTGCCTCATGCTTAGAGAAGCCACAGGAGCAAGTCTTGTGCTTATTTTTCTTACACTCCTTGGAGGGTTTCTTGTGGGGCAGGAGATAATGTTAACAGTTCTTGTGCCTGACCTTTCCAAAGGGGACTGAACACTTAATCTCTTTGGAAACTATAGATACAATTCCAACTCAACAATTGAGGGTTGGCTTTGCTGCCCTTGAGGTCTAGGGTGTGTGTGGACAGGACCCCTGAAGAGAGTTCCCTTCATTTCCTCTCTGGCTGTCATGAACCATCTTGAACACCTGCTGTTGGGCAGACTCCTTGTCAGCTGAAAGAAAAACACATCCCTTGTATTCTGTCTGCTCCAGGGTCATGAGAGAGTTATGCCTCTGCAGCTGCTCACACCTAAAGGCAAGTACCTTCTTCATACATCTGGCCCTGAGAAGAAGGTTCTTTGGGGCCTGCTGCTCAGTTTCCTTCCACCTCACTGGCACCAGATGGCTGGGGAAATAAGGATGATTGGGTGAGATAATGAGTAACCCCCTCCTACAACTAAGTCCTGTGTGAAAAGCTTGGATTGTATTGCTTGCCTTATATCACACAGTTGTCCAGCAAAAGTAGAGCTGTAGTTCAGCTTCTTCACAGAGAATCAACCAGATTCCTCCATTCCCTCAGGTCACTCATTATGCACTCAGAAAATTATGATCAAGTGATTTTATGGATTTTACTGACCATCACCTCATTTGCTCTAAATGCACAGTCAATTTCCTAAACATTATCTATTCTGTGCATTGAATAAGCCAGAGATTCTTCACAAAAATAGTGCACAGTCAGATAACTGAAATCTATCACAAGGTAAACAGGGAAACAATGCAACCTAGGTGACATTAACTCATGTATTTACTAGTTTAAACACTTAAATCTACCAATATTTCCAAGTTGAAGCTGTTACATACATGATATTGCACTTGACTGCCTCAAAAGTTAAAGTGTTGCTCTAAGACTTTGGAGAAAGCTTTTTAAAAGTGGGGGGGAAGCATACTGTTTCAATATCCTCCCTTCAGCTATTTAGTTGATTCAATAGTGTCTCATATGCAAATAGTTTGTATAGTTTCCTGGCAGTGGCTAGAATTAGAAACCATATTTCATGTATCACTCCTATACTCCTTTTAGAGATGACTTTGGACTTTGTTACCTTCCCCCACCCCAGTCTTTCAAGGGAGGTGATTAAGAGTGGTATACCAACTTACTACCAACTTATGGATGCACAACTGTGCACTGAATACAACAGTATGTATTCAATGCACAGTTTCATACAACTGTATATAACTGAGTCAACTGCAAAATGTGTTTTTCTAGAGGTTAAAGATTCAGATATTTTACAGTGAATTGGTAGTCAATACTGGCTATTTTAATGGTGATATGTGCAATCCATTTTCAGCTAACCAGTTACTGGAGCTACTTTATGTTTTATGCCTATGTATCATATGAGACTACTGAATACACTTCTTAGCAATCTTTTGATATTGAAGATCTATAGACCATAATTTAAAAACTTATTTGAAACAGCAAGCGTACTATCCAAAGTTATTAAAATGTATTGGTGGATAATGTAGCATCCTTTGGTACAGATTTTTCTCCCAACTAACTGAATTTAATGTCCAGCTCTCAAAGTACTTCAAAGCAATTAAGCATCTTTAAAAATTAACTGCAAGGAAGCAATATTGGGCAAAGAGACAAACTAAGTGTATAAGGGAAATAATCAATACCTGCTAGGGTATCCTGCTTCATTCCTCCTCTACAAGGCTGACTGTGTGTTTCTTTGATCACAATCAAGTGCAAAGATATAGATTCTAAAAACTGTTCATTTGCACCAGGTAGTTATTCTCCCCATACTCTGAGACAAACAGAAGTCAAGCTAGATTAAAATTAGGCCACAGCTTTATTATTAAGTAAAATATTAATGAAGAGCAAATAAGCAACTCTATGAAACCATTACAGAAGCAACCATAGCAACTTGTGTGGGGAAAATCTCTCTTCAACAGGAAAGGAGCTTCTTTAAGCCTTGGCATGCTCCCCAAAAGATGTCTCAGACTGCTGAGCAGTGAGCACCAATTTCCCCCTCCTTACACTACACTACATTTACACTAGCAAATAAGTCATAGCAAGTGAGAAGAGAGACAATCCAGAACATAGATTCAGGTGATGCTCACATGCAATCATGTCACATGACTGGGATCCATCTACTGCTGCCTTTCTTCCTCCAAAGACTGAGACAACTGCTCTTTCCTGCTTTACTGTGTGGGTGGGAAGAGGCCAGCCTGAATGTTCCAAATGGGGATTATCCTATCATCCATTCACAACCGTAGGATGTAGCCTTTAAAAAATGATCACAGCTGGCAATCATAATTCTGAGTGTAATGTCTTCTTTGAGAAACATATTGGATATTGCATTTTAACTAATTGAAGTGCTTGTCAAAAATGACAAAAAAGGTAAGAAGTGCTTTTCAGATAATTGCAGTATTTTCAATGGGCCTACTCAGGATTAAAGGGCCCTGAGACAAAGTGCTCCCCTTGCTCCTAGCCTGGCTCTGCCCCACTTCTCTTCCCTGTTGCATTCTCCTTACACAGTTCTCTCTGTATACATGACAGTAACCATGTATGTGACAGGGATGTGCTGGTTAAATAACCATTAAGAGTAATGTCAAAGGTGTTTGAATTTTGCAGGGCTGTATAATCTATATATATATTTCTCCTGGGTGTTCCCAGGAGAAATGTGTCCCGGCAGCCCAGCTGATTGGCTGGGCTGCAGGGGCGCCTGATTGGTCCTGGTGCACCCAGGAGAACGGCGGCAGCCATGGCCAGGGAGCCAGGCGGGCCCGGCCGCGGAGGTGAGGCGGCGGGCCTGGCCGGGCCCGGCGGTGGTGGTACTCCTGGGCCCGGCCGCGGCGGCGGGCCTGGCGGCGGGCCCGGCAGCAGCACCCTTGGGCCCGGCCGCGGCGGTGGCACCCTCGGGCCCGGCCGTGGCGGCGGCGGCACTCTCGGGCCCGGCCATGGAGGTAAGGCGGTGGGCCCAGCCACAGCACAGGTGGCGGTGGGCCCGGCCGCACTAGAGGCACAGATGCTCTGTGCCCGGGCCCACTAGTGTGCTTATAATACCACAATTAATCCTGTGCTGGTCACAGTTGTTGGTTGTGTGTCATGCCCCCACCCCCACATCTGTATCTAACTGCAGTTTGGAGGATTAGTGATGCAGTTTCTGAGATGGCCAGCAGATGTCACTGATAAGTATAAGCAGTGTGAAAAGGAAAAGTGGCAGGGACCTGAAACACAGAACACTGCTATCTCCTGGCTTTCAGAGATACACCTCTCCATTCAAAACAATGGAACTTATTTTAAGTGTAAAGGTAATTAAGCTTCTGATGGTGTTTTTTGTAGGGGGATGGATTGTACCTCAGGTTTGAAATTGCTAAGCCCTTAAACATCCTAAAAGGTAACGGGCAAGTGTGGATTTTGGTAAGTGAGCAACCAACCCACAGTACATACTTGGAAATTATATGTTAGCCAAGTTGCAGTCATACAATATATAAAAATACAGGAAATTAACAAAAGCAAAATGAAAAGATAACCCAACCATTAGTTAAGCAAAATATTTACCAGATCATCTTTATTTGAAGTATTAACGTTAATTGTTGCACATATGTCTACATAAGTCCACCTTAATACTGACAGGCTGCTACTACTATAAATACAAATGATAATCTGTTATTGGTATGAAATCTGATATTTGCTGCAATACTTACAGACTAATGAGGCATTTTACGCATCATGCACTACCATTAAAATTTACTCACTGTTGAAGTATCAACTAAAACTATTGCATTTGGTTTTAATCTAAACTGGCACCCAATTGCTTTTTATATTGCAGTTCAGCCTCTGGAAATAATCCTTGCAAGTTTACATGGCTTCCTAGTCCCCTTTCAAAAAGTCAGCAATTAAAATAAATCACACTATTATTAAAATAATTTTCAGAAAAATCCCTCTCAATGTCATAACATCAGTCATTCTTATACAAATATAAGACGGAGAGATCAGTCTCCAGTTACCACTAGTATGTCTGATGGCGACTTGGAAGCGGGACTTTTCTGTAGCTGCTTCTAGCCTATGGAATGCACTCCCGGCAGATCCACAGTTTAGGCTTGCTGCTGGCCTTTAAGAGAGCCCTAAAGGCTTACTTGTTTGGCGTGGCCTTCCAAGGTTTTTAAACTGGTTTTCAAAAAAAGTATTTTAATTAGTTTTAAGTGGTTTTTTAATTGTTTTAGAATTATTTTTAGTACTGTGTTAAATGGTGTGTGTTTTTATGTCTTTTCAAACCTCTTGTACACCATCAGAGTCTTTGGATGGGGCAGTTGATAAATGAAAATAAATAAATAAATAAATAAATTTCATATTGAAGCACTTAATGGTGGAATGCTATATTTTATATTAGTTACATACTAGTGCAGTATGGGTGATCATGTCTTTATATATTTCAACACACACTAGAGAGGCTATGTTAAAAACAAAAAACAAACCCTTGAGTATCAACAGGACTAACGATTAAAAAAATGTTTTACCATGAAGCAAATTGGATCCTAAAGAACAGGATGGGCCCAAAGTCCAGTCCAAGAGAATCTACCAGTAACTTGTTGATCCTGGAGTCTTAGTAAAGATATGAACTTGTTTGTGAGGACTCTGTCCAGCTCCATGAACACCATTTCTACACCACTATCACTTCTCCACCATTTACAGAACCCAGAAGTTTGTGGCTGAGAACTGCCACACCTTCAAGTAGTATGAAGATGATCCCTAACTTTATAGGAGAAAGCTGGTGTCATGTTCACTGTTATCCTGTTTGGGGGATTTACAGTTGGGGGAGCAGTGACTGTTGGCTGAACAGTTTTTCTCATTAGAACTAGAGAGCTGCCACTGAGATATGAGGCTTCTATAGTCTCTGGAACATATAGAAGACTTGTTGTTTTGAAAATAATCTAGTTTATTTCTGCTTTTTAATGTTTCTCCCAGCATTATTAAGAAATCTCCAACTAACTTGGTGCCTGCAAAGTTATTTGCTGATCTATTTCCCAAATACAGACCAAGGTGTTCCTTGTAGGGCACCACATTGATAGGCACTGTACTTGCCGAGGGATATATTGGATCTAAGCAAAATTCTGCCAACAAGGAGATCTTGTACCTATTGAGGGATTTCCAAATCAAGTGAAGCCCATTACCTTAATAAAGTCATGCACTTCTAGAAATACTGAATTTATTACTGATCTCAAAAACAATGCACCTGGAGGGACTGCTAGGGAAGCTGTTGTTGTCCACATTATTACAGATATGTAATTAAAGCAGCCACTACAAAGTGGGATCAAATATCTCCATGTTGTCTTGAGATGCTGAACTTTGAGATCTTGAACTCTGGAATCAAATAACACTTTTTCTCATCTAGAGTCAGCTCATTCAGTCTTTACCACTTTGGTAAGGACATTGTGCAAAAAAAGAGAACAAATGATTGCAAAAGGATCTAAGGGAATGTAGTTTTGAAACGCTTGGGCTGATCCAGAGTACCTTAGGTAGTAATGCAGGGGGGGAAATTCTAGTTGGAAGCAGTATTCTCTCTAATTTTTTCCATCTGCTAACCCCTGCTAACTTGGCAAAGAGGCACCTTTTAACATTGTGATTCTCTTTATTTAGCAGGGGGGAGAGTAACAGTAACTGGTCCTATTCACCCCCAGTACAGTACCTCCAGTGACTGTTGCTGGTGTCTTATTTCTTTTTAGATTGTGAGCCCTTTGGGGATAGAGATCCATCTTATTTATGTGTTATTTCTCTGTGTAAACTGCCCTGAGGCATATTTGGAAGGGCAGTATAGAAATCAAATAAAAAATAATAATATAATATGTGCGCGGGATGAATTTTGTTCTGAGCGGCAGTATCAAGACAGTATGTGCAAATATGCATTCAGAATGGGGCCTTCCGGATTCAAATTGTGTGGGGTCTAAAATTAACTGAGCGGATATTTAAAAAACTTGTGAGTGCACACACGTGCACATGCCTTAGAGAGAACTCTGGATGGAAGTATCACACATGGCCTGACTTCAGTTACACCTGCTCCTCTTCACAACTCTTCCTCCATGCCAGAAGAGACATCAGACCTGTCTGTGGGGACTGGAAAGTGTTCAAGGAAGGAACAAGATAACCTCAAGGATTAGCTCACCCTCCTCCAATCCTTGGATGTTCTGCTTGCAGGAGAAGAGCTCCTAACTATTTAGGTCACTCTAGGACAGCCTCCAGATGTTGCTAAACTACAACTCCAATCAGCCCCAGGTACAATTTATTGTGGCTGGGGCTGATGGGAGCTGTAGTTTGGCAACATCTGGAGGCTCCCAGTTTGGGAACCACTGCTCGAAGCAGGCTTCCCCAACCTGAGGCCCTCCAAATGTTGCTGAACTACAATTCCCATCATCCCCAGCTACAAAGTATTGTGGCTGGGATGATGGGAGTTGTAGTTCAGCAGCATCTGAAGGGCTGCAGGTTGGGGAAGCCTGCTCTAAGGGATATTCACTGCAGTCCTTGGGGAAAGGAAAATGGAATCCAATAGGGATGTGCTCAAAATGCAATTTGGTGTCCAAGTCACGGACACATGCCTTTTAAACTGAGGGCTTACATGGCCCCTTTAACGTGAAGGAGAGCAAGTCCATACCCAATCCTCCTCTACTTGCCACCACTTCCCTAATGGTGGTGCTCCCCCCAGCTATGACCACACACCAGCAGGGCATTTCCCAGCTGCCCCTGCATGACACCATCATGACCTCTGCATATGCACGCTGGACATTTGCATGGTCAGCAACCATGCAACCAGTGCATCCTCAGAGGCCATGTGTGTGACAGTGTCACACAGGGCAGCTGGAAACGCCCCGCCTATGTCCAGTCATAGCTGGGGGGAGCATTGCCATTATGGAAGTGGCAGTGAATAGAGGAGCAGCAGGTAGGGACCTGCTCTCCTCCGTGTTAAAGGGGCCATGTAGGCCCTCAGTTTTAAAGGTATGTGCCCACAATTCGGACACTGAATCACATTTCGAGCACATCCTTAGAATCCAACCCTCTTATTGGCATCTTGCACTGTTAGGCGTCATTATAAAGTGGCCAGGCTACACAATGGCTGAATCGCTATGGCTGAGCAGTCAGTTATGACACTGAGAAGAAGTGAACTCACATCAATCAGGGCTCAAGGGCACTGTTAGACCATATGCATCATTCACACCCACGGGTTGGAGAGAGATGGCAACTTGCAGGAAGTTGCAGCTGAGACAGAATGAATGAAATATTTTTCCCCCAAGTCCTGCCTGAACTAAGATGTACTATGTCTGACTGTAAAGCCACTAAACTCTTTGAGGAGCTCCACTGAGGCTCTTGTCAACTGCAAACTTGTAGAGCCAGTCTTGGAGCTCTAGAGAAGATCCCTCTGGTTTGTGTGAAGCTGACCCTGCCTGATACCAAGAGGAGACACATTTCCTAAGACTCTCTTAATGCAGCACAACTGGAGAGCAGTTTAGAACTATATGTTGGGAAGTAGAGTGTCTATGCAGGCAAGCACATGGCAGCATTTTAGCAGTGTTATTAATTTATTACTTATCTTCTTTTCAAAGTAACTAGCTAGAATTTGAGCAAAATTACAGTGAATATAGAAAAATTCCCATCATATGATAATACAGAAAAATATAGAACTGCCCTAGGATCATCTTTCAGCTTCCTGAAAGCTTTCCTTTATGTGAAGGAACAATAATCAGGTACTGAAACTATTCTGTATTTTCACATTCTCTTTTGAAAGTAAACTGTGTCACATTACCAGATGTTTTTTATTTCTAGATATTGCTGCTTCATTAATTAAGCAACTTTAAAGTTAATTTAATACTGGTCTTTTGGGTCTGATATTTTTTATAAAATGATTCTCAGGAATAAATTTTTCCAATTTTGTTTATTTTATATCTTTTTAATGTTCTTGTTCAGTCTTCTTTGAAGTAACTCTTCAAAGCTACAATATCAAGTGGAATGCAGCATTAAGGATTTTACGACACTGTGCTATTTGAACATTTATTGTTTTGTTGAGGAATTGAAATCAGAAGGATTAAAACTTGTCCCATTTACCTTTTTTCTCCTATTTTCTTTTTTTCCAATTTACTTTTTAAAAACTTCTAATACTAACACTTCATAAATTTGAAATATGCCATTTTTAATCTTAACATAGAGACAAAATAATGCATTTTACACTTAAACATGATCAAGAAAAGAAATTAACATTCTTTATCATTTCCCAGCAGAGACAGTTAATACTATGAGGCCACATTAATAGAATCTTTCTGCCATTGTAGAAAGTTTGATAGCACTCTTATTTCAATGTCTGAATTTTTCTCCTTTTTTGACAAAGACAAATGATTGCCATCAATCAAGATCCAATCGGGTATACAGAGAGTCAAGCAAATGCATCACTCTTTACTGGTTTTCCTGCTATTTGTGCAGGCTTTTCACCATATTATTTTATAGAATGATCAAAAAAGCAGCCATAAGATAGATCATTCACACCCACTGTAAAATTAACTTTCATGAATAATGAGAGTTTTAAACCTCAGATAATGTATACGTTATACAGAAGGTATTTCAGGAGTTCATTTCTGGCTGGAGATTATGTAAATGATACTATATGACCTTTATCATTACAAACAGGACATGCAAAACACATATTATTTCATACATCATTCTAAACAAGTCAGTTCCTAAAGGAGAAACAGTCATTTATAATGTTCATGATGAAGTGTTAAGGTTACAAGAAAATGATATGAAGTACAGTGATGCTTTATACTTCTCCTCCCCTAAACCTGTTACTTATGCCCTCTAAAACATACTAAGAGTAACTGCACACACATATTTTTTTAAAACCCAATGTCATAAAACACTTTAATCAACATTGCTACCATATGAGGTTATTTCCTATCTGAAGATTATACATATTGCTGACTTCAACAATTTTGCAAAACAAGGCAGCAAACCTTAAATATATTTAAATATGTGTGTCTGTATATATAGTTTTCAGTCTCAATACACTTCATACATGCTTCCCAGTTTGTCAGTCCAAACTATCTTTAAATTGGAACTCCTTTAACTGAGAGTTAGACAACAGTTATAAATAGTTAGATAGCTGTAAAATGATGCTTATAAATAATTTTTAATGTTCTCTCTCCCTCCCCTCCTAACAGCTAGTGCCAACATTCTCTGGGCTACACTCCAGTTGCATGACTAAGAAATGGAACCCAGAGGGGAGTGCTGTAGGTCAGGGATTGTCAATGATGGGTCTTCAGCTGTTATTATGGGACTTCATCTCCCATAATCCCCAGCCTCAGTGGCCTTTGGTTGGGGATTATGGAAGCTGAAAGCCAATAACATCTGGGGACCCAACATTGAGAATCCCTGCTGTAGGAGAATGGGTGGAATTATGCAAATAGCAGCAGGTTCGGCAATTAATGGCTTTGTGGCTACTACCAGCAACACGTGAACACAAAGTTGCATAGAAACCCTACACGGAGTCAGAACCTAAGGGAGCGGCCTTCTCTGTTCTTTACTACCACTGGAAGAAACTAGAGGTAGGCTTAGACTCAATCTGAGTAATATTCCTCTATATAAATTGTTGCACATGGCTGCCAAGGTTATCCTTATCTTTTGCAGGAAAAAGTGAAGTGTGACTATCATCACAGGGGTCGCAAAATCTGCGCCTGCCCGTTGTGAAAGACCCAGGGAAGATGCAATCCATCTCTCGGTCAAGAGTATACAGAAATGTTTTCCACTCCTTCACAAAACATAGGTCCTCTTTCTACCCTGCCAATCAATAATAATAATAATAATAATAATAATAATAATAATAAATATATTATTGTTTCTTGTTTACACAGTCAGACAGGTGTTATCGACTGGTTTGTTGTTGTTTTAATTATTATTATTATTATTATTATTTATTCAATTTCTATACCGCCCTTACAAAAAAGGCTCAGGACACAGAGAAATAACAAATAAATAAGATGGATCCCTGTCCCCAAAGGTCTCACAACCTAAAAAGAAACACAAGATAGATACAAGCAACAGTCACTGGAGGTACTGTTCTGGGGCTGGATCATGAAATTATTTGCTAGTACATAAATAGATGGCAAAGTTAAGGAATTAAGACCTACATACCAAACTGCTCCCAAGTCTGTATTCAACCTATTATTTTAAAAACTTGGATTTAAATCAATTAAGAATAGTATTTCCCCTGCTAACTGGGCAAAGAGGCACCTTTTACCGTGGTGATTCTCTTTATTTAGCAGGGGGAAAGTAACTGGCCCTATCCACCACCAGCACAGTACCTCCAGTGACTGTTGCTGGTGTGTATCTTGTGTTTTTTAGAATGTGAGCCCTTTGGAGACAGGGAGCCATCTTATTTATTTATTATTTCTCTGTGTAAACCGCCCTGAGCCATTTTTGGAAGGCTGGTATAGAAATCGAATTAATAATAATAATAATAATAATAATAATAATAATAATAATAGTTGTTGTTGTTATTAATAAGCAATGGCTTAAGAATGGTTACTTGAAGAAAGAAACAGAGGGTTTAATGCTGGCTGTGCAAGAACAGGCACTAAGGACAAATGCAATAAGAACAAAAGTCGAAAAATCCACAACAAACAGCAAGTGCCACCTTTGTAAAGAAGCAGATGAAACAGTGGACCACCTAATCAGCTGTTGTAAAAACATCGCACAGACTGACTACAAACAAAGGCATGACAAGGTAGCAGGGATGATACACTGGAATATCAGCAAAAAATACAAGCTACCTGTAGCCAAAAATTGGTGGAACCATCAAATTGAAAAAGTTGAAGAAAATGAAGATGTAAAAATATTATGGGACTTCCGACTACAAACAGACAAACATCTGCCACACAATACACCAGATATAACTGTAGCTGAGAAGAAAGAAAAACAAGTCAAAATAATCGACATAGTAATACCAGGGGATAGCAGAATAGAAGAAAAAGAAATAGAAAAAATCACCAAATACAAAGATCTACAAATTGAAATTGAAAGGCTGTGGCAGAGGAAGACCAAAATCATCCCGGTGGTAATTGGCGCCCTGGGTGCAGTTCCAAAAGACCTTGAAGAGCACCTCAACATCATAGGGGCCACAGAAATCACCATCAGCCAATTACAAAAAGCAGCTTTACTGGGAACAGCCTATATTCTGCGACGATATCTATAACAATTGACAATAAAATTCAGCCATCCCAGGTCCTTGGGAAGGACTCAATGTCTGGATAAAACAAACCAGTCAATAACACCTGTCTGACTGTGTAAACAAGATAATTATAATAAACACTTAAATAGGGGACCATGCTTGCATATGGAAATAATGTTGACTTATTTCTGACTGATTCTCCCTACTATTCTGTCAAAAACTCAAATCGCAGGAAGTATGGCTAGCATGGTGATTAAAGGCTTAACCAACTTTTTTGTGTGCGGTGATGAGGATATAGCTCAGTGGTAGGACATCTGCTGTGCATGTGGAAGCCACCACCCTGGTATCTACAGGAAGGGTTGCAAAAGACTCCTGGCTGAAACCTTGGAGGTCTTCGGCTAGTCAGTGCAGACAATCCTGAGCTAGGTGGACCAGTAGTCTGACTTCGTATAAGGCAGCTTCCTATGTTCCTACTTTAAAGAAACAGATGCAATGTTGCAAGTAATACTTGCCCTGGAGAATAGGAAGGTGCAATGCCAATGACCGCACACACAGGAAACTTTTAAAAAGACCTGTGAACAAGATAGCTACAAAAAGAGTGCTTTTGTTCATGTACAGTGTATCAACACCAGTTATATACATTGCCATTGTATCACATGGCCCCGTCCTTTTGAGATGGAATCGCACCTATATCTTTAAATGGAATGCTTGAAGTCACTGTCAGCATTCATACCAACCTTGACTCTTGATTATATTCATTCATTCAATATACCACCTGACTCCAAAGACTCTAGGCAGTTCACAAAAATAAATACAAAAAAAATAAAATTAAGCAAACTGTTAAAACAATTTAAAACATTCATTATATGGTATACCATTCTATGTGGTATAAGCGTCACTGTAAGGAAAAAACCTTCAAAGGAATACATTTGCACCCAGAGAATAATATCTCTGTGTTGTGAGCTGCCCAGAGAGCAATTTGTTATGGGGTGGCTAATAAAGATCATCATCATCATCATCCATATCTAGTATATGAATACTTTTTATTCGGATACACCTTACTTTTTCCTATATAATGCTGATAATCCTATGATACACTTTTAGCTAGTACAGATGAACATTCCTTCAAATTAAGAGCTGTAGTCATAAAACTGTAGCTTATGTAACTGTGCCTTGTATCCAAACAAATACACTTTTATTATTTTAGGTTGTTTAGTTTTGTGATAAAAGGGGTACAGGCACAAGACGGAAATAGTGATAATCACTGCAGTCCTGATTTGGTATATTACAAAGTTGAAACACACTTTCACAAGGTCAAAATGAAAGACTGCATAATTTAATTTATCAGATAAAGCACAATCACTTCAAGTGCAGAGATAAGTATTACATTAGCCTGAAATTACTGTCTTCAACAAGCAAATCACTAAAGATTTGTTCAGTTGTACTAGATACTACATTCATGGCATAAAGGTTAGTTTTAATGCAGTTGATCTGGTTGAATTGGCTATATTTACATCCTGCTAGAACAAATTAAAAACCAAGTGTTGCCTTAGGTTCATACCTTGTCATAGAACCAGATGGGCTGATATGTTCTCTGATCACTCCTCTACTTGTGGTAAGGAGTGAGTTTAAGAGTATCTCTTCCCACCCCACCCCACTGCCTAGTCTTCAGCTCCAGAGCTTAATATTTTTAATGAGGCCTACATGCATACCATACAATTCCTGTAGGCCTGTTTCATTAAACTAATTTTCCAGATAAAATACAGGGACAAAAAATGCCATGTGAGTCTATCTACATGTGCCATTGGAATGTTATGCTTCCATATGAATGGCCAGTGGCATGAGAGGCAAGGCACGCCGTTTTGATATGGGAGCTGCTTTTTGACAAACATTGCCAAAGCCCCTTGAGCAGTAAGTGGAACTATATGCAGTTGTGGTAAAATTAACCATGAAAACAAGATTTATGTATTACATCAAAATACGTTTTATAATTCTATTTATTTATTTAACATATTTTTATACCACCCAAAACTTACATCTCTGGGCGGTTTACAACAATAAAATGTGTAATAATAAAATGAATAATAAACAAAAGTAAATTTTGAAAGAGCCCCTGGTGGCGTAGTGGTAAAACTGCCGCCCTGTAACCAGAAGGTTACAAGTTCGATCCTGACCAGGGGCTCAAGGTTGACTCAGCCTTCCATCCTTCCGAGGTCGGTAAAATGAGTACCCAGAATGTTGGGGGCAATATGCTAAAAATCATTGTAAACCGCTTAGAGAGCTCTGGCTACAGAGCGGTATATAAATGTAAGTGCTATTGCTATTGCTATTATAATAAATTTACAATAATAACATGTGCATGTGTGGTTGAGGGGGAGAATAGATTAAATGCAAGTCCAAAAGTTCTATCAAACAGATCAAGACAAATGCTGAACAACTGTCAAACTGTTAAACAACTGTGAAATCATCTACCAACTGCTTTCCATCAGGCCACCTCTACTAAAGGAAGTAAAGTGTGCCGTCAAGTCACTGTCATCTCCTGGCGACCGCAGAGTCCTGTGGTTGTTTCTGGTAGAATACAGGAGGGGTTTACCATTGCCTCCTCCCACGCAGTGTAAGATGATGCCTTTCAGCATCTTCCTATATCACTGCTGCCCAATATAAGTGTTTCCCATAGTCTGGGAAACATATCAGCGGGGATTTGAACCGGCAACCTCTGGTTTGATATTCAAGTCATTTCTTGCACCATTTGGTGGCCAAAGGAAGTAAAAACTTTCTAAATATTCAAAAATGGAGCAGGATATCCATTTAAGCATTATTGATCATTGTGTTTTTCTTTTTCTAAAGGGTGCTATAAGTCCCAAAGATGTTAGACAGGGGTTTATGTTTTTTTATATATTTTCTGTACAACTATAAGATAAAATAAACTCAGAGGCTTTTCTTATGTAGTGAAGTGCAAGTGATAGCCATGTCAATGGGGGAAACTTCCATCTTCAGGGAGATTACACAAGATATCATCAGTACACAGATGGGAGAAGTGGCAGGAGATAGAGGAAACAAATTCTTTATTATACATATGCATAGTGTTAGCATTCATTTTGTTTTGATTTGACTAAATTGGTAACATTTCCATAGCTGTCACTATTATATATTCAAAGATTTTAAAAGTAAACTGAGAAGAAAACCAGAGAAGAAAAACATACTAAACTATTTTAAAAAAGAAAAAAGAAGTGTTAATTTTAAAAGCAGACAGTCAGTTTTAACTTGCACTGTAATACTTTACTTTAAATAAATAAACCAACCAACAAACAGCCTGATCGTGCAAAACCACACTTTAACACCTTGCTTCCTCAGCAAGTACCAGGTTCTGGTCACTGCCTTGTTTCCTAGCAACTTCCTTAACAGTGTGAAAGTAAAACAAAAATGAAGGTAGTAGAAAATGATGGATTTAGAATTCTTTTTTCCAGCTGCAGAAACAAAACCACCACAATGGAATGCAAATTAAGTGTATGAAACATGTTTATAAAGTTTTCAGAATTTGAGCAGGGAAGCCAGAGTCATAAAAATAAATGACGGCAGTTCAAGAGAGACCCAATAGGATTAAGAATCATGGCCAAAAATTGAAAGAGGGATTAGTAGAGAAACAAGCCAGAACGACAGCATTTGCACTGAGCTGCAACAGAAGCAAGAAAACGCAGTGCATGCCCCTGAGCATCACTGCATAACTGCCTGAAAAGAAAACCAGCCTCATTCAGGTGGGATTTCCTTTCCACAGATAAAAATGACAGTACCAGCACAATCTGATTTCTGTATAAAAGGGCACTTAAAGAAGCAAAGGAGAAACATCTGCTCAGCATGCAGAAAACTATATTACTGTAACTAGGGAAAGGTAGAGAACATATAAAGACTACAAGAGGGCAACTAACAACCACCGACAGAGATATATCATATGTCTCAATTTCTCTTCCACTAATCAGTGCCAAACAAAAATTTAAATATTCAACATGCTTTTTAAAAAGATGTTATTTCATTGGCCAGCAGCACATAACTCAAAGCACCATACAATTATAACTGGCAGGGGCGTAACTACCATTAGGCAAGGGGAGGCAGTCGTCTTGGGGCCCCACTGCCTCGAGGGGCCCCCCAGAGGCACATCACATGACTCCCCACCCGCCCATGTTGCACCCCCTATGAATTATGTTGAGTCTCTTGGAGATCGGCAGGAGCAGAGAGTAAAAAAAAACTAGATTGTGAAGTGTGTTTGTGTGTGTATATTAGCGAGGGGCCCATTTTAAAATCTTGTCTCTGGGCCCCCTCCAACCTTGCTACGCCCCTGATAACTGGAATTATTTTCATTAGGTCTTGACCATTCTACAAATCAGAAATGCATAACTTCTAAGTGGCATTTGTAGATACCATCTTTAGATATTGTAGCAAAATCAGTTTGGATAGTTACGTTCTCAGTTCTTTTTGCTCATTCGCACAAAGGGAGAAATGAAGAGTTCTTTGACCCGTTATTACATAGCACTTATGAATTGCTACAAAAATAAGATATGGGTCTACCTACTTAATAGAAAAGAGGTTTAAAAAGCTGTAACACAGGTAACAAACTGAACATGAATCACTATCTAATGTTAAACTAATGGATAGCCTACTTAACATAACAGCTATTTCTCTTTGCTGTTGATATATCTACTTCCATGAATGTGTCTAGTTCTGAAAACTATCTAAGTCATTGTAACCATTTTTGAAGAAGCAAAAATGTCCCACGCCTCATGGTAAGCTGTTGTATACTAATAGCTTGCTACAAGGAGACAGACACCACAGGAACCACTGAAAACAGCCTCCTGTGGCTGCATTTAATTTGCACCAGCATCTGATGGCCCCTCATGTAAATACTGATGGCTTCTGTTCCAACTTCAGGAAAAGTCTGGAGGAAGAAGATGAGTATCTATGGAATCCCTTTCTAATAATGTCTGATAAGAGAAGAAGTTCAGAAAAGTACTCTATTTTGCATTCTGGTACAATTTACATCTCTTCTTCTAAGGTGATCCTGTCTGCAGGGATACTATGCGACTCATTTAAAAAGCTGATTTCTGTTCTACTTATTCTTTGCCTTGGGAAGTTCTAAGAGTTTCTCAAGGCAAAAAAAATAAATAGAATAGAAACCCATTTAAAACTACAAAAAACAAACAACCCACTTAAACACATTTCTGAATTCCACTGAGATGAGAGGTTTCCTTTCTACTGGGTGTATTTCTGTCTGTGAATGTTCATCAGGCTGCTTCCACAGAGGAATCTATTTCATTTATTTAAAAATTTATAAAAGTGTGTTCTCTGCCACCAAGCAACACCTGAAGCAGATCTAGTTTATGTGTGTTCACATTTAGACCTCTGTATGTCATTTGACATTTACCCTCATATATTTTTACTGCTTTAAGGGCTCCTTATGCTAGGCTGTCGTCCTCTAATTTCTTTGCCCCAACTGCACATGGTGAACAATAAGGTAGATATTTTCAACAGTGATCAATCTCCACTTTATCTCTGTCTGCAGGATCACTTTACCATCATTTCTTCAGACACATTTCATAAAACTAATCACAAGGTGGTTTCCGGCTCTCTCATTGTAACATAGTTTAGTTGCTACTGTTGCTGCTGCTGGTGCTGGCCTTTGCCCCATTCTATTACATTTCCTTTACAGTAAAACATATAGTGAACTATTGCAGTGGTTTTTCTAAGTGAGCCTATTCTGTTCCACTATCAAATTAAACTTATAGCGTCCACATTTCTTTGCAGACCCAAGCTTTAAACTGGTTCTTTTTTAACTAAGGTCTAAAAAAAAAAAAAAATCAGCACTTTTGTCCTACTGACATAATACTCATTTCTGGTTTATATTAAGAACCAGAAAACTTCATTGTTTGCTTACCACAATGTGTGTTCGTTGTTAAAATAAAACAAGTAGCACAATAATGGGACATTCAGTTTCCTTTGTACAGTGTGTCAGAAGTGGCATTGTTCTACAAGACACCACTTTGCTAAACGTTTTCACAAATTTCCAACAAAGACCTAATAGAGAGAGAAGCATACCATAGAATAATGCAAATTTACAATCAATGCAGCTACTGCATCTTCCTGTGACAGTTTATTTGTGCTTATTAGAAGTCAAAAGAAAAATACTGTACATCTAACACCAATAAATCTGACTAATCAAAGCTATAATCCTTGCAAAAATCATTAGGACTGGAGGAAAAGCTAAAGGAAAAAAATTGCATGCCTATTATTACTGTGACTAAATGGGATTAGTCAATCCTCAGGAGAAAAAGTTATGAATTAAGTGAAGTCTGAATACTAAGAAAATTTGTGGGAAGAGAAATGCAAATGGTTTCCTAATTATCTGCAGCCTATTAACATGCAATTCTGATTACTTGCAATTAAAGTCCCCTTAAATGTTATGACAAAAATTCATTGAAACGTAGAAAATTATATGCTAATTATTGCACTGTAATGAGCAAGCTTAGTGTGTATTTTCACTACAAGCTCAATAAATAACCAAAATATTGTACATAATGTTGCCTGAAATTGAACTTAAGAATGCAACATGCTGGTTCACATTACATTAAAGAACCCTGTAGGAGGTGGGGATGCCAGCATGCCCTTATTGCAAGGTTATTTTTGCAACCTACATATTTAAGACCGGAAGAGCAAGCTCTAAGTAACTCTAGAAATGCTAGTCTGTAACAGCTGAAAGGACCTACTGTTTTTCAAAAACTATTTAAGCCTAAGTTAACTTAGCTGGTGGGGGGGGGGATTTTGACCAATTCATTTTATTTGGAAGCCTCAAGAAAAACCATTCAAAGTATGTATACTGTTTCTCCAACTAGAGAATACTGGAGTCTTTCTTACAAACAGAATCTCCCCTGCAAGATCAGGTTTTAGCCTCTTCTTTTTGCTTCATCACAGTTGAAGACAGAATAGAAGGAGATGAGGGTGTAGAGCTTCAACTTTGCTAGAGAACCACAAGTCCTTAAATATGACTAACCCTTCTATATTGCCATCAGGGTCATCCTTTGGGTGGGGCGACCAGAGTGATTCTACCGAGCCCTGCTCTCCTCCAGGCCCCATGTTGTGCCTGCTTGCCTCTGCTCTTCTCCCAGCCAGCCCTCCAAATCCCACCAACATTCCCTAGGGCCTCCCTCTCTCAAAAACCAAGGGCAAGAAATCTGCCTCATGGATTGGCTGCTGATTGGCTCAAAATTAACAAATTGCCAGGGCCAGATGGCATCCACCCAAGAGTTCTGAAGGAACTCAAATGTGAAATTGCTGGTTTCCTAGCAAAAGTATGTAACTTGTCCCTACAATCAGGCTCTGTCCCAGAAGACTGGAAAATAGGCAATATAACTCCGATTTTCAAAAAGGGATCCAGGGGATCTGGGAACTTGCAGGCCAGTTAACTTAACGTCAGTGCCGGGTCAATTGATGAAAAGCATACTTAAGGACAAAATTGTTAAACATATAGAAGAAAAGGCCTTGCTGAAGGAGAACCTACATGGTTTCTGCAAGGGCAAGTCTTGCCTCACTAACCTTTGGGAGTTCTTTGAGATTATCAACAGGCATGTGGATAAAGGTGTTCCTGTTGACATAGTATACTTGGACTTACAAAAAGCTTTTGATAAAGTTCCCACCAAAGGCTCTTGAGTAAACTTAGCAGTCATGGGATAAGGGGATAGGTTCATGTGTGGATTGGTAACTGGTTGAAGGACAGGAAACAGGGTAGGAATAACTGGACAGTTTTCACAATGGAAGGAGGTAGGAAGTGGGGTCCCCCAGGGATCACTACTGGGACCCAAGCTAGTGATGAGCACTAGCTTGGATAGCGTTATAAGGGGCTTAGACAAATTCATGGAGGATAGGTCTATTGATGATTGGTGGCTATAGGCCACTTCCCGCCTCAGAAGCAAGATGCTGCTCAATACCAGTTGCAAAGGAGCAACAACAAGAGAGGGGGAAAGCCCTCCCCCTCCGCCTGTGGGCTTCCCAGAGGCATCTGGTGGGCCACTGTGTGAAACAGGATGCTAGACTAGATAGGCCTTGGGCCTGATCCAGCAGGCTGTTCTTATTTTGTAAAAAACTGAAAACAACGGGTACAATTTTAAATTTCAGACAGTCAAGCATAGCAGAACATGAGCTGAAAAATCTGAACTCCAAATGCATGCTTATATGGTTAACCCAGAAGTTATCCCAATTTCAGGTACATGACGAAGAAATACCAATTTCCTTGAAAAGCTGGTAATGATCTCTTAGAAGGCTATCATGCACCTGAAATTACAGACTGAAATTACAGTGTGTCACAAGGCTAATCTAAATACACATAAAACAATTCAGGTCAGGGTAAGAAGGATTAGGATACTGACATACTGCTATATGCCTGAAATGTATGGCAGCTTAGTAATCAATTAGGGAAAAAGCAGCAAAGATATGAAGTCAAGACAACAAAATCTTGGCCATTGTGCGTATAAAATGCAACATTAAATTCTGACCAGCAGCTTCTCCATTATTTCAAAAACATTAACTTTAAAGAGGCAGACTTCTAAAACAGCAAAACTGGATTGACTCAACATTGCACAGCTGTATCTAGGCCACTTTATGCCAAGCACATTAGAAAGCATTTACAAAACTTGACAAAGTTCTGCTGTTATCCTGGAGATAGCTTTCTCATTTTGGTTCTCACCACTTTATTCTGCTTTCTAAGGGCCTTTTCGGATGTAGTATCAAACCTCAGGCACACAAAGCTGTGATTAATCATGGAAACCAAGAATAATGCCGCAGATGCTTGATCAATTGTGGTCTGGCAACCTCTGGCTCCTGGGCAGAGGAACCCCTCCTCTTCCTAGTCTGCCCAGGCTGCATCCCAGCAAGCTCCATTCTGCTTGTGTCACCAGATGAACAGAGGAAGCTGCCATATACTGAGTCAGACCATAGGTCCATCTAGCTCAATATTGTCTAAACAGACTGGCAGCGGCTTCTCCAAGGGTGCAGGCAGGAATCTCTCTCAGCCCTCTCTTGGAGATGCCAGGGAGGGAGCTTGGAGCCTTTTGCTCATCCCAGAGCATCTCAATGCCCTAAGGGTTACAGTGCTCACACCTCAAGTCTCCCATTCATATGCAACCAGGGTGGACCCTGCTTAGCTAAGGGGACATGTCATGCTTGCTTCCACAAGACCAGACTGTGGACAAGTCATCAAAGCGGCAAATATTGGCTACGATGTTAGAGGATGTGTGCTCAGTGTGATCGTGCCTTTTTGGCATTGGTCACCCACCTTCAGCAGGGCAAAGACATTTTATTTGTGTTACCAGGGCTCAATGTGTTTGTGCACAAAGCATTCTAGTGATGAATTTTTGCAGACCTATCCCACTGCCTCTGTCTTGTACTCCCATCATTTGTTTTTTTTAATCAGGAACATGCGAGTTCCAAAACACACAGGAGAAAGTGGGCTTGCTCCAATGTGGCTCTTTAAATGCATGAACTCTAGGGATGAGGCATCCCTGTTGCCAAGCAGCGTCAGAAGTAAGGAGATGGGAAGAGGGCGGAGCATTGGTTCTGAGAGGCGGCTAGCAAGAATCGCAGCTGTCCTAAACTGATGCATTTCCGGGATGCTCTGAGCCAAAAAATTGTCCAGAATTGTCCAGAGGACAATTTGTTGTGGGGTGGACAACAAATAAAGTTGTATATTAATTGTTATCATCATCAACAACAACAACAACAACTTCTCTATGACTGCAAGAGGAGCTTGCACACAAAACCTAAATTATAGCAGCAGCAGAATTCAGATGACACAATGGTGCCTTGGAACCTCAGATTTCAGCAGTGAAACTCACTACAAACAGAGGTCTCCAATTCAGATTTGGAAATGAGAACAGTGACACAGCTGGGTGAAAAAGTTGCGAATTCATGCATTTAGACGATCACCAGCCTCTGGCACATTTACCTCTGGATTGGTGTTGTGTCCAAATGGGGCCTAAGAATAAGCAGGGTATCACAGGTGTACATTATTTCCATGGTTTCTTGAAGTGGTATTCATTTTAAGAAAGAAAAACAATAGTCATGGCAACAAAGAGTCATTCCAGTGCTTCCTACGAAAAGGACCTGCAATGAGCACATGAAGAGACATTCACCATAAAGTTGGGAACAGCTTATGGAGATGTTAATGATATCGAAAATGAGTGGCAAGTTAGGAACATAGGAAGCTGCCATATACTGAGTCAGACCATAGGTCCATCTAGATCAGTATTGTCTACACAGATTGGCAGTGGCTTCTCCAAGGGTTCTTGGTTACCCCCAAAACTTTGGATCAGAACTTACCATGGTAGAATATGATAGAACTTGGATTAATGAAAAGACGTTAAAAGAAACCTATTGGTTCTTTTCTTAAAATGGTCCTCTTAAAATTAAATTCCACTGCCCCATGGAAAAGAAAACACCACATTTGCCAGACATGTTAACAGAGTGGAATTTTTAAAAAAATATTTTGTTCTCTGACAAAGGAAAAATAGACCAACAGGGCAACTCTATGCATGTATTGTATTCAATAGAACTTACTCTCAAGTAAGTAAGCAAGGACTGCAACCTACAAGTATATTAGGTGTTCATACAAAGTATAATAGTTTCCCCCAAGTTGTTGTTATAGTTATTTTTCAAGCCCTTAGTTCTACGATCTAATGTTTTATGTGCCATTATTTTGCTTTTACTACACAGAGAAGAGCTGGCTTCCAAAGATAAAGGAGACTTTTGGTAAATGGTGAAGGTAAAGAAATAAATGACCCACTTGGTTAGTGTGTAATTACACTGGCTGAGATTGTAACAATCTATCACATGAGAGAGGATGACACCACTCTAAAGGGTTAGTCAAAGGAGATAGCCTTTGACTAACTACTGGACACAGACGATCGATACTCCTCAGATATTGTTCTCTCAAAAAAACAATTGAGTTCTAAAAAAAAAAAAGTTTGAAAATAGCCTTTCCCCCTCCTGCTCAGATACTGATCACAGACTCATCTTGACCTTATTCTGGAAAAGCAATCCTTTCTTTAAGAGGTATATGGATCACATAAATCTTTTGGTACCCCCAGAAAGCTCTTAAGCAGAGGTATTTGCTTGAAATGATTCATCTCAGGGATTTTTGCCCCCTTTTGTATGCATTTAGTGTAATATTTCAACAAAATGAAGGCTGCAACCCTTATGAATTCCATCAATGCAGCACTTTAAAGATTGAAACATTATTTCTTGATTAAATCTCTGCATCCCTTGTATCAGCAGTGCTGAAGATCAAACATATATTTGAGGATAAAACCTCGAGAACTGGATCAAGAATAACGCTTAAACTTTAGTGTTTACGTGTATGCAACAGTATAAGGAAGTTGACTGGGAGCTGACAGTGAACTTAAATGATGGAAATGAATATATTTTGTAAACAAGATAGCTTATTATGGTAAAAACAAAAATCTATACAAGGAGCTTTTGTTTTATTTCTTTTAAGATAATAATGGGGATTGAAGAGAAGACTCATTTGCTGCATACAAATACATTTCTCCAACTTTTACAGGTTAACAAAGGCTCTTTTGTAGACTGCTATATGTGATAAATAATTGGGACGTTAATACTGCTAGAAAAAACAATTGGTGGTTTCTGAAAATAAGAAAAAGGGTACATGCATATTAGCAACAAGAAGTTATATGCTGCATCTTCATTAAAATATTGAGGTGTAGTTCTTTGTAGGAAAACCACGGGTGGGGTGGGGGAAGCAGGTTGATTGTGCAATTCTGAAAATGGCAGAATTTTAAAAATAAGTTAAGAGAACATTCTGCACCAGTCCATACATCACTGATGGTAGCCCTTACATAACAGATCAACAGGTGGGAGCCCATCTTTTCTCCACCACACACTTGAAGTTACATGTGAGCTGAGGCCTCCAAGTTGATGCCAACTTTTAAGGAGGCCCAATCTAATTTAACATCTCTCTCTTTCTCTCACACCCCTTTTGCATCTGTAATAACCTTTGGCAATCAGGCTCTACTGTGGAAGTTCAGCTCACACACATTCTTCAAAATGCATTGTGGAGGAACAGGGAATCCAACCCATCCCCTCTTTTACCTTACAAATACTACAAGCAAAAAGATATGAACAGGGCCGGTTAATGCTAGTAAATCACAATATTTCAATGAAAGCTGGCAACAATACTCAAACAAAGAGCTGCAGAAAGGTAATGGAAGGTTGTCCCAAATAATTTAGGACCTATTTCTAGTTAATTTTAAAGAGAACTACTAGGTTTGCTAAATAGTACAACCTGAATTCTGCCTTTATGGAGAAGGATGAATTAAGACCATCTCAGATTCACCTTATAAAGTACTAATTAAAACAATAAAACCTATTTACTAAAACTAGAGAACTGTGTGTACTAAATACATGTCAGACAGCTTTGTGTTCTTGATTGGTCAAGGAAGGCAAGTGAGTAGCCACCGTTGGGCGACCGGATTCAAAGAACCCAGGCCGCCACTCCTCAGGGGCTGCACCTCGCACCCCAACACCCCCCGTGTCTCACGTCAGATGCGGCAGGGCTGGTTTAGCTCCCGAGCAGGGCCATGAAGCCCCGTTCGGGAGTTAAATGGCCAGCACTGCGTTCGCAGCGCAGCCAGGCGAGGCCACACTTCCTTTAAGACAGGGAAGAGCCATTCCTGGCTGCCCTGTGAACGCAGTGCTGGCCTGAATCTAACTCCCGAATGGGGTCACGTGGCCCCATTCGGTTGCCAGACCACTCCCCCCGTGTCTGACATCAGATGCGGAGCTGTGGCTAACCCCAGCATCTGATGTCAGACATAGGGGGTTAGGTGAGCAGGGCTGCGGCAGCGGCCGGACACGGGCCGCCGCTGGTCTGGCCCCGCTACTGAAGGAAGGGAATGAGCCATGGGCTCTATCTTCCATTTCAGATAACATGTGAATATGTCTATATACTGTTCAACATTCTGGTTCTCTGCAGCCACTGTTATTAACAATGGTGGTACTATATATTAGGTGTGCATGCCAAAAGGCACAAATCTGTTGGTGTTTTTTAAGAGCATTATTGCATTAAAAGGTGACTGTTTGGCTTCCATTGGTAATATTACTACACAAAACTGTTGTGCAATTTTCAAGGCAAGGCCTTTAAACTTTGCTGAGAAACTTATTGCTCTTCTCTCCCACTACCATTTTTGCAATAACAACATATGAAATTGCCTCCTGTAGCAGATTAAAGCCTTTGTCTTAGAGCAAGCTCACATGAGGAAAAGAAATGCTGAATCATCCCTGCTGAGCTGCCTGACTAGGCTTCTCCTAAAACTATTCTGTAATATCTGTGGGTTCAACAATAACAACAAATATTCATATACCGCTTTTCAATAAAAGGTTCCAAAGCGGTTTACATAGAGAAATAATAAATAAATGAGATGGATCCCTGTCCCCAAAGGCTCAGAAAATGCCGCCTCCACCCCTCTTATCGACAGAGCTTGAACCTCCCTGGGCGTGGGATGGAATCCCAGGAAAAACTCTCTTTCTTCACCAGCATGTCGTAAAAGACAAGGGTTCACTCCCTGTTAACTCTTTAAGGCGAGGGGTGGTTGATCACTACCAGGGGCGTAGCTAGCCCACCGGCGGCCTGTGTGTCGGCCGCAGCGGGAGCCCCCGCTAACCCCGCCCCCACTTCTGATGTCAGATGCTGGGGGCGTGGTCTTGCAGTGAGTAGTAGCTCAGCTGAAGTTAAGTGCTTAAGCCCCAAGATTTGCAAAAGGACGAATGTTTTAGCCAGTTAACATAATTGTTTCTCCTGCAAAGTGTCAGCAGATGCAGGGAACTGCCCTGCAATTGCTCCACATACATCAATAGTTGTCAGTAAAATCAAACTGACCTCATCATCCCTGGATAAAAAGAGCGATCTCTTTTGTTCTTCTTCTTCCCCCTTTGTGTGTACACACACACTGCTTCCCCAGTATGCATATTGCAAACCAGTATATGCCACGTTAATTGTGATGCAAAGGGAAGCTTTCCACTAAAACCTGCCTAGGCTGTGCTACATTTTAATGAATGCAAGCAAGCCTTTTTGATCTTTTCTGAGTCAGTTCAGTTGTTGAGGAAGGGAGCCTTGAGGCTCCATTCGGGAGTTGCAGTTACAGTTAAACTTTAACTGCTAAAGGGGCTGGCATCAGAAAGGCATTCACAGGGCTTGAGGGGGGCGGGGGGGGGAGAGAAAGGAAAGGAAAGGGGAAAGGAGAGCTTGTTCCTTCCCATCCAGTCGAGAAGCGCAGTGTTGAGAGGGAACTTACATGTTGACATTACTTGGTCCGAGTAACCATCCTTTCCTGCTGACTGGCAGGCGCTGCTCCTCTTCTCTCCCCCCCCCCCCCCGTTCATGGGACCACGTGGCAAAGTTCACGAGCGCCCGTCTGTCACCCGATGTTTTTCCTCCACCACCACCACCCCTCCACGCGCGAAGCTGGAGCCCTCTGGCTGGTGCTTGTCCAGCTTCAAGGAAAAGGCACGGAAGCAACGAGCATGTCAGCTGAGCGTCTTTAAAACTTTTGAGCCCAGTTTGTGTGAGCAGCAGGCGGCGGTCGCCTCGCTGCGGCTCTCTGAGCATGGAAAAGACTCACGACAGCAGAAAACCTTCCTTCAGGAGCCTCGTTCCTGCCCAGCCTGGCGATTCCTGCACAAGGGCGGGAGGGGAGAGACCTGAGGCTGTGGGCTTTCTGGTGGCTCCACTGCCTCAAGAGCGCCCATGCGGCTCCTGGGCTCTCTCAGCTCTCTGCCTCTCGCCTCGGGAGGCCAGGGAACAATAGTCAGAGAACACCAGATGGTGAGATATCCATTAGCGCTGCTTTTGCAACGCAGCCCAGGAGCGGCTCTTTCCTGCAGGGAAGAGCCTCTCCTGGGCTGCGCTGCTTTGGCGCCTGTCTTTTAGCTAGTTAGGCTGGCGCTGAGGGGTGGTAAATGGTAATAATCAGAGATGGGAGGGAGGGAGGGAGGGAGGGAGGGGGGCGGGGGCGGCGGCGGCCCTGTAGCAGAGGTGGAGAGTGGGGGATGCCCAAGACAAGTATTGCCTGCCTGCCTTTGAAATGCATGGGGGGGAGGGGGAGGAGAGGCAGCGGCTCCTTTCGCACTAAGGTAGCTCTGCCCATAATCACTACACCTCCCTATTCAATATTTAAAATATGCCTAAAGCAAAATGGATAGGGATGTGCAAAAATTTCGGGCACAGAACGATCTGTGCCCGAAACGAACAATTTCGGGCGATTCGGGGCCGAACCGAATCACCCCCGATGTCCCCCGATATTTTTCGGGCATGAGCCGAATCACCCGAATTTCAGGCACGAAAAATTCGGGTGATTCGGTTCACGGTTGATTTTTGGCGATTTTTTAAAGTTTTAGTGACTTTGGGGCAGTTCGGGGGCATAGCATGGGATCTGGGCAAAAGCAGTGGGGTGGGGTGGTAGTGCCTAATGGGTGCAGGCTACCACCCCAATTTCACTATTCTGCCCCAGGCCCCACTTTCTGCCCCAATATGCCCCAAAGACATGAAATTTTCAGAAATTTACCAAATATCAGCCCTTTGCCCAATCCCCCTGAAATTGGGGTGGTAGCCTGCACCCATTAGGCACTACCACCCCACCCCACTACTTTTGCCCAGATCCCATGCTATGCCCCCGAACTGCCCCAAAGTCACTAAAACTTTAAAAATTCACCAAAAATCAGGATTTTGCCCAATCCCCCTGAAATTGGGGTGGTAGACTCTACCCATTGGGCACTACCACCCCACCCCAAAATTTTGCCCCTGGGCCCCTTTTTACCCCCCGAATCGATTCAGATTCAGATTCGGATTAAATCCAAATCCGAGCTGAATCAAGGGTGATTCGGGTGACCCAGATTCGGGCACAAAACAGAACAGGGGTGATTCAGTTCGGTTCCGAGCCGAATCACCCGAAATCCCGAATTGCACACCCCTAAAAATGGATTAGGTAATAAAATTGAATGTGATTATGTATAACTGAAATCACATACAAATGAAAACTGTCAGACATCATTTTATTATATTTATATATCAATTTTCAATGGAAAAGTTTTCAAAGTGGTTAACAATAATAATAATCAGGGCTCAGAAAATCCATTAGTCTGCTAGACTGTGAAAAAAGTCCTGATGAGTAATGTAGCAACGCAGATCAAGGAACCATCTGACAAACAACATATTTTTGTCTGGCTGATGAACTGAGCCAACATTTCTTGACTAACCACCACCACCACCACCACCACGGTTCCCTGTGCTCAAAGGGCTCACAATCTAAAAAGAAACACAAGATAGACACCAACAACAGCCACTGGTGCTAGAATTGAACAGGGACAGTTGCCTTCTCCCTGCTAAATACAGATAAAGCCATCACAAAGGCACAAAGAGGTGCCTCTTTGCCAAGTTAGCCCAAATGAATATTAAAATATTTAGCATATTGATAGGAAGGCCTTAAACTTCCTGTACTTCTAAATTTGAAGCAAAGAATTATAATCCAAGAAACACAATTAATATGATTAAGGCAGGGGTAATCCGTTCATGAGGGGAGTGGAGGTAGTCACCTCAGGCAGTGGATTATTTGGGGTGCCAGCAGGATGGCAAGATTTCCCTCACTGCTGCCATCGGAGTAGCTCTTCAAGACCAATCTGACACTTGCAAGCTTTGAAAGGAACATTTCTCTTCACACTTTGCAAAACTTGTAAGAAGCACAAGGAGAGAAGAGGTGCAACCTGCTGGCAACCTTCCCTCCTCCCTGCCCCCCAGCCACTTTCAAAACTTGCAAAGGTCAGTTCTGAAAGGGGGCTGGCCTTCACCAGGGGCATGGGGCAAGGCAGCAAAGGGAGCCTTGACTTGGGCATCACAGCACCTTGGGCTGCTCCTAGATTAAGACACTTGCATATGAAATCAGCAGCACAGAGAAGGAAATGGCAAAAAACACGTTTTACCAAATGAATGTCCATATAGAGCTTTTTTAAAAAACCATTTATATAAGTCATCACACCTCCACAAGCCTCAGAGGCACGATGCCTCTCAATACCAGTTATAGGGGAGCAACAGCAGGAGAGAGTACATGCACATACCTCTTGCCTGTGCGCTCTCCAGAGGCATCTGGTGGGCCACTGTGTGAAACAGAATGCTGGACTAGATGGGCCTTGTGCCTGATCCAGCAGGGCTGTTCTTATGTTCTAAAGCAGGGTTTCCTAACCTTGGGCCCCCAGATGTTGTTGGACTACAACTCCCAGAATCCCCAGCCACAAAGGCCATGTCTGGGTATTCTAGGAGTTGTAGTCCAACAACATCTTTGGGCCCAAGGTTAAGAAACCCTGTTCTTAAGTCCTAAGGTGACTCACAAAAGCAAAATCTGCAATGAAGCCATGAAAAACAATCATAACATATCTAGAACTGCTGGCCAACAAAACAGGGATAGAACCACAGACATTGAGAGGGATAACAGGCAAGATAATTTAACTGGTTATATCAACAAGTCGTCACATATCAACTAGTTGTCATCAACTAGAGTTAGGGTTGAAAAAGAAATAGGAACACAATTGAGCAGGTCTTATGCTCCAAATACCTGAGGGTGGTCTTCCACACTTCTGGTACCACGAAGGCACACGGCAGCTACATTGCCCAAAACGCTCAAAGGAACACTGCCACCATCCTAAAATTTCTCCAAACAAGGAGGCAGCTACTACATACCTGCAGCCCTTTAACTATTTGAAGCTAAATAACTGGCACAACTCCTCTACAGTGCTCAGCTGCACCCCTTTTCCAACTTTGCCCCTCTGGAGTTCATCCAGTCCAAATTTCTAAAAGCAGTATTCCAAATACTCTGCTGTGTCTCTAATGCCCGTCTTTCACTGGAGGCCTGCTGAAAATGGCGGACACAGCAGTGTTCTCTCTCATTTTTTCATCTGTGTGTGAATGTATTTTCTTCTGGGTGGCAGTATCAAGGTTGTGTGCGCACACATGTATTCAGGGTGGGGCCTTCCTGATTCAACCTGAGAGGTATCTAAAATTAACTGAGCGGACATCAAAAAAATGTATGAGTGCGCACACATGCACACACCTTAGAGGGAACACTGGGCCTGAGTATGGCTGACCCATTGGGAGTCATAACCCCAAAGAGGGCTAGGCCCATTGGGAGGAAGGATAGTCTTAGCCAGGAGTTAGCTGGAGGATGGCCATCAATCCATATGAAAATGAACCCTGTTGATGCAACTATCACCACCTACTTTCCTTGGGTTATGAGCAGGCCAGAATACTCCTTAAACAGTGCATAATGAATTCAGAGTGCCAAACTGATTTAGGTGGGGCCCCAAACTTCCCTATCACCGAAAGTCTAAAGCAGGCATCCCCAAACTGCAGCCCTCCAGATGTTGCTGAACTACAACTCCCAGCATCCCTAGACACAATTTTTTGTGGCTGGATATGCTGGAAGTTGTAGTTCAGCAACATCTGGAGGGCCGCAGTTTGGAGGTGCCTGGTCTAAAGTATATATTAACACCTGCTGCATATCTTATACAGCTAGAAGCCATTAACCACAGAAGGGTCTTCACTTTGGCTCGCTACAGCACCCTCCTTCAGTCATGCTAGACTGAATATTTAGGAAGATCCCCCTTCTTGGAATGCCTGTGCCATTGTGGCACTGGGCAATAGGGATGTGCACAGAACCACAGAGGCGCGGTCCAGCACCAGGGGGTGTCTCGCTTTTAAAGTTTTTGGGGCGGCAGTGTTCCTCCCTGCCCCCATCGTTGCCTGGAAAAAGTGGAAGTTACTTCCGCGCATGCGCCCGTTGCGGAGCGCATGTGTCCGTCGCCACCGCAGCATGTGCCGCACATGTCACGCGCGGCATGCGGGCAGCAGCAGCAACGGATACGTGCATGCGCGGAAGTAACTTCTGTTTTTTCCGGGCAACGTCGGGGACAGGGGTGGCAGAGAGGAATGCTGCCGCTCCAAAACCTTTGCTCCAAAGTGGAGCGCTGGAGGGGGGAAAGCGGCGGGAGAGGTAAGTACTACCCCCTGGCCTTTAAAGCAAGACACACACACACACACACCCCGCTGGACCAACGGCCTGGCCCAATTCCGAACCAGTTCGGAGGCCTCCAACATGGCCACCAGATCGGTTCTGTGCACATCCCTACTGGGCAAGTTGAAACCACCGAGCATGTCCTCCTTCATCACTTATTTTACAGAAACATCTGCAACACCCTTATTCTCCCTTTTCTTACTAGGTTGCCAGCCAATACAGGCCAGTTCTATGTCTCCTGTCCCGTCTCTGATTATAACTTCCTCATAACACAATGTTGCCAAGTCCTAAGTGGAAGAATACAAAATTCATCTGGATCTTACCACCAGAAAGAGCTAACCAGATCCGATACAGCTCATACTTGTGCTGTTGCCTCTTACTTCTAGTTATTTAGTCCTATAGCTTTTACTGTCACAACTTGTCTCTTTAGCTTTTTAGATAGCACAGAAAATCATCTTATCATATCATATTTTACCTTTATTATAGTTTATTTTTATTGCTTATTTCTATAACTTTTGGCAGCTTATACTGTAGCAATTTTTAGTTTTACAGCAATTGTATACTTTTTATGTATTTACCTTTATTATAGTTATTGCCTTAATTGTACAGTTTTTATGTCACATAACCCTACAGCTAATTATTCTAGACACAGATTCTACTGCTTTTAAAATGTTATTTCAAAGCTTTTATGTTCTTTTTACCTTATGCTGGGTAAAAAACTGAAATAAAGATATTGATTGAACTAGTTGTACTCATTAGGAAATTCTGCTGAATAAGCTCAGAAAAGAAGAGCAACAAGTCTAGATAGATAGACAGATAGTCCTAAAATATAGCCTCTGTTTGTAGTTTTATGTTTAATGAACATCTAGACTGGTTTATTAGTTTTTAGGAAAATGCTATACACAAAAATCCAAATTGTTTCCAAAGGAAAAGTAGATTTCTGGATGCTTGAACTTAGAGAGAGAGAGAGAGAGAGAGAGAGAGAGAGAGAATGAATAATATCTTTTAAACAAGAGAAGCCCCATTGAATCAGCAAAGATCTCTAGAAGAGGCTCCAGCTCCTTCTGTTTAATTTTAATCTGAAGGCATACTGCTTAATTGGAGGAATATTTATCTTTTAAAATAGATATTAAAATATAATGATTTATCCTCTTTGCAATTGAAGTAAACACCTCCATTGTTTAATAGAGATAAGAGATCTCATAGAATGCTAAACTAGGCAGCATGATGACATAAACACTAGGGAATCAGTCAATGGATTCAGTCAGTTAATGAACGCAACTGTTGCCAAGTCAATTCCAAATCTATAATAGTGCAATGTAGCACAAGCTCTATGCCAGCAGTGCTCGTTGTCCTGCAATCAACTTGACCCAGAATGCACATATGAAAGCACCCTGAGCACTATTCTCTGTTAATCAAGTCCACACGGCTCAATTACTTAAAGAGGCTGTACATGGGCCTGCCTCTGAAAAGTCTCTAGAAATTTCAGGTAGTCCAGAATGCAGAGACTGTTTCCAGGGGCCTATTATAGTGGTTACTCCCTTACTTTACCGTCTACTCTGACTGTGTTCCTCACTCCTGGAAAGCTCTGTGCAATGGAAAGGTTAATTGCCCCCTAACAGATTTACAAATGGGAGAGCAGAATTTGCTTTCAGGCACAATTGAAGGTATTGGTCATTACCTATAAGGCCCTGAACAGTTTAGGACTGGAGTATCCCAAGCAACACCTCCTCCTATGAACCTGCCTGAACACTGAGATCTTCAGGAGGAACATTGTTCTGGGTCCTGTCTCCAGTGGGGATATTTTTGACAGTGACTTAAGGAAGGGCCTTCTCAGTGGTGGCACCTAGATAACTCCCATCCTTTAGACACCCGGCAGACTACCTCTGCGGCCTCTTGCTGTTGTCAGGTCAAGACTTTTCTGTTCAGACATACATTTGTCTGATGCTGACTTTTACAGCTTACAGATATTATTGTGTGTGTTCTGTATGTTGTTGGTGCTGACTTTTTAACATTAACTGTATTTTTGTAATCTATTAATATTTCTGTCTTACTGTACACTGCTTTAGGTATAAACACAGAAAAGCAGTGTACAGTAAGACAGAAATATTAATAGATTACAAAAATACAGTTTTTCTGTATTTTCTGTGTTTAGGTATAAACACAGAAAAGCAGTCCATAAATTCAATACAGAAATATAATGCCACCCTATATATTTTAATTAGGACTATATAAAACGAATAAAAATAATAATCCTAGCTAGACCTGATCATCTTTGTTTTTCAGATTCAAATTATCTCTATTTAAAGAAACAACACTTCAAAATAATTTATAGTCTTTGGTCATAAAGTTAACAGGCCTCCTAACAAGTCCCCTCTAACTGCACACCACCGCTGGAATGGAACTTGACAAGGAGTACCCAGTTCCTTGAGTGTGTAAAGTCACAGACTACACTGCCAAAAGTAGGGAACTCTTTAAAGGAAGGAGGAAATAAAAAGAACCCTGAGGTGGAAGAAGTGTGTATATGCGGTGGCTGGGCGGGGGGAACAAAATAGGATAGAACTTGTAGATCATTCCTTCATAACCAAGAGCATTTAACAGACCAACCCTATTCATGTTTACGCCAAAGTGAGCCCCATTAAGTACAATGGGACCCTCTCAGGTAAACATTCCTCAAGTTACAATGTTATGCATACATAATAGGGAGTAAGTCCCAATAATTTCACGGGCACTTGCTTCCAAGTAAAAATAAATAGGATGTTCACAAGCAGTAGTTTGTGGGGAGTAACATCTGGCTAGAGCTCTGGGCAGAGGAGATGGGAAGCTAGGGCTGGGCACTTCTGCTTCTAACACAAAGACACACTTAGCTCATTGTCTTCTGAGACTTTGTTCTGCTGTGATGCTTTTAATGGGTTCTTTGTGGATTAAATCTCCTGTATTGGGGCTGACTTGGACTCCACTATTTCTGCAGAGTCTATTAAGATGGCATCCAGCAATCTCTCTTGCAGTATTAGGTTGGATCAGTTTCAATCTGTGATGCCTCATGATGTGGACAAGCTGCTTGGGGCGGTGCAGCCTACCACTTGTTCTCTGGATCCTTGCCTGACTTGGCTGCTTCTATCTAGCAGGGAAACTGTTAGAGATGGGCCTAGTTAATATCGAGAGTGGGCGCTAACCAGCTCCAGGTAGTTTTGAAAGAAACTGATTATCTAGATCCATTTCAAACCGGCTTTAGAGTATGGATGTGAAAATCAATTCGGGTACAAATCGATTTGTACAGAAATCTAGCTGATTTAGGTGATTTGGAGACAAAACAAATCACTCCTGTGGTTCATTGGCAAGATTTGGGTCCAAATCGAATCACACCCAATTCTATTTGAATAGATATGAGATTTGAAATCCGCCTATTAATTCCCCAATTCCCAGCTTTCATTTAAAAAAAAAAAAAAAAAGCTAAGCTCTAGCAATTGTAGAAGTGGAGTTATGGAGCAAAATGTGTGGTCACTATTTTTCAAGTGTTTGGATTCTTTGGTGTATAATAATTTTTCTCAATGAATCCCTATGAAGATTCATTACACACCTTTTGGATCCCGGCTTACCCTGGTATCTCAGGTGGAGGCTATGGCCAGGAGTGCTTTCTATTAACTTTGGATGATCTGACAGCTGCGTCCATTCCTTGAAGAGAATGATCACAAAACAGTGGTGCATCAGCTGGTAACCTCGAGGCGCAACAACAGCAATGCGCTCTATGTGGGGCTTCCTTTGTACATAGTTCAGAAACTTCAGTTCAAAATGCAGCAGCCAGATTGGTCTCTGGGGTAAACCAGAGAGACAATATTATGCCTGTCTTAAGGCAGTTGCACTGGCTGCCAATATGTTTCTGGGCAAAATACAAAATGCTGGTTATTACCTTTAAAACCCTGAACGGCTTGGATCCGAGCTACCTTAGAAAGGTAGAAAGGTGTGATGATCCCCATCACACATTGAGGTCATCTGGAGAGGTCTGTTTCCAGTTACCACGAGTATGTCTGATAGCGACTCAGAAACGGGCCTTTTCTGTCACTGCTCTTGGCCTATGGAATGCACTCCCGGCAGATATCCGCAGTTTAGGCTCATTGTTGGCCTTTGAGAGAGTTCTAAAAACTTACTTGTTTAGCCTGGCCTTCCAAGGTTTTTAAATTGGTTTTTTTTTTTAGTTTTAAAATTGGTTTTTAATGGTTTTGAATTGTTTTTATATTGTTTTATGCACTGTGTTTTAAATGGTGTGTGTGTTTGTGTCTTTTTAAACTGCTTGTACGGCGCCCAGAGCCTTCGGATGGGGCAGTTTATAAATGTAATAAATAAATAATAAATAAAATAATTATCTTCCCCTCCTTTAAATTGCCCCTATGAATCTGAATAGATGATAGCAGCGAGTAAGGCAGACTTGTACAAATTAGTGTCTCAGCTAGTCGATAAATGCTGTCTCCATTTGCTGGTGCCCTGGGTGCAAGATTCCCTATTCAGCTTACCTGCCTGCTGCTACCCTATCTATCCCCTTTCTCATTTCTACTTGGAGGCTCGGTGAAGAAAACATCCCAGGACTCCTACTTATTTCCCATTCACTGTATGTCAGAGAGGAGCAGGATGGGATTGCCACAGTCTTTTCACATTGTGCGGTTACCTGAGAGGAAATTGTGCTCCTGTGTAGCCCTATGCAATGGAAAGGTCCAGTATGCTCCCACCTCCTCACACCTTTAGAAAGGAGAGAGTAAACATCTTGATTATGAAGATCTCTGCACTAAGCTGAACAATCACACCTCTGCAAGCAAGGGAGTTTATAGCACTCCAGTCTGCAAATTAAAGGAGATTGCAGTTGGTGCAATAGCTGACCTTTTCATACAAGCACCATTAAGGATGGGGCCTGAGGTGCACAACATGACAGTACAGATTTACAATAGTAGCCTTCAGTCCGTTAAGACCTACAACCCAACATGGGACCCATGCTGCTCCACTCTTCCACCTATCTTTTTATCTCCTGCTCTTAAACAAGCCCTCAACAACAACAAAACAAAATGGTGGTCTGCTGCTCTAACTTCAGGTCAGGGAGAAGCCCAGCTGTGAGTCCTGACCCACCAGTTGAAGACCAACACTAAACCTAAATAAGGAATGCTTGCCGTGTGCCCTGCCTTGAAGGACTCACATTCCATATTAAGACAAACCACCACAAATGAAAACCAATAGTTTAAGAAGAAAAACAAGAACAAACAAAAGAAGGATAAATGTTACCTAAAGGTCAACTGGATGCTCACATTTTGGCAGATAATGTTTTCATTATCTGTGTTTTGTTTGCTCTAGACTGAAATATATGGGGCTTCTAAAAACATCTTGTACACAATGATAATGAGCAGAGAGAAAGAACAGGGATAGTTCTTCTCTAGCCTTATGTAGAAAGAAAGGATTTGATGGGCTCTAAATTATATAATTATTTCTACTTACATGTTTGTTAATTAAGACACACATCCTTCAGGCACATGGAAGGGCTTACACATATACAATTAAGATTTAGTGCCTGCAGGCCCTCTGTACAAAGCTTTTACAAAACTTGCCCAAATTCCAATGTACCACAGCATCTGGTGGTGTGGATGCATCATACACAGAAAGAACTGATTTTTTTTAAAAGCAACAATACACACATTGACCCAACTGCCCTGGAATGCAGCATAAGGTTGTTTATTCTTTTAAAATGCTTGTACATGTGTTCACATGCACACGCACATGGGATGAATGTATCCAGGGAAACATTTTAACAGATGAAGCAATTTCACCTATCACTCTTCCAGTGAAGCTTTCTCTCACTCTATTCAGAATTAAGAAAATGCAAGGACTTTCTTGGCCCTCAGCCTGAATGGAGGAGGGAGAAAGAACTGCCAGGTTGCAGCTTCATGTCTTACCTGCTTGGCAATGCAGAACAACAGGAATGTTACCTGCTTGTCTCAGACATGCTGCCAATATTTTTTGCAAGGGCAGTATAGAAATTGAATGAATGAATGAATGAATAGTCCAATCCCCCAAATGGCAAAAATTGAGGGCACTTTGGGGGTGAACTTCAAAATGTTTGTGAACCATGTTTCTCTGCTTATTTCGTTTACTCTAATGGAAGAAACTGGCTGCTGCTCTTTTTTATTGAGTATTCCCTTCTTTCCCTCTACTTTCAGTAAGTGGTGCCACCTTAGTTTGCTTTGTTCTCAAATATAATCAAAATATAAATTATTAATGTATTTTGTATCATTGAGTTCCACAAATCAACCGGCAAAGTAACAACAACTATGGAATATCTTCTATTTGCAGACATGAGATTACTGTTCAGATTTCAAACAAGTTCCTCAGATGTTTGGCATATTCAAATGCCTGATCCAGCTTTCTCCAATTCTTCCAACTGTTGATACTTTTCGCTGCGCTGTGAGCAATTTGTGCCAAACTGGACTACTTTTCAGGGCTGAAAGTGCCTCTAGAATTCAATGCCATGATGTAGGCCATTATGTAGAAATCAAGCTGATTACTTTAGCTTGCAATTTCCATGCTTTTTAGAGCATAAGACTTACACTTCGTACATTTCTAAAACCTAAGCATTTTTTTAGAGCCTTCTTTAAGGAAAGTAAGCTTATGAGATCACCCAACATTCTGTATATGTCGTCCCTGTGTGTCCATCCCCACCATCAACTTTGCAATACCTGGACCAAAATGAACCAAATTTGGTAGAGTTGTAGGGACACCTTAACAGCGCAGTTTGTGATTATGTCATCCATCCCGATTCAAGATGGCGGATGCATAAACATTTGAGGTGCAAGTCTGCTAACTTGTGAACTGGCTAACCAATTTGAACCAATTTGGTAAGGTTGTAGTGAGTGGCACAAAGGGACACCTCAGTGGTGTAGTTTGTGATGATTTTATCAATCTCAATTCAAGACGGCTGATGTGGGAGGCTTTAAAGCTGAAGTGGGCTAATTTGTGAACCGCAAAACTAATTAGAACTAAATTTGCTATAGGTGTAAGGACACATAGGGATGGCTCAACAACATAGTTTGTGATGATGTCATCCACCCCAATTCAAGATGGCGGACGTGGGAGCATTTAAGGCTGAAGTGGGCTAACTTGTAAGGATAGTAATTATTAGGGATGTGCACGGAAATCTTTGGCGCCGGTGGTGGTAGCGCTTTAAGGGCGGGGGAGGGTGTATTCACCCCTCCCGCTGCATTTCCCCCGCTGGCGCGTTTTTTTTAAGCCCCTCGGGGCGACAGCGTTCCTCCCTGCCACCCTGTTTTCCCCATCGGCTGGAAGTCGCGCGCACACGCAACAGGCGCACGCGCACTCGCGACTTCCAGCCACTTCTGGCCGACGAGGAAAACAGGGCGGCAGGGAGGAACGCTGCCGCCCCAAGGGGCTTAAAAAACAACAACGCGCCGGCGGGGGAAATGCGGCGGGAGGGGTGAGTACACCCTCCCCCGCCCTTAAAGCGCTACCCCCGCCGGCGCCAAAACGCCGAAACCGCCCCCAGCGCCGAAACGTTTCGGAGGCCTTCATAATGGCCTCCGAAACATTTCGGGAACATGCCTAGTAATTATCAATTAAGAGTGTAGTGAAAGGAAAGTAGGCAGATTAGTTCTTATCAGAACAACTATAAGAGAACATCTGTATCTATACATGAAAAATCAAAGGCTTTCATCTTGGATGGTATCAGGAACAAAATTCAGATTGGAAGAGGACCAGGAATGCATTATGGCCTGAAGCATTCAACATGGAATCTCTTGCCTACTCCACTTGGTGCTCTTAAGTCAGGAGTGATGGTGGGGAAAAGAGCCATATCCAGGGAAGACTCCAGAACATGCAATCAAGTACATCTCTCAAATCTTTCAGTGTTAATTTTTGGAAGTTAATGTTGAAAAGCCAAATTGATTACTATAGCAAATTTTTGGTCTCAAGGAATCTGTTTTCTTCCTCAGGGATTGCTTAAACAGTAACCAGTAGGCTTGCAAAGTTATCCTTTAAAATATTTTTGTTTATTAGATAGGAAGTGATATGCTACTTCCTGAACACCCCCCCCACACACACACACACTCTGTGGTGGTCCCAACAACAGCTGCCAACAGTCAAAGAGAGCCCCTGACCTCACCCTCCAGCAGTACCTGGATTCCTTGGCAGAGAGGAACAGGGAAGTGGCAGTATCAGCCACCCTGTGTATTAAGGAGCAATATGAGAGAGGGGGAGAGGGAGAGGGACTTCTCAATTGACACTCCATAGCTCTGGAAATTTTCTGGTTCCTCTCGGCATCCACAAGAATAATCACAGATCAAGCATTTCCTAAAGGCATTTTGAGACTTATGCACATTTTAGAATGGTTTATTCACATCTAAATGTGATTTTCCATTTGCTTTATGAAGATGATTTTTTAGTTTATTTAAAATGGGTACAGATATTTTTTATATTAACATATTTATCCATTTCTGCCTGACAATGGACTTTCAAGTTGGCTGACAACGAATGAAAACTAACACACATACATGGTGGTGGTGGGCGGGGGTGTTCTTATTTTTTGTTTTTAGCAGTGGTTATTGATGAAAGTTCTGGGAGTGGAGGATGATGTAAATATGCACACCTTATTCCTTAGATGATATTGCTGCAATAAGGATATCGCAATAAGGGTATTGCAATAAGGGTATTCTAACTGCTGTTTTTCAAAGTATTGCCCACACCAAGCCTTGAATATAGAATGCGAAGTAATATTCAGTTTTTAAAGAACTCTCGTTTGAAATAGGATTCCTGCATTCTGCCCTAATTTAAGGACAACATAACATTTTCAAACACAACTAACCAAATACTAAGAGGTTAAAAAATCAGCATACCTCTTTTTGACTACCTAGTTCTAGCTTCTTCTACACGTAGCAGTCAGGTTCTGACATACAGGGTAACTGCAGTTAACTGTGGCCAGGGTAACAATTCCTAACTCCAACTCGCACTGCAGATGTTCAACAAACCGCAGCCAGCAAAACAGCAGTTCTAGGAGAGGGGAGCCCCTCCCAAACACTTGGCCTCCCAGCCAAGCCAGCTCCACAGCCAGACAGTCTGCAAAGCGTCACCAGGTCAGTGGCTCAGCCGTGATTGGCCACGATCTCCAGGGGGACATGCAGAGTGCGATGGTGCATTTTTGGTGTGCACCACCTGCCCGCAACAGGGAAAGGGCTTGTCGAGCCCTTTAAATGGCCTGTAATGCTAGCGCTGTTTCTGCCAGCCATGGTACCGCTGCCCCCTAAAGTAGATACCCACACCAAGAGGAACATGCAAACATGAATTTCCTGGGGTGGGGGGTGGAATCCTGTTTTCAGTGAGGAAAGGGAGGGGAAAACCAATATTCAGAAGAATGGGATATGCAGATGGGGCAGGGCAAAGGATGCTGGAGGGTCTGTCCCACTAAGACCAGTGAAGATGTTGTGAGGGGAGACTCCAGCCAGACCAATCACAAACCAGCTACAAGCAGCTTGCTGCCCTGTGGGCTATCACTCTCATGAGAGGTCCAATCTACTGCGGATAAGGCTGTGTTTGCTGTCATGGATGATCCCACCCATAGACAGTGAGCTCATGAGTTGAGCCACCCACTTAAACACCAACGAACCCAAGGGGGCCCCACTATCATAGGCACCCCAAATTTTTCTGTTAAAAAATAAAAAAGCATCTCCACTACCTCCCTCTTCTCAAATCCCTTTGAAGCCTTGCACGCACCCCAGAGAACATCCTCACACACCACATGCCATAGCCTGGCCGCATGCACAGCTGTGGAGTGGGCCAATGGGACTGCACATTTACACTATTTTTAAAATGCTCTGTGTGTGCACCCTATGCAGATAAGCAGGTGCAGGGAATTGCAGGAGAGGACACTTTCCTCTGTTCCCCCGACCCTGGGCATCTGGGTCAATTGCAGGGACCACGGGTGAGGGCACACCTGTGCACAGGTACAACCAGCAAAGCAGAGGACTTCTTTCCATGGCAGCTTATCTGCTGATCAGGAAAGCAGTCTCTGCCCACAGCTTCATAACACAAAGCAACACAGCACAGCCCTACTTGAATCACCCATTCAAGTAGGCTACGCCGGACACTCTCATGAATGGGTATGTCACATAGGTCTATCACATAGGAAGAATCTCCCCCAAAACTTGGATCGATCCTGATCCTGCTCATGAGTAAGCCTGGGCTGTAAACTGACCCCCCCCCCGAGGAAGTGTCCGGGCCCCATTTCCCCACTCTTCCTTTCTAAGAAATAGAACTGATGCCCCTAAAACCTCTCCACTCTCTTCACCTGTGCAGACTTTTGCACACCCAAAAGTAATCTGGATGCTCCCTTTGTCCTTGCCCAGGTATGTGTGTGAAGGGAAGGGAGGAGTAGACACTGGGACGAACCTTTAAATCCATTCTAAACTCCCGTGTCCTGGTTCAACCTAGCACTGTATGCACATCTGCCAGCACGGGAATTGATGGGAGAGGGGAGCCCCTATTCTCTAGCCACCCCTGGTTAGCAGGATGGCCATTCTGGGGTGATGACAAGGGTGCACATGTACACATGGGCTTGCAAGGGGCACGGTTTCACAACAGCTTGTCTGCAGTCCTGAAGACAAGGGAAATGGTCTCCGGGGTACCACTTTAGCTGCCATCCAGAAAACAACCTTGCTCTGTTTAGAGCACCCATGGCCTGCAACTCCCATGAGGGAGGTGTTAGTGGGAGGGAATGTTTTGCCATCTGGCATCATTTCAGATTTGCCTGGGCAATTCACTCCCCTCCTCTCTCATGGTCCTTCTCATGAGTTTTCTGTGGGTGTCCTCATGGCCTTTCACTCTGATGCC